>NC_138372.1:28741989-28754633 GCF_054177405.1 Leptonychotes weddellii
AGGGGAAAATGAAGGGGGGAAATCGTGGGGAGAAATGAACCATGAGAGACTATGGACTCTGAGAAACAAACTGAGGGTTTTAGAGGGGAGGGGGGTGGGGGGATGGGTTAGCCTGGTGATGGGTATTAAGGAGGGCACGTACTGCATGGAGCACTGGGTGTTATACGAAAACAATGAATCGTGGATCACCACATCAAAAACTAATGATGTATTGTATGGTGATTAACATAACATAATAAAATCAAATTAAAAAAAAAAAGAAATGAATGGAGAAGAGGAAGCTCCTAGAGCTCTTCTCTGCCAAACTAATGAATCAGTAACAGTACTACATCTCTGGGGGAATTGTAGAGATTAGTGTTACCAGAGAGACATAACAGATGCAGCAGTGCTGATTTCCATCACATGTCCATTTAACTTGTCAGTCTAGCTGGTGCAGCAGATGGATGGGTTTGGGAGAGTAACAGTAGATTATCGTTAACTTAATCATACTAACAGCTCCAAACTGAGTGATACCTATTGCAGCTGCTATTCCGGAAGTCATTTCCTTATTGAATCAAATCAGGATAATGCATGACACCTGATAGACAACTATTACCATGATAATTTGGGAGGGAGCATCTATCCTTATTGTATATTTTTGAAAAAATATCAGAAGCAGTTTGGTGACACCCGATAGAACAGCAGTATGAGTTTACCATCCCATCTGGAGAATAGGCCAGCTCTTAGATCTATGCCAAATTTAGTCTATAGAGGCTTTGACTGCATCACTATGATAGATTATATTTTCCAGAGATGGCTCCCCAATGCATATCCCATCACACATGTTTGTCTTATAAGGTGACATTGGCATTCTTCCATTGAAAGGTGAGGTCATTTTCTCTCCCCTTGAATGAGTAGACCTTTATAACTGCCTTGACCAATAGAATGCAGCAGATATGACCCAGTGTGACCTCCGAGGCTAGGTTATGAAAGGGAAATATGGCTTACCATTCCCCATCCACCTCGGGATTCTTGCCCTTCAAACTCAGCCACCATATTTGGTAATGAATAAACCTTCAGATGATTCCAACTTTTTGCCTTTGAGTTTTTCAGTTAGGCTCCCAATGTCATAGAGCAAAGGCAAACTGTCCGCACTGTGCCCTGTCTAAATTCTTGATTCATGGAAACTATGAAAGATTGTAAGTGATTCTTGTTGTTTTAAGCAGGAAGTAAAAGGCAATCTGTACCATAATCCAATCTATAGGGAATCCAGCCATATCACTGAATTATTTTAGGCATGTTGGGATAATTCCTTTAAAGTCCTGAACTCTCTACCCTCTGTATTAAAAGAGAAGTGCAGTACTTGGTGAGTCTCTTTGGATTTGTTAAGCACATATATTGTAGATGGGTGTGTTGGCCCAGCCAATTATTGGACTGACCTGAAAGCAGCCTACTTCAAGTAGAGCCCAGAATAAGAGGGGTTTCTTCTAGTTCAGGCTACGGGCAGCTCTGCCCTCAGCCCTTATGATCCCTTACATCAGTAGCAGATCAGGATATTTTATGGAGACTCTTACAGCCCCAATTAAAGAACCACCAAGGAAGCAACTATGGTTTTTGAAGCTATGTCCTCTTTGGCAAGTAAATATTTCCCCACCTGGCCCTGGTGCGGATTGAATCCCAGATCATGAGATCTAGGTGCCATGAGACCAGAGCTGCCCATCATGAACTGGGTGGTGGTCTGCCTGGGCCATATCCTTGGGGAACCCCCAATGTCAATACACTTAGATCGTTTTCTCATAGGCCGATTGGAATCACTGGAGCCTTTTTTTTTTTTTTTTTCCTAATTTGTTGCCCAGGGAATATAGACTTGGGTGGAAACATTCTGGAAAGAAGGTTGGGAGTCTCAAGTTCAATGTGTACATTTTCATTTATCCTTGCCCCATTTCCTCTTTCATTGCCTCAAATGTGCCTGGTGTCCTTCAGTTCAGAGACCCTTCTGTTTTATCCTCTCCTGAGACTACTCTTTCAGGCTCCTGCAGAGAAGTAAAAGGATAGTCACTTGACTAGATAGTGTAGGGGTGCTGGAAATCTAACTGCTTCTGCAATAGATTTGCAATCAGTATTCTTTTTTTAGCATCACTTTCAGTCCCCATGTTCAGAGGTTACCCCAGGCAACCCATTGCTTTGCTTTTTGGGATTCCACACTGTTAAATTGGATTGTTTCTTGGCCTTCTCCACTGCTTGCCTCAGATCCAGCCTTTCAGAACTCATAAGTCTGTCATCATTCATCCATCCATTTTCTAGTTTCCGAAATTTATTGTTGTTTTTCTCTTCTTCATTCAGTTTGTCCCTGTGAGTTTATGGCTTTGGTTTCAAATCCCTTTCTCTGTGTTATGATGGGATCTTGTGAGGGAGTGTAGCCAAATACATGCATTGCATCTGTTCCCGTTATTTAGACGTAAGACCACAAGACAAAGACTGGGAAAGCAGAAAGGCCAGGGGATGAGACCCTTTTTTTGTGAAGGTATCTTGTTTTCCCAGGGGAGGGAATGGCAGACTTAGAGCCTCAAAGCAAAGGGTACCTGTGGGATGGGGGTTGTGACCACAGTCCTTGAGAATTCCCATGTTGTCAAGTACTTTCTCTTTAAGACAGTTCAAGTTAATTACAAATTGAGTTCTGAATTTCCCTGACTCTTCCATAAAAAGTGTCACAAAACTATAGTGTCTGGTTTATTCACTTTGTGGGGGCTTAAGGAAATCAAGATGAAGATGGCTTTGTTCTGTCCCATTTTTTCCAAGGATGGAGAAGGGGCATTAGCTGTGAGGACCCACCTCTAGTGAAACCAGTAGCTGCAAACATAACTCTGGAGATTGGGGCACCTGGGTGGCTCAGTCATTAAGCGTCTGCCTTCGGCTCAGGTCATGATACCAGGGTCCTGGGATCGAGCCCCGCATTGGGCTCCCGGCTTGGCGGGAAGCCTGCTTCTCCCTCTCCCACTCCCCCTGCTTGTGTTCCCTCTCTCGCTGTCTCTCTCTTTCTGTCAAATAAATAAATAAAATCTTAAAAAAAAAACAACAACTCTGGAGATTGTTCCAGAGAAGATCAGAGAAGAAAGAATAACTTCTGTTTACTCTCATGTGTTAGTGAAGGTTGTTCCCTGAAAAGAAAGAAGGACTCCAGCAAAATTCTGGATTATTTAAGTGGAGTGGCAAGATGACTTATAAGCTGAATGAATTCACTGGAAGCAGAAGCTCAGAGCCGGGGGTGACTGATTTTGAAACACAATTTTAATTGTTACATATTTATCTTTTTAAGTGTTGAATTAAAGTGTATCCTACATATAGGAAAGTATACAAATTATAAATGTATAGCTTGATGAATTGTCTATGTATCCATTTTTAATGTGTACTAGAAGAATTAGAACTGGTACTGAAAATTGCAATTTCAAGGTTATTGCTTGGGATGAGGGTAATGCAGCCTGGTAAGGCATGATAACTCACCTTACAAGGACTGTGTAACTGACAGGATCATTGTTCACGCTTTCAATGACTGATCTGGGTTCTCTCCGAAGCCAACTCTGAGACAAGGATGGAGTGCAAGTAGTGTATTTGGGAAACACAGGAAATACCAGTCAGGAAGTGGGGGAAATAAGACAGGCAAAGGAAGACAGCCAGTAAAGCACATACTGTTCAGCTAGTTACCACTGTCGGAGAAAAGAACTTAGTCTCACCAAAACTCTGGGAAACTGTAAAATACAAACCTCAGAATTATGCCACCTAGTGGTGAGCAGACTGGGCCAACGTCAAGAGTCACTGGCTGAGGGCTGGTGGTTGGGGTGGTGGGAGGGTAGTCAGTATTAATCCCTGGACATTGGAGGCAGCCCAGTCTCAGGCATAGAGGTGCAGACCCTGGCAGCTTGCATCCACTGGAGCACACTGGAAAGTCTGAAGGATATGCACAGAACACAGCATTAGCTACTGTAAATACATTTTCCATCCAAAATGCTTGGAAAGCATGGATAGTATAGATGATTCTGAGTGCTAGCCTGGATTTCTTCTTCATTCTCTTCAGCATTCTTCTGCTGGAAGTTGACAATCGTTTATTACAGAAAATGTGTAGAAGGCTATATCATTGTAAATTGGAATTGGGCCTCCTTATTGATAACATTAATTTCCTTTTGACCCAATCATAAATCAGTGGTAAAAAAAAAAAAAAGGTATTTCTAAGAGATAAGAATGAAAACTGTAATGAAAATATGAGCAGTTGTGGTGTCTTGAATAAAATATACTGTTTATGCACAAGGAGAACCTGGGGATGAACATGTATGACAAGTACCTACTGAAGCTGTTACGATAGTCATATGAGAGTGGGTCACTGAATTCTCCCTTTTTCTCAGTTCCATGAAGAGATGGGCAATGATTTCAAAACAGCTTCTGTTTCATTCAGAAGCTCATTGGTTTTCCCGCAGAAGAACCCCCATTTGTCTCTTCAAGATGATAAAATGACTTCATCTTTCTGGAACACATATACGTTGTGAGAGCATGTGCCTAAGAGGCACTGACTCAAGATATATTTATCACTCTGTGATAATGTGTGAAGGAAACCTAGCTCAAAATCGGAGTTGGGAAGCCACGAAGGGAGGGCTCTCACTTGAGCATCACTAGTCACAGTTTGCATAACCCAACAGGAAGAAGGGCAACACTCAGCCGGCAGCAAGTGCCTGGCAACAGCCCGTGAGAGGCCACCACGACTTCCACCTCCTGCAAGCCACTGAGAAGCTACCACCACCTGAACTCTCATTTTCCTTCAAAGAACTTTGGTTCAAAACAGCCCCTCCCAACTTCCTTCTTTCCTCTTTAAAAGGATGCTCTCCTTTGTTCTTGAGACCTGCCTGTGGTGCGCCACCGTTTGCTTATCCTGAATTGCAATTTCTCTGCTATTCTGAATAAACTCAATTTTGCTGGCTGAATTACTTATTTTTCTCTTTCAAAATGTTGACAACGTGAACAATCTAAATTCAGTCCCGCAAGGCAAGGTTTAAACCTGTTTTCCAACTGAGGGATCGAGTGTATTAAATTCAATATTGTGTAACTGGAGTTGGGGGGCATGCCTCTTTCAAATGGTGAATTGGGACCTTTTCTTTGGATGATACGGTTATTAACTCATCTGAACTACTCCCTGGGCCTATATTTTGAAGATTATGAAAAGACATTTGAAAGACTTGATAAAATGTCTTCATAAGGGTTTTCTGAATCTAATGGTGGAGATGACTAGATGAGGAGCCCTTTCCCCAACATCTTTGTAGACATAAGCAAATAACTGGATATATTTTGAAGAATGTATTCTAGATATTGAATTAGATGTACTATTGAAATAAGTTTATTAAACAAAAATTTCTGATTATTTTGGTGAGTTTCTAGCTCCATCAGAGAATACAGTTAAGTATCTTGCCCTCATACACTATGCATGGATTTCCAGGGCTGGCTTATATCAAAATGGAAAAACAGAAACTTCTTATTAATATAGAAGCCCATTTCTTTCTTTCTTTCATTTTTTCAAGTGAGGGACATCAACCTAAATCTCTCTCCCCTTTTACATTGATAAACAATTCTGTTCTTGCATTGAGAAATTTATTTTCAGATATGTACTTTAAAAATTGACTGGATTTAGGGGACACCTGGGTGGCTCAGTTGGTTAAGTGTCTGCCTTTGGCTCAGGTCATGATCCCGGGGTCCTGGCATTGAGTCCTGCAACAGGCTCCCTGCTCAGCGGGGAGCCTGCTTCTCCCCCTGCCTGCAGCTCCCCTTGCTTGTTTTTGCTCTCTCTCTGACAATTAAATAAAATCTTAAAAAAATATATTTTTTTAAAAGTTGACTGGATTTAGTAATTGTTTTATTTAAAAGTTTAATTTCTTCTAGGTGGCTCAGTCGTTGGGTGTCTGCCTTCGGCTCAGGCTGTGATCCTGTTGTCTTGGGATCAAACCCCACATCTGGCTCCCTGCTCAGTGGGAGTCTGCTTCTCCCTCTCTCTTTGCCCCTGCCCCCCGCTCATGCTCATTCTCTCTCTCTCTCTCTCAAGTAAATAAATACAATCTTAGAGCAAAAATATTTAAAAGTTTAATTTCTTGGATTTAATATTTTTATCATATTTTATGGCATTGCTGCTTTCCTATTTACAGTAGACAAATCGTTCTCTTGTTGAATACATTTGTTGAAATAAAAAAGGGATTTGAGAGCTTCAAGAGGATACAGCTAACATCATTTGGCATAAATCCGCGGTTCAAGCTCAGTGTTATAATAGCCTTCTTTTAGATCACGTTATATTCTTTTTGTTTCATTTGTATGTGTTAACAACCTAGTATATATTTTTCTCTATACTCTATATTCAGATAACCCTCATTATTGTGTATGCATATGTATATATGTGCATACACACACACACACACGACTACATATTTATGGGATAATTATTAGGCTTAATCATATGAAATTGCCTTTTTGTATGTTAAAACTGATTACATGCCAGGAAGCTCATATGGCTTTATCTAATACTTTCTCACTTAAAAATATCTCATGGAGGGGTGCCTGGGTGGCTCAGTCGGTAAAGTGGCCAACTCTTGATTTTGGCTTATGTCATGATCTCAGGGTCCTGGAATTGAGCCCTGAATGGGGCTCCACACTCAGTAGAGAGTCTGCTTGAGATTCTCTCTCTACCTCTTCCTCTGTGCCCCCCACCTTGTTCGCACATGCACGCGTGCTCTCTCTCAAATAAATAAATCTTTTAAAAAAATCCCACAGAAATCCTGCCAAGTGATGTATAGCTCTAATTCTTTTACAGGGCCTTGGTGTGTGGGTGTATCATGATTTATTCAGCAGTTTCTGTACTCTTGGGAAACAGTTCTGCAGTAACCACCCTCCTACTGTTGTCCTTTGTAACAGTGCTTTTGTTTCCAATGGATAGATCCTGGGGAGCAGGAATGCTTTGTCAAAAGAAGTATATATTTTTTATTTTAAGGGATATTGACAGATTGATTTCCAAAAGGCTGGTGCATACTTTTTAAAAAAAATTTATTTGAGAGAGAGAGAGAATGCATGAGCAGGGGAAGGGGCAGAGGGAAAGGAAGAGGAAGAAGGAAAGAATCTTCAAGCAGACTCCCATGTGGGGCTTGATCCCAGGACCCTGAGATCATGACCTGAGCCAAAATCAAGAGTCCGACGCTTAACCGACTGAGCCACTCAGGCGCCCTGGTACACACTTCTATTAGCAATATATGGGAATGTTCTCTCTCTACAGTCCCATTTGCAATAGCTGTTATACTTCTTATTTTTGACCAATTTGGGTATAAAGTGGTATCTCATTATGACTTTTAATTTCCATGTTTGGCTATTTTTCATATGCTTGCTATTTGGATTTCTCTTCTCTGATTTATCTAATTATATCCTTTGCCCATTGTCCTATGGGGTTATTTTTTCTCCCTCTGCTCCCACCCCTTTTACGTGGCTGAAGCTAATCTGAAATCAGCAGTTGAGATATTGTTGTCATTGACTGTGATTGCCCAGGCATCAGCTATGTGCACTGTTGGTACTAGATGTGTTGAGTTTAATTACTATTTTAACTGTCCTAATAGTTACAGAGTGACTTGGCATTACAATGAAAAAACTGGGGCGCCTGGGTGGCTCAGTTGGTTAAGCGACTGCTTTCGGCTCAGGTCATGATCCTGGAGTCCCGGGATCGAGTCCCGCATCGGGCTCCCTGCTCAGCGGGGGGGTCTGCTTCTCCCTCTGCCCTCTTCCCTCTCGTGCTCTCTGTCTCTCATTCTCTCTCTCAAAAAAAAAAAAAAAAAAAAGAAAAAACTGTCATGTTCATAAAGGCAGAGAAACCCAGCAGCATGAGATGTGATAAAAATCGATGTGTAAAAGTAATCTAAAGAGCTCTTTCATTAAGTGTAACATAAAATTCTAAGCTAAAGAAAGCATTGTGCATTAATTTAATTGCAGGATTTTTCTGTATTAGTGGTACATACATAATGGTGTATTTTAACATAAATGGTATTTTAGAGTCAATCAAATACCTGTTGTGTCTGCCATCTGCATTACAAATATATTTTGTGTCATATTGACTTTGTTTCAGGCATCTTTTGCTTACAAAGCTTTTTAATTTTTATATAGTCAAGCATGTTAATTAGGTTCCCGGACTTGGTTAAAAGCATTTCTCCCACTGTTAGATTATGTATCTACTTTCTTGGATTTTCTTGCAAGATTTTTTTTTCTTGTAAGATTTTTGTTCTGTTTTTACATGTAAGCGTTTAATGCAACTGGCATTATTTCTTAATATGGGTTAAGATAGAGATCCATTTTTATTTACTTTCAGATGCTAAATACTAAAATTCTATAAGCTTCATTTATTAAACTACCATATTTGTCATTTACTAAAATCTTATATAAACCAGAACCTATTTTTGGATTCCCTAGTCTTTCACATTGGTTTTCTTTGTCATTTCTCATCAGTATCATAATTACATGGCTGTAACGACTTTTCAGTATGTTGTAATATCTGGAAGGCAAGTCCTCCATCACTGTTCTTTTCCTTTTCTCTTTCCAAAAAAGAGAATTTTTGTCTCTTCATGGACCTTATTCTTGCATATGAATCTTAAGATCTTTTTATCTAATTCAGAAATCAAAGTGAAACTCTGTTGGAATCCTAATAGGAATTGCAATGAAGTTTTATATTACTTGACCGTTATGATAGCAAATGTCCCTCAAGTGTAATATACTTTTTTACATTTATTCAAATCTTGTTTTATGGCTTTTAATAATGTTTGTTTTCACTGCTTTCATCTACATTTCATTCTAGATGCTCATTACTTTCTTTAAAAAAAAAGATTTTATTTATTTATTTGAGAGAGAGAGAGAACATGAGCAGGAGGGAGGAGCAGAAGGGGAGGGACAAGCAGACTTTACCTGAGCACGGAGCCCAACGCGGGTCTCTATCCCAGGACCCTGAGATCATGACCTGAGCCGAAATCAAGAGTCCGTTGCTTAACCAACGGAGCCATCTGGGTACCCCTAGATGCTCATTTCTAGAGCGAGAAAGATATTTGTTTTCTGTGTATTTCTTACAAGGCAAGTCCCTCACATGAAAGTCTCCTACTTATTTTAGTAGTTTTTATTCGAGACTTAGGTTTTTCTAGATGGTCTATCATGTATCATATTATCAGCAAAAAGATATTTATAGCTCTAACTGTTCTTTTCCAATATTTTTGCTAGCTTCCTTATATTATTGTATTTGATAATCCTCCAAGACAATGTTAAAAAATAATGTGCTGGCAATTTTCTGATTTTAATCAAAATGGTTTTAGTGTTGTATCATTTTAGAATACTATTTGCTATGGTCTTTTGTAAATAGTCTTTTTTTATATTCAAGTAGTTTCCTTCTATTCTTATTTTACCTTGAGTTTTCAGTATATTAATTAGAACAATAGTTGACAAAGAGTAAGTGCTCTATAACTACTTGTTAAACAAATAAAGGTATATTAGTGATGACTGCTAAAGTTTATTAATGCCTTTTTCATTGACTATTGACATGATCATATGGTTTTGCTCTTGACCTTGCTTGGTCATATATATTATGTCTTTAATGCATTGTTGATTCTATTTGCTAATATTTTATTTAGGATATTTGAATAGTCATAAATTTATTTATTTGTTCTTTTTTGTACTTAAAAAATCATGTTTTAGCATTAAAGTTTCTTGTGTCATTAAATGATTCAAGGAACATACATATTTTTTCTCAGTCTGGAACACTTCTCCTTTGTTGAGAACTGCCCCCTACTCATGGGGGTGAGTGCCCAGAAACCAGGTCTACTAGGACACTGCTTGCCCACCTGGTCACAGCTCACTAATTAAATGATATTGCCAAGATCTAGAATTTTGAATTGAGCATCAGACACTTGGAGTTACTAAAAACTGAACCATATTAAGGGTGGTGGTGTAGAGTGTAGAGGGCATCCCTTGGGCACCAACCAGATACACTGGTCTCTAACCTTCCACAGACTGGGCTAATCACTTCTTCCTTGGATTTCCAAAGACACTCCAGAATCCTTCCAATTATTATCACCTCCAACACCACCACAACCATCATCCTTTTAACTTAGAAAGCAATTCTGGTGAACTTGTTACTTGCAAATAAAAGAGGCTTACTCACAAAACTATGTATAAAGTCACCTTTCTTTGAATATTTCAATAGCTTTGCTTTTGTTTTAAAGCAAAGCTTAACTTTCCCGAAATCACATGATATGTAACATGTGTAGTAGAAACCCCATTTGATTTGTTCCTGTTATAGACAGTGTTTGGTGTCCCAGCCAAATTCAAATTCATGTTGAAACCCCAAAGTGACTGTATTTGGAGATAGGGCCTTTATGGAAGTATTTAAGGTTAAATGAGGTCATAAGGATAGGATTAGTGTCTTTATTAGAAGAAATACCAAAGAGCTCCTTCTCTCTTCCCATACACAAAAAGAGGTCATGTGAGCACACAGTGAGAAGGCACCCACCTACAAAGCAAGAGAAGAGGGCTCAGATTGCAACCTACGTTGCCAGCACCTTGACTTTGGACTTCCCAACCTCCAAAACTGTGAGAGAACAAATTTCTGCTGTTTAGGAATGCCTGGGTGGCTCAGTCGGTTAAGCATCTGCCTTCGGCTCAGGTCATGATCCCAGAGTTCTGGGATGGAGTCCTGCATCGGGCTCTTTGCTCAGCGGGGAGCCTGTTTCTCCCTCTGCCTGCTGCCCCCCTGTTTGTGCTCCCTCTCTCTGACAAATAAATGAATATAATCTTTTAAAATTTTTTTCTGCTGTTTAAGTCATCCGTCTATAGTATTTTGTTGTAGCAGCCCAAGCAGACTAATACAATTCCCCCAAATGGCTAACTAATGACCTAATGCCTTTTACTGAACAATCCATCATTACCCCACCAATTTGAAATGTCACTTTTTTTTAAGATTTTATTTTTCATTTATTAGAGAGAGATGGTGTGTGAGAGAGAGCACAAGCAGGGGGAGAGGCAGAGGGAGAGGGAAAAGCAGATTCCCCACTAAGCAAGGAGCCTGGCACAGGGCTCATCCCAGGACCCTGGGATCATGACCTGAGCTGAAGGCAGACCCTTTACCAACTGAGCCACCCAGGAGTCCATGAAATGTCACTTTTATAATATATTAAATTTAAATAAATTATCAAGTCTGTTTTGGGCTTCCAAAATCATTTCACTAATTTATGAGTGTATTTTGGCACTAGTTTTATCTTGATTATTGTCCCTCTATAATATAATATCTTATATCATCTTGGTAGGGCAAGTCTGACTTTATTATTGTTGCACAATTTTATTGGCCATTCTAGAATACCTACCATTCCAAGTTAACTTTAGAGTCATTTAATTGAGTAAAAAGAAAAGTTGAGATTTAGTGGAGGAGCATTAAAGTGGAGGAAAAGTGACATGTAGAATGCTCTATTTCAATCCATGAATGTGGTGCTTGTCACTATTCTATTTAAATCAGTAACTTTTGTAGTTTTATTTATAATGTCCCACATAATTCTTGTTTATTCTTAGCTATATTTTCTAACATTTTATTATGAAAATATTCAAACATACAGAAAAGCTGAAGTAATTTTACAGTGTGCATCCATGTATCACTACCTACCCCAACATTTTACTCTATTTCATGCAGTGTTTTTGTTAGGCAGTGAATGGGAGCATAGACTGCCTGGATTCACCACCTGCAAACTGTATATTGCAGGGCAAGTTACTTAATTTTTCCAAACCTGTTTTCTTATCTGCAAACTGGGAATTGCCTCAGAGGGTATTAAAGGATTAAACAGGTTAAAATATGTAATGCAGGGCGCCTGGGTGGCTCAGTCAGTTAAGCGACTGCCTTCGGCTTAGGTCATGATCCTGGAGTCCCGGGATCGAGTCCCGCATCGGGCTCCCTGCTCAGCGGAGAGTCTGCTTCTCCCTCTGACCCTCCTCCCTCTCATGCTCTCTGTCTCTCATTCTCTCTCTCGCAAATAAATAAATAAAATCTTTAAAAAAAAATATGTAATGCACTGAGAACAAAGCCTCATGCTGTGTAAATACTGTATGCCAAGTGCATTAATCTCCTTGGGCTGTTATAACTAAATATCATAGACCGGGTGGCTTAAACAACAGAAATTTATTTTCTCACATTTGTGAGGCTAGAAGTTCCAGATCAAGGTCTGGCAGGGTCAGTTTAGCATGAGAACTCTTCCTGGCATGTAGATGGCACCTTCTTGCTAAATCCTCACATGATTTTTCCTCATTGCCTGCACCTTCAGAGAGTGAGTGAGAACCTCTGGTGTCTCTTCTTACAAGGACACTAATCCTATGGGACCAGGGCTCCACCCTTACGGCTTTATTTAATCATAATTACTCCCTCACTTCAAATACAGCTACAATAGGGGGTTAGGGCTTCAACATATGAAATTGCAGAGGTGGGTGGGGAGACACAGATTCAGTCCACAACAGCTAGCAAGTACATAGTTTCATTCTATTTTCTAAAGTTTTTGTAAGCTATTGATATAGAAGTGTATTTAGAATGATGGACTTGGGGACGCCTGGGTGGCTCAGTTGGTTGGGCGTCTGCCTTCAGCTCA
>NC_138372.1:28754733-28781490 GCF_054177405.1 Leptonychotes weddellii
GATTCCATTCCATTTTCAGGCTTTTCCACGTACATATGAAGTAAAAGTGCTATGGATTCGTTTAGAGCAATGTTGTTTGGACAAAAAGGTGATAGAGATGTTTCCCTTTTGTCAAGGGTTTCCAATCTCCCCATGGAAACATTCACTTGCCTCTTGCCGGCAGAAGGGAGACGGCTCTATTCAGCAGATTGGGTGGGGACAAGAGCACCCGCTCCGTCTCCTTCCGCAGGAGTGGGGCTGCATCTCCCCTAGTTGGGATCCGGAGCAGCAGCGAGCCCGGAGTGACGGAGTGACACGGCCTCCCGGCGAGGATGCCGGGAAGCGCCGCGAGCCGGAGGCTGCCCCGGAGGACGCTGGGAACCACGCGCGGAGGCCGCTGCCGCGCAGGCGCACCGGCCACGGCTGCGCTACGTGGGAGCATCTCGGCGCTGCGTAGAGGGCTGCCGGCCGACGGGCGAGGGAGCGAGGGCGAGCCGGGCGAGCCGGCCAGCGGGGTGAGCGGGGGCTGCGCCGGGTCTGGGGCGGGGCGACGGGAAGCGCCGGCTCCGCCCCGCCTGCGGTCCCCCGTGGCGCGTGGTGCGCCCGGCGGCCAGGGGTCGCGCTCAGACAAAGCCCGCGAGGTCCAGGCCTGGAGAAAGGTTTATTCTCTCCGTTGCGGGAGGAGGAGACGGGATTGCAGGGGTTCCGTGATTTGCCACGGCCAAGCGAAGCGAAGGAGCTGGGATTCAAGCCCAGCGCCTTTGGGATTTCAGATCTCAAGACTAGTTTAAACAGAGTACTACCCCCAACAAAGAACTGGGCTTTATTCATCTCTGTGTTTCATGACACCAGTACCGTGGTTTGGACCGCGTGGGCTGTGTATATGCACCGTCTTCATGTACCTTTTGTAAAAAATAATCACTACTGGTGTAAGTTCTAGAATTCTGACTGTGCGACTGAACTTTCTGGATCCTTTTGCTGACTAATGTTTTCTGTCCAGTGTCACCAGGGGGCTGTAGAGGTGGCTGCTTAGAAACCTGGAGCCTCCCGCCGCTTGCTAAGGAGACAGCCGCTCAAGACGAGATGTTCCTTGCGAGCCTAGACATTTAAAAGGTCCAGACTCCGGGTTTTGGTACTGTACGTTCCCAGGTGCGCCAGAGTGGAGGATTCCAGCACAACTGGGAAGCCCGAGTTCCCAGCAGTTTGCTTATCAAAAGTGGCCAAGCCAAATAGGACCTTCTGCTTTGTGGGCTGAGACAGAGAGCCCCATAAAGGAGTGCTGAAGTCATCATGCTACGGCAGCTACTCATCACCCTGCCCATGGAGGCCAGCACCTTGGTGAAGTTGCGCCATCCAAAGAAGGCCAAGGAGGAGGCGCCCCTGTGGGAGGATGTGACTAAGATGTTTGAAGGAGAAGGTGAGAATAGGCTGGTTGGCGGGAAGGAAGAAAAGCAGCGTCCTCTAGTGTGAGAAGGAAGGTAGACAGCTGAGCGGAAGCATCTCTTGGGGAGGCAATTGGGTAAAACGTCTCTGGAGTTCTTGATTATGGCTCCTGGCCTGGAGTTTTCCTGAATAATACTGTAGGTTCAACCTGAACCCAATATCTAAGTGTCATGACTGTATATGTTATTTCTTTTCATTTTCCCCATGTGGGGCAAGGAAGACTTGCCTGATTTTCTTTATTTTACAGTGAGGAAATTTGAATCAAATGAGAGACCTGTCCAGGCACTTGGTGGCTAGGTCAGAAGTAGAAGGCAGCAGGGAAAGCACCAGGTGAGCCTGGAGTATCTTGTGCTAGAAAGCAAGGAAGAGTCCAGAGACTAATGGACATGTACCAGCAGGATGGCAGGTTTGGACAAACTTAGGACTGTTAAGTATCCAGATTGATTGTAACACCTTGAATAAATAAAATTCCATAAGTTCATGATGACACTTAAAGAAAGGGGAGGGGCGCCTGGGTGGCTCAGTCATTAAGCACCTGCCTTCGGCTCAGGTCATGATCCCAGGGTCCTGGGATCGAGCCCTGCATTGGGCTCCCTGCTCTGTGGGAAGCCTGCTTCTTCCTCTCCCACTCCCCCTGCTTGTGTTCCCTCTCTCGCTGTGTCTCTCTCTGTCAAACAAATAAATAAAATCTTAAAAAAAAAAAAAAGAGAGAAAGGGGAAAGACTCATTTACCAACAGTGATGGTGATTCATACACTGATTTCTTACTTTGGAAATAAATTATTATGGGAACGAAGAATGCATTTACCTTGCATTTTAGGTCATTTGCAATTGCTGAGGGAAAGCTTTTTACAGAAAATATCTGCCAATAAAAAGAATAGAAGGAATGAGAAACTATTTTACTATAAATGAAATAATTGAAAAGCTAATGGGGCAGGGTATTCACAGGGTGCCAAAGTATTGCTCCCATAAATTACTTGCTAAATGCTAAGGAAAGAACATTCTTTTCCAGTGGCGATATCTGGTGGTCACTGTCTTTTTTTTTTTTTTTGAGATTTTATTTATTTACTTAGGAGGGGGAGGAAGAAGCAGACTCCTCACTGAGCAGGAGTGAGGAGTGGGGCTCTATCCCAGGACCCTGGGATCATGACCTGAGCCAAAGGCAAATGCTTAACCATCTGAGCCACCCAGGTGCCCGTGGTGGTCACTCTCTTAACCAAGTGTGTCAATGATGGGATAACCTCACATTTTGTGTCTTCTGGGTAGTGTAATAAAAAGCACATTAGTATCACTCATGAAGAATTCCTGCCAAAATATTTAACCTGGTCCTAAATTGAGCTTAAAGGCTGAACTTCTGGTTTAAAGAAAATACAGGGGATTGTCAAGTAAGGTAAACCCTAGCACAGACTGTTGGTTTTTAAGAAGCCAACGTCAAGAAAAAAGAGGGAAGTACTATTCTAGAGAGACTACAGATAACAACCACTTTGAATGTGTGAACCGTGGTTGGCTCCTGGGTTGGAATAAATCCAGAATAAAAGACAGTTTGAGGGCGCCTGGGTGGCTCAGTTGGTTAAGCGACTGCCTTCGGCTCAGGTCATGATCCTGGAGTCCCTGGATCGAGTCCCGCATCGGGCTCCCTGCTTGGCAGGGAGTCTGCTTCTCCCTCTGACCCTCCCGACCCTCCCTGCTCTCATGCTCTCTCTCTCTCAGTCTCTCTCTCAAATAAATAAATAAAATCTTTAAAAAAAAAAAAAAAGACAGTTTGAGAGGAGTTGAGAAAATCTGAATATGAATTGTTAACTTGCTTAGGTGTGATAAATGGTATTAGGATTATGAAGAAGATCCTTATTTGAAGTAATTAGAGATGAAGTATCATGATGTCTGCAACTTTGAAAAGGTTCAAAAAATATATCGATAGATGAAGCAAATATGGCAGACGTTAACAATCATTGAATATAGGTGGTGGATATATGGGTGTTCAATATGCATGATAAAAAGTTGGGAAAAAGTATAAGGACAACAATGTATTTGCCTTAATTCCTAGTTCATATTTTTAATACCTAAATTCAGCCAGTATTGGAATTCTAGCAACCTGGCAGGGTGTTATGCTTAACACTTTAGCAGATAGAAAAAAAATGAACCAGATAGTTGCTACCCATATATTCATACTAATATTCAACTGAGGGAGATAATTATATAAATAAATATAACAGGAGGCAGTCTGAGATCGATATCTAAGCAGAGATAAAAACAAGCTTTGGAAGAGTACAGGGAAGAAGAAGCTTTCTTCTCATTAAGAGTGTTTGGAAAAACTTCACCTGAACTGGTCCAGAAGGATATCTCAGTTTTTCACCGAGTAGGAGGTATGTTCAAAGAAGGGTGACTGGGGCTATGTGGGTGGGTGAGTCCAGTGGATGAAGAAGGGTAGAGAAGCAACGATGGACTGGTTGTGGAGGATCTTGAAATCCATGGGCAGGTATTTGGATTTTTCTTTCTTATCAGTGGGGAAGCTTTGAGGATTTTTGAACAGAGGAGTGGCCCAGTAGATCTGTGCTTCTGGACCAGTGTTGACCATTGGGGAGTATTAATGCCCAAAGCAGTGCACTGTAGCTCCTTTTCATTAAGGAGGCCCCAGTCTGCGCTGAGTTGCTCTAAGTGTCCCTCTCTGTGAATGTTTTGAGAGAGGAGCCGTGTTCAGCAGGTCTGCAAGCTGTTTTTCTGTTTGGGGAGATGTAAACCTCATGGCTCTTCTCCTTTCTCAGTTTTGCTCTCTCAGGATGTTGATGCGACCCAGGGAGAAAGTCTTGAGGATGAAGTCACCTCTAGGCCCTCGACAGTGGAATCTCAGGTGGGTTGGGGTTTCCTGTCACTTTCTTGAACTTGTTTCTCAGATTTTAAGAGCCCTGGACTTTGATTTTCTTTGGCTTAACTTGCTGGGTTGGATTTTCTTAGCCTGTTCTAAACCAGGCCACATTGATTCATTTCACTGGTAATTTTCCCACCAATAGTAGATGGTTCCTCATAATAGGAGGTTCACCATAATAGAAGGTTCCTGAGGAACCTTCTTGTTTCAGACAAACCTCTGGCCATTTATCCAACACATTTAAAAATCGTGGGGGATGGGCTAAATGGGTGATGGATATTAAGGAGTACACTTGTTATGATGAGCACTGGGTGTTATATGTAAGTGATGAATCACTAAATTCTACTCCTGAAACCAATATTACACTATATTCTATATTCTAACTAGAATTTAAATAAAAATTTGAAAAAGTAAAAATAAAAAATAAAAATTGTCCTGGGTGGGGTGTGTGTGTGTAAAAGTATGTAATGTAGTTCTTGCCCTGAAACCTCACAGTGTCATCTAGGGGAAAGACAAACATTGTAAAACATTTTTTTTTTTTTTAACTTAAATTCAATATAGCACATCATTCATTTTAGATGTAAAACATTTTTTTTTTTTTTAAAGATTTTATTTATTTATATGACAGAGAGAGACAGCGAAAACAGGAACACAAGCAGGGGGAGTGGGAGAGGGAGAAGCAGGCTTCCCGTGGAGCAGGGAGCCCGATGTGGGACTCGATCCCAGGACTCCGGGATCATGACCTGAGCTGAAGGCAGACGCTTAACGACTGAGCCACCCAGGCACCCTAGATGTAAAACATTTTAAGCAACATTTAAAAATTAACAGAATGCGGTTCTGACATTCTTGGAGATGTAATGCACTTCATTAATGACCTTTAAGAGAGGATTGCTGGTCATATTTTGGAGCAGAATTTGAGATGAAAAAGTAAATGAGTAGAGAAGTTACTGGCAGGTCATGAAGGGCACACACTAAATAGGCTGACCAGAAAAGAAAGGAAAACTTCCAAGAGCAGTTCAATAGTGTCCGTGTATCATAAATGAGCTAATCAGAAAACCATTGGCAGCGGGCAAAGCTCTGTGCTACCAAACCCCCAAGTCATAGGGAAACTCAGAAAATAGAGTAATCAGAAAATCAATATAGAAGGAGATATTCTTAGAGAACAGAAGACTTTTATAGTGGAGTGATCTTAGTTTCCAAAATAACATGGTATATAGGGTTTAATCCCATATCTTTAACATTCCTCAAATTCAGTTTTCTAATGGGTTAAATGTGGATGCTATTGCCAGCCCAATAGGCCTGAAATGCCTTCCAGACTTATTTATAATACATAAAAAGCATTAGAGTCATCTTTATACTTAAGGAATGTGTTACTATCTTAACCTTCTGGCTTCTGGGTTCTCTTTGCATTTGGTAATATTTTTAAAAATAATCATAAAATGGTTATTTAATTTGTGTGGATCATACATGACAGGCTCTTGTACTTCACAACATGGTATCTGCTTTGGTCAAATCTTCCTTGCTAGGCAGAATTCATGCTCCCTCCAGGAATGTGCTGTTCTCATGTACTTTTCTTACTAATACCCAGCTAATGGTATTTTACCTATGCTGAAATGTTCTCATTTTAACCAATTCTCTCAGCCCGACAAAGGTCCCTGTCTTCTCTTGCAGCGTGAGCCTCTTTTGAACTCTCCCTTTCCTCAAATATTCCTGATCTTTATTGTCCTTAATCCAAATTATTGTATACTGCTCTGAGACCTTCTTTAATATTTCATGAGTATTTCTCCTTTAGCCAAATGATAAGTTGCAAAAGACAACTTATATGCTTTCTGCGTTGTTTGTAACCTCCTGCAGAGTCAACCAACCAATTTTCAAGAGAGTGTCCAAGTAGACTTGGCTAGAATCTCTTAGCATGTAGGCAGTATTAGAACTGAAAAGGAACATATTTGGTATTCTAGGGACTATTGACCTTCAAGGACGTATCTGTGGACTTCACCCAGGAGGAGTGGGGGCAACTGGCCCCTGCTCACCGGAATCTATACCGGGAGGTGATGCTGGAGAACTATGGGAACCTGGTCTCCGTGGGTAAGGATGAGTTCCCCTTACAACCAGAACCTGCCTGTTGGAAGAAAATCTTTATTTCTAACCGAAGTGCTATGCTTGGGCTTTGGGTTATGATAGAGCTTTCTAGTTCCCTCTAAACAGCAAGTCAGGATAGCTGTGGTCTTTTCTGCCCTGGTCTTTCTACTCTACCCCTCAGCAGGCCTGAATACCAAAGAACTATCTTTAAATTCTTGGGATGGCTCTTTGACCTCAGCACATGCAGTGTTTTCTTCTTCATGAGCAGGATATCAGCTCTCCAAACCTGGTGTGATTTCCCAGCTGGAGAAAGGAGAAGAGCCGTGGCTGATCGAGAGAGAGATTTCAGGAAGTCCAAGTTCAGGTAAGAGCAAGGCAGTTGGGGCCTTTGTCATGTTTGCTGGAGAGCTCCACTTGAAGACTTCTCCAGGCTGTGGGGGAGACCATGCTATCTGGATGGGACCCACGAGAAACCTGATTACCACCTGCATTTGCCTCTTCTCATTAGTTTCTCTGGAGTATTGGGGAAAGAGATGCCTTTCTCATCAGGGTTAGTTTTCTTGACTAATTCTCCTGACCTGACTTTCGTGATTGTCTTGCTTTCTCCAGTATTCCAAACCTTGCCCTGATCATAGCTTCTTTCTCCTGTCCATTCAGGTATTCATGGGTCTCCTCTCATTAAGGACAGCACCTTTCACCAGATTCTCATGTCATTTTATCATGGATCTCACTCTCACGATTCCTTTAAAAATTTTTTCCTGAATCTTACTCTGTAATCATAGTTTCAATTCTGATTTTCCTTTTAACTTGTATAGTTTAACTTTTTATTTCAGATAACTTAGGACTCTGTGAGAAATCCCCACAGAATTCCTTCTTACCAAATCAAACAGCTTTTAATAGCCTTCTTCATCTAAGAACAATAATAATGACAGCTGTTCATCCAGGTGGCCTCTGTGAGTCCTGTGCCTACGTTAGCCGCATCTTACAGAGGAGGAAAAGAAGACTCACAGGTTAAGAAATTTGTCCAGCATCACTTAGCTACTGGTTGGTGGAGTTGGTATTTGAATTCGAATCCTCCTGACTCCACAGTTTGTGTTCTTACAGCGCTATTCTACACAGCGGCATTAGGTTCATAGACCTCACCACCTTCTTGGTATCTGTCCTTTCCTCCACCAGCCAGTTTAATAATTTTTATCTCCTCTATCTCTCTTATTGCCTTTTCAGTGCTTCTCATCAATATCCTTTTTTTTTTTTTTAAAGATTTTATTCATTTATTCGACAGAGAGAGACACAGCAAGAGAGGGGACACAAGCAGGGGGAGTGGGAGAGGGAGAAGCAGGCTTCCCTCAGAGCAGGGAGCCTGACGCGGGACTCGATCCCAGGACCCTGGGATCATGACCTGAGCCGAAGGCAGGTGCTTAACGACTGAGCCACCCAGGCGCCCCATCAATATTCTTTTTAATGCAGATACATCATTTCCACCTCTGTTAGGATAGGCTAAACGACTATAGCAGATAGACTTTAAAATGTGGCTCAAATGGAATAGGAATTTCTTGCTCATACACTGGTCTGGGGGAACTGGTTAGGCCAATGGCCAGTTCTTTTCCACCTAGCGGATCTGGGATTGAGATTTCTCCCACACGGTGGCTGCACCATCCCCTAGGGCCTGCTCCTCATCTAAGGATAGCCAGCAGCAGGATAAGAGCACGCAGGAATCCCATCTGGGAGCTTTAATGGGCCAGCCTGGAGTGGTTCATGTGACTTTTACTCTGAGTCACTTATGGGAGAAACCTTTGTCCCTTAACTCAAAATCAAGGAAGATTGGGAAATATAGTGTAGCTGCTTGTCCAGAAATGGGAAGAACAGATTTTGGTGAATATCCAACAGTGTCTGCCACAATCCCTGAGGGGCCTCTGTCTTTTACGCTGCTGTTTTATATCCGCACAAATGCCCACAAGTGCATTGTGATGGTTTCACTTGTTCCTTGACACCTATATTTTCCATATTTTCATCTTTGTCTCATACATCCATATGAACTCTATTCCCACATACCCCTGGTATTTAGGACATCTCTGTCTAGATGCACTGTTGTCACTTCAAACCCAATACATCTGAAAACAGAGACCGTCTTCTCTCCCAAGCAAATTTCTCATCCTGACTCCTCCTATTCTTTTAGTCTCAAAGAGCAAAAATCATGGTATCAGCAAGAATGTATCATGTTTTTCTACTCTCAGTGCTTCCTCATTTCTCATGCTTCTCTGATATTACCTGCTAGTAGATCCACTTTTCCTCTTCTTTTTTAAAATTATTTTTATTTTTTTAAAAGATTTTATTTATTTATTTGACACAGAGAAAGAGAGAGAGCACAAGTAGGGGAAGCGGCAGGCAGATGGAGAGGGAGAAGCAGGCTTCCCGCTGAGCAGGGAGCCCAATGCGGGGCTCGATCCCAGGACCCTGGGATCATGACCTGAGCTGAAGGCAGACGCTTAACCAACTGAGCCACCCAGGCACCCCTGTTTTTAAAGATTGTATTTATTTATTTATTTGTCAGAGAGAGATGGGGAGAAAGAGCACAAGCAGGCAGAGGGAGAAGCAGGCTCCCGGCTGAGCAAGGAGTCTGATGCAGGACTTAATCCTAGGACCCTGGGATCATGACCTGAGCCGAAAGCAAATGCTTAACCGACTGAGCCACCCAGGTGCCCCTTCTTCTCCTCTTCATCTTTGTTGATGCAGTGCCAAGCCAAGTTCCCATCATTTCATGTCTGTTACTATGATTTTTAGTTGTATTTTTGATGTTTTATTATTTTTCTGAATCATTTTGAATGTTACTGTCAGATCTGACCTCTTGAAATATGACATTTTTCTTGTTCTTACCCTGAAAAGTTAAGTGACTCCTTATTCCCTGTAGAGATTCTTCCTCTACGAGCACCCACATCTACTGAGAGCACACATATCCAGAACCCAGTAATTCCTCTTTAGTAAATCCTATGAAATATTGACAGGAGTATAAACAAATGTTTGCATAATGATAACATGAAAAACTGGAGACAACCTAAATATTTTTCAATAAAGTCAAATTATGATACGCCCACCAGTGGAATGCAGTGGGATGCATTGCACTTGTTAAAAAGAATGAGATAAATCTAAATGTACAGACAGAAGGGGGCCCATAAGATATAGTTGAATAAAAAACAAAACAGAGGGAGCCTGGGTGGCTCAGTCATTAAGCGTCTGCCTTCAGCTCAGGTCATGATCCGAGGCTCCTGGGATCGAGCCCCGCATCGGGCTCCCCGCTCAGCAGGAAGCCTGCTCCTACCTCTCCCACTCCCCCTGCTTGTGTTTCCTCTCTCGCTGTGTCTCTGTCAAATAAATAAAATCTTTAAAAATAAAATAAATAAATAAATAAATAAAAAACAAAACAGATGCAGAACTATATATATCCCTTTTTTGTGCAAATGTATATTTGTGACCATACATACATAAATGTACACATTCACATATACATACTGTTGGGAATATCTAAATGGATGTATTCCAAAATCCTAAGAGACTAAGGGAATGGAGATGAGATTGAGAGAGGCTATTCTCCTATATTATTTAATGTTTTATTTCAATGTGTAGAAAGTATGAGATAAATACTTGAAAAAAACTTTTTTTTTTTTAAAGATTTTATTTATTTATTTGAGAGAGAGAATGAGATAGAGAGAGCATGAGAGGGGGGAGGGTCAGAGAGAGCAGACTCCCTGCTGAGCAGGAAGCCCGATGCGGGACTCGATCCCGGGACTCCAGGATCATGACCTGAGCCGAAGGCAGTCGCTTAACCAACTGAGCCACCCAGGCGCCCAAAAAAACCTTTTTATTTAAAGATTTTATTTATTTATTTGAAAAAGAGAATGAGAGAGAGAGCATGAGAGGGGGGAGGGTCAGAGGGAGAAGCAGACTCCCAACTGAGCAGGGAGCCCGATGTGGGACTCGATCCCGGGACTCCAGGATCATGACCTGAGCCGAAGGCAGTCGCTTAACCAACTGAGCCACCCAGGCGCCCCGAAAAAAACTTATTTTAATAGAGAAAATTTTGTCATAGAAATATGGACTTGAGATGATATGGCACTATAATCCTGTGTTCCTTAATCTTATCTCTTGATATTTACCCTTACAACAATGCTCTCTTCTTAGTGCACTTCCTTCTGGAAATCACATGGATGAACTCCTCCCAATTCCTGGAAGTCCCCTTCCATACTCTAAAAGCTTCTTTCTTTTGACCATTTCTTCATTTCCTTTTATATTAGCTTTAAAGGGGGCAGAACTACATTTGAAGATAGTCCAAGGTTGCTATGCTTAGTACATGTTCATTTTCCCCCTCTATGGCCATTTATTTTTTAAAGTGCACTGAAGGGGCGTCTGGGTGGCTCAGTCGTTAAGCATCTGCCTTCAGCTCGGGTCATGATCCCAGGGTCCTGGGATCGAGCCCCGCATCAGGCTCCCTGCTCAGTGGGGAGTCTGCTTCTCCCTCTCCCACCCCCACACTTGTGTTCCTGCTCTCGCTATCTCTCTCTCTGTCAAATAAATAAATAAAATCTTTAAAAAAAAAATAAAGTGCACTGAATGTGGGTCATTTGTATTTTGGGATTTCTTTCAGACTTGGAGAATAAAACAGAAACCAGGGAGTCAACCTTAAAGAATGATATTTCAGGGGAAGAATTACACCATGGCCTAATGAAGGAACAGTCCACGAGAGGAAACACTGTATATTCCACGTTGGGAAGAGTCTCCAAATGTGATAAGTTAGAAAGCCACCAGGAAAACCAAGGAATGGGTGAGGGGCAAATCCCCTTGACCCATAAGAAAACACTCACCCAGGAGAGAGGCCGAGAATCTAACAGATTTGAGAAAAGTATTAATGTGAGCTCAAAAGTTATTCCTGGACCAGAAGGTCCTCCAAGAAAAAAAGACCATAAATATGATATATCTAGAAAGAGAAGTAGATACAATTTAGATTTGATCAATCATTCAAGGAGTTATACAAGAATGAAAACTTTTGAATGTAATATTTGTGAAAAAATCTTCAAACAGCTCATTCATCTTACAGAACACATGAGAATTCATACTGGAGAGAAACCTTTCCGATGTAAAGAATGTGGAAAAGCCTTTAGCCAAAGTTCATCCCTTATTCCACATCAGAGAATCCATACTGGTGAGAAACCCTATGAATGTAAGGAATGTGGGAAAACCTTCAGACATCCATCATCTCTTACTCAACATGTTAGAATCCATACTGGGGAGAAGCCCTATGAATGTGGCATATGTGAGAAAGCATTCAGCCAGAGCATTGGGCTGATCCAGCATCTGAGAACTCATGTTAGAGATAAACCTTTCACCTGCAAAGACTGTGGCAAAGCATTTTTCCAGATTAGACACCTTAGGCAACATGAGATTATTCATACGGGTGTGAAACCCTACATTTGTAATGTATGCAGTAAAACCTTCAGCCATAGCACGTACCTAACTCAACACCAGAGAACTCATACTGGGGAAAGACCATATAAATGTAAGGAATGTGGGAAAGCCTTTAGCCAGAGAATTCATCTTTCTATTCATCAGAGAGTCCACACGGGAGTGAAACCTTATGAATGCAGTCATTGTGGGAAAGCCTTTAGGCATGATTCATCCTTTGCTAAACATCAAAGAATTCATACTGGAGAAAAACCTTACGATTGTAATGAATGTGGAAAAGCCTTCAGCTGTAGTTCATCACTTATTAGACATTGCAAAACACACTTAAGAAATACCTTCAGCAATGATATGTGACATATATTCAACATCAAAGAATCCTCATGATGGAACAAAAGCCTCTAAATCAGAGGTCTTCTGACTTTTGGATTTCAAGAAGCAATGAATTTTTTTAACGACTTGATCCAATGTTACAACTATCAGTTTTGCCATATTAAAGAAACTACCTTTTACCAACATTGATTCAGAAAAGAAAGGGCATTTTAATATTTTTAAATATAGGAGGAAGTAATCATTAGGAATAACACTTAACATTGAATTAAGTTAGCTTTATGAAAATCTCCAAAATTTGTCTTTATTTTTCTCATTTCATTATGGGCCAGTGAAAAGTTCATCGTGGAAAGTTACTGATACTTGGATTGGCTTTTGAGAATCACTGTTTTAAATATCCCTTAAATCAGGGGCGCCTGGGTGGCTCAGTCGTTAAGCATCTGCCTTCGGCTCAGGTCATGATCCCAGGGTCCTGGGATCGAGCCCCACATCGGGCTCCCTGCTCGGCCAAGAGCCTGCTTCTCCCTCTCCCACTCCCCCTGCTTGTGTTCCCTCTCTCGCTATGTCTCTCTCTGTCAAATCAATAAATAAAAAATCTTTAAAAAAAAAATATCCCTTAAATCAGAATAAAATAAAAAAATTTTTTAAAAATTTAAAAAAATTAAAAAATTAAAAAAAATAAAAATTTAAAAAATTAAAAAATTAAAAATAAATAAAAAAATTTAAAAAATAAAAAAAATCAGAATAAAATATAAAGTATAATTTTTTACTATAGACCTTTATATGGCTAGAAGAGGTATAAAAAAATATTGGTTGGCTCATTTCTAGAAGAAATAACGTTGAAGCTTTTTAGAATTGATAGATAACCTACTACACATGAAATAACTTAAGTATATTTTATGGTTTCTTGTAGAGAATTGGCAAACTTTTCATAAAGGGCCAGATGGTAAGCATGTTAGGTATTGTGGGTCATATGAGCTCTGTCAGACCACTCAACTCTACAATGTTAGTGCAAAAACATCCAGAGAAACCTATAAACCAGGGTATCTCAGCCTTGGCACTGCTGATATTTTGGGCCAGCTGTTTTAGGCAGCTGTCCTGTGCACAACAGTGGGTTTAGCAGTATCTCTGGCCACAAGTTGCCAGTAACAGATGCCAATAGTTCCCTTCCCGCCCCGTAACAACCAAAAATGTCTCCAGATGTCGCTAGATGTGCCCTGGGGGTCAAGACTGTACTCATGAAGTACTTGAAAACCACTGACCTAAATGAATGGGTGTAGCTCTGTTCCAATAAACAATAAACTTCATGCAAAAAATTGGTGTTTGGTTGCATTTAGCCTGAGAGCTGCAGTTTACCATTCCTGCTGTACAGTACATAAATAACTGTCCCCCTCTTGCCCCCGAGCAAGCACAGCAAGAATAGTAATTGGTCATATAGGGTTGTTTTTTTTTTTTAAATCTGCTTTGCTGGAACTTTTTTTTAAAAAGATTTTATTTATTTATTTGACAGAGAGAGACACAGCAAGAGAGGGAACACAAGCAGGGGGAGTGGGAGAGGGAGAAGCAGGCTTCCCACGGAGCAGGGAGCCCTATGTGGGGCTCAATCCCAGGAGCCTGGGATCATGACTGGAGCCAAAGGCAGACGCTTAATGACTGAGCCATGCAGGCGCCCCTGCTTTGCTGGAACTTTTGATGTGTCCTGCTATAATGTCATATTAAAACCTTAGAAATTTGGGCGCCTGGGTGGCTCAGATGGTTAAGCGTCTGCCTTTGGCTCAGGTCATGATCCCAGGGTCCTGGGATCGAGTCCCGCATCGGGCTCCCGGCTCAGCAGGGAGCCTGCTTCTCCCTCTGACCCTCTCCCCTCTCATGCTGTTTCTCTCTCGCTCGCTCTCTAAAAAATAAAATCTTTAAAAAAATAAAAAATAAAAAAAATAAATAAATAAAATAAAACCTTAGAAATTTTATATAATTTCTGGAAGAGTTCTAGCATTCAACTATAAAATATAACCTGAGGAGGTTTATCATCACTTATTTGACAATGTTTCCCATGTGACTTGACATACCAAATAAGCCCAATTAGTCAAAAAGACTTCATTTAGAAGTTGAATTTTGGGAAGTTTATCTGAAATATCAGAAGATTTTAAAGTACATGCCTAAGTAAGATTATAGATCATTTAAAAACTTAGTAGGCGCTTGAGTGGCTCAGTTGGTTGAGCGTCGACTTTTGGTTTCAGGTGAGGTCATGACCTCAGGGTCATGAGATGGAGCCCTGTGTCAGGCTCCATGCTCAGTAGGGAGTCTACGTGAGGTTCTCTCTCCCTCTCCCTCTGCCTGCCCCTTCTCTCTCTCTCTCTCTCAAATCTTTAAAAAAAATTAAAAATAATTATCTATTAGCCAAGGTGGCAATAAGATTCTAAAGGCAAATGCAGAGGATTACATCATTGTTAATAAAATTTTTCTTAATGTTGAGAAGATTCCATTTTAAAGACAAAACTTAGAAACTTTGTTTTTTTAGGCTGATTAAAGATATAATCTTTGTTTACAACTTAAACTAATAACCTAAGAAAACTACCATTTTAACAGAAAAACCAAATTCCAATCTTATACTGGTGTACTTCCAATATTAAAACTCATTTATTTCGGGGCGCCTGGGTGGCTCAGTCGTTAAGTGTCTGCCTTCGGCTCAGGTCATGATCCTAGGGTTCTGGGATCGAGCCCCGCATCAGGCTCCCTGCTTGGTGCGAGGCCTGCTTCTCCCTCTCCCACTCCCCCTGCTTGTGTTCCCTCTCTTGCTGTGTATCTCTCTGTCAAATAAATAAAATCTTTAAAAAAAAAAAACTCATTTATTCCAACAAGATGAATTTTTTTTAAAGATTTTTATTTATTTATTTGAGAAAGAGAGCAGGAGTGGAGGGGCAGAGGGAGAGGGAGAAGCAGGCTCCCACTGAGCAGGGAGCCTTACCCGGTGCCCCATCCCAGGACCCTGAGACCATGACCTGAGCCCAAGGCAGATGCTTAATCGGCTGAGCCACCCAGGTGCCCCGACAAGATGAACTTTTTAAAAAATCATGCAGACCTTCCTTTTTCCTCCCTGTCGTCTCCCATGTTGATATATACTTACTGAGACAAGGACATGCAGGGTGCTGCATGGATCTGAGTTTTCGTGGTGGGTGCTGTGACGTGCTGACCAGAATCCCCATTAGGAATGAAGGACTCTGTGCTGCAGGGAATGTAGCCAGTAGTCCTCAACTCACACACCATCAGAGGCTGCCTTAACTGAAGACAGCTGCCTTGTCAAAGGGCATAACCTCTGCCCAGGTTGTTACATCCAATGACTATTATAAAAGTCCAGCCCTTTTGCCCCAATTTAGGATGGTTCTGAAGGGTAATCCAACTTTTAGAACTCCTCAGAGTCAATGAAGGCTTCTGTTGATATTGTATGACTGCTCAACTTTTGCCTCATCTTGCTCTCCTACTCTCCCTTCTCTTCTCCACGTGTTGATCACTCCCTAATAAACTTTTTTTTACATATTAATCACCACAATCTTAGTCCTGACCCCGTGCAAAATTCCTTTCCAGATTCCCTTCTCACAAACATACAGCTTTACTTTTTACATTAAGATTTTGTCCTAAGTTTTCTCTCTTTAACCAGTCTCACTTTCCTTGCATCACATCTGCTTGTTTGTTCTTAGGTCACCCATAAAACTTCATGAGGCATCAAAGTTCTAAGGTTTTTTTTCCCCTTTCCTGACAAATTTTGCAATGGAGATAACATGAACTTATTTGAATTCCAGTAGACATAAGCAGAGTGAAAGTTTTATATATAATGCTGATAATTCTAAAGACATGTCCATTTGATTAAGCCAACAACCTTAAATTAGCTTTAATACTGAATATTTTCCAAGATCATGTGAACTTATAAAACATTTGGGTTAGTTTCTATCTTTGAGTTTTAGAATACCCAACTCCTACAAGCACTTACTTTAAACCAACTAAATAGAGCTCTTTTATAAATTAATTTTAGCAATACCACCCTGGGGTAGAGAAAATATCTCACATTTATAATATTCATGGACACAAAAGTACACAAACAAGATGCGAGCAAAATCTTAAAGGCCCAACTTCCAAATGTCTCCTTTTTACAAAACAAATCTAATGGCAAGATGGTATTATAATGTATGGTTCCATTCATTGGTCATTTTTCTCTGTGTTGTGGCCAAGCAGCATTACAAAAAATGATTGCCCAGTTTTGGAAAATATAGCCCAAAGGGCTGCGTGGGGGGATCAAATTGTCATTTCCTATTTTCCAATGAGAACATAGCCAGTTTTATCCAAAGATACCAGAAGATGCAGCAACAAACAAACCAAATGAAGCCCAACCTCTGTGAGCATTGATTCCTCCCCAAAGCCTGGGCTTCCCCAACTCAACCAAACAACTTCCTCATCAACTTTTTAGAAAAGGAAGCTAAGAGAACCAAAACCCCCTATTTGGAGGCATCTGAATGGGAAGAAGAAATCTAAGATCTAAACCAAACAGGAGAAAGAAAGAAGCTCACATGCTCTCCATATGAAACTCATCCAGAGATCTCTGTCCAAACCAAACCCAAAACTGTTTCCTTGCCACAAGAGTTAAATTAAGCGGGAGGCACCCAAGGGGGGGGAGGGGCTGGGGATGGTCCCCAGGACAAAGAGCCTAGGCAGTGGCTAGGACTCACCACCGGATTCCTGTTACAGGCTGAGGCCAACGAACCATGCACAAAGAGCTCCTCCCCAAATTTGTAACCCAACCCAAGTTCATCCACCTAATGGATAGCAAAGACAATCAGGCATTGAGTATGCAGCAAGGAAAGGGGTTATTCTAGAGGCAGCAAAATGAGGAGATGGGAGGGCAGATCTTAAATCTGCCTCTCCCAGGAGAGTCTGGGAAATTTAAAGGCAAACAAAAAGGGTAAAAATTTGCAGTTGCACTTATTAGTCTGCAGCTACAATTAGTCCCATTAACGCTTTGGTTACAGGTTTCACTAATTTTCTCAGAATATTGAAAATGTAATACTCGTGGGTGGTGTTTGGAGGTTGTGGGGGGGAGCACCAACCTGGACAATTCAGTACAGCAGTATTACTGTAGAGCTAAAATAATGTTTCACCCTCCTTCATTACAGGGATAACATAGAGGATTATTTTTGTTATTTTGAGTCTTCTTTGTGTGTGCTTTTACATAATTAGGATCATGGTTTAGCTGCTTTTGGAACTGCAATTTTTTTTCACTGAATATTAGGTTGTGCTCAGATCCTAAGCCTTCATAGCAGAGTGATAAAGAGTTTGCATTCAGGAATCATAAAAATATGTATTCAAATTCCAACTCTACCACCCCTAGCTTTGTGATCTTAGTCAAACTTAATCTTACTTTTTCATCTGTCAAGAGGCACTTTTAATAGACGCTACACAACAGGTTTATTATGCCAGGTACACATAACCACTCAAACCCAGAAACTATTAATATTGCATTTTTGGCTTTTCTGCTTGTGATAAAAAAAGTAAATGCTCATTTATGAAATCACAGAGATGTATAAAGAATACAAACATGACAGAACCCAGATATACCAATGTTAAAATGTTGATTTAAAAAGACATTGTGGGGGCGCCTGGGTGGCTCAGTCGGTTGAGTGACTGCCTTTGGCTCAGGTCATGATCCCAGGGTCCTGGGATTGAGTCCCACATCGGGCTCCCTGCTCTGCGGGGAGCCTGCTTCTCCCTCTCCCACTCTCCCTGCTTGTGTTCCCTCTCTCGCTGTGTCTCTCTCTGTCAAATAAATAAATAAAATCTTTAAAAAAAAAAAAAAGACATTGTGGGGCGCCTGGGTGGCTCAGATGGTTAAGCATCTGACTCTTGTTTTTCGCTCAGGTCATGATCTCGGGGTCATGGGATTGAGCCCTGCATTGGGCTCCATGCTCAGCAGGGAGTCTGCCTGTGATTTTTTTCTCCCTCTCCCTTCCCCTCTGCTCCTCCCCCCTCCACTCACCACACTCTCTTTCTCTAAAATAAAAAATCTTTTAAAAAGACAATATCATATGATTCCATTTATATAAAGTATCAAAAGTAGTCAAATTCATAGAAACAGTAGAATGGCCATTCCCAGGGACTAGAGGGAGGGTGACAGGCGGAGTTCTTGTTTAATGGGTATAGAGTTTCAGATTTTCAAAAATCTGAAAAAGTTCTGGAGGTCTGTTTCACCATGTGAATATAGTTAATGCTATGGAACTGTACACTTAAAAGTGGTTAAGATGGTAAATTTTATGTTATGTGTTTTACCACACACACACACACAAAATTTTTGGATGTAATTTCTTTCCAGTGGACACACTCTAGTACCCAGTTTGAAAAATTCTTCCAACCCACTTGTACCAATGACATATCACTTCTTCACTGACCGTTACCAGTCATGTCCGCCCTTCTCTCCCTACCCAGCTTTTAGTTATGCAGCTGCAAACGTCCTCCACTCCATATACATATGTAGTTAACACCTTTCCTCAGGGCAAAAAAGCATTTTACAAGTTGGATTACCTCCTGGATCCTGACTTTCTCTTTTTTGCCCTGTCTTAGACACTTTGTTATGGGCAGAATTGTGTCCTCCCCTGTCCTTGCCAAATTCATATGCTGAAACCCTAACCTCTAGTACCTTAGAATGTGACTGATTAAATTTATTAATCACTTTAAAGAAGTGATTACGAGAAAACGAGTCATTAGGGTATGCTCTAATCCAACCTGACCGGTGTCCTTATAAGAAGAGGAAATTTGGACACACAGAGAGACACCAGGGGCCTGCAAGCACACAGAGGAAAGACCATGTGAGGACATAGAATGAGGCAGCCATTTGCAGCCAAGCAGTAAGGCCTCAGGAGAAACCAACTCTGCTGACGTAGGCAGGCCTGGTCTGAGGACCCAGAGGGGGTCCCGCAGGACCAGCCAAGAGGGTCCTCTGCTTTGCACAGGATAGAAATCAAGCTCAAGCCAGGAGGAAATGAGAGCAGAGTATATTGAATAGTGTAAGTGATAGAGTATATTAGACAGAGTGTCTGGGAGACTCATAAAAGGAGAAGCGAATCTCTATGTTGCTTGGTGTTAGGTGTTTATATTGGAAAGAGGTCCAGGATATGTGTTCCTTTAGGAATCCAGGTCTGATTAAAGGTGTCAGTGAACAATAGCTGTTATTCTATAAATCACTGAAGATAGAGGGTATGGATGCCAGTGTTGGTGGAGGTTTGTTCAAAGCTAATGTCCTGGAGCTCAGGATCCAGTTCTTCTTAGATGTTATCAGGTATGTGGGGGCCGAGGATGAAACTCAGGGAATTATTAACTTTCTTGCTTCCCCTTTGGAGTGGGAACATAGAGCTTCCTTGGTTTACTCAGATGCAAGGTGAAAGATAGAACACGAGTAAATGGGGCCTAGCAAGGAAACAGCAGAGATGGAGACTTTCTAAAACGGAGTCCCTTCAGTTTCCCTATCTCTGCTGACACCTGGATCCTGGACTTCTAGGCTTCAGAACTGTGAGAAAATAAATGTCTGTTGTTTAAAGCCACCCGGTCTGTGGTATTTTGTTGTGGCAGTCCTAGCAAACTAATGCACTCCTTTAAGAACATTAAAAAGATATATTCCAGACTTTCCCCCCCCCTTTTTTTTTTTCTGAGAGGGGGAGAGAGAGACAATGAGAGAGAGAGAGAGTCTCAAGCAGATTCCATACCTGATGCGGGGCTCAATCTCCCAACCCTGAGATCATGACCTGAGTCAAAACCAAGAGTTAGATGCTTAATCGACTGAGCCACCCAGGCAACCCCAGACTTCAGTTTTTAATTTTATTGTTTTCTGAGGTGAGTTGATAGAAATATCCTAGCCCCACTATTATCAGAAAGAGAAAGTCTTCATTATCCCATTTCCACACATTGTTCCCTCATAACCCTTACCATCATCTGGGGTGTTACTAATTTCTCTATTTTTTATCATTAAAAAGAAAACCACAGGCTCAAAATGGGGCCACCTAGGCCAAGTCATTAAACTGGGGCTTAATAGCTAAGCTAATTAGAATTCCAACCACCCCCAGAAATACAGTCTTTAACAAGTCAACCAGGCATTTTGTGATCTGGCACCACTAAGCTATTATGTCACATGGGCGCTCTCCATCCCCCAAAGGTAAATGAGGTAATCCACCTAATCAGACCCCCAGCTCTAACCCTTAAGAGAAGGTGACCTTACCTGGAACAATCCTTTCTTTTCCTTTGCTAGCAACTTCCTCGTCCCACCCTCCCTCCTATAAAAACCTTCTATTTGATACAACTCCCTAGTGCTCCCCTCTACTTGCTAGATGGGATGCTACCCCATTCATGAATCAATAAAGCCAATTAGATCTTCAACTGTACTGGGTTGAATTTGTTTAACATTATCTATTTAATTCCTCACGAATTAAGAACCAAGAGAGCAGGGACCATTTTGATAACTGCTATAACGCTCAGAGCCTGTAACAATGCGGGACCGATGGTCGGCACTCAAGATAGTCGCTGAACGAACGAATGACAGGATGACAAAGAAGGGATTCCCCCACCGGAAGAGCTGGTGGGCCACGTGGTCCCTCCGGCTGCCGCCTAGCCCCGCCCACGGTGGGCGGGCTGGCCGCTGCCCCTGGGTCTGGGCGCCCCCGGCGCGCTCCGTCGCTCTGGCGCCGGGTTTTCGGGTGCGCCGGCTTCCCGGGAGTGGGCAGGCTCGGGGCGGCCCCTCGTGGGCGGAGCCCGCAGCGGGGTGTGCGGAGCCGCCGGAAGACGCGCGCGCCGGGCGGCTGGCTGCGCGGCCGCGTGGGGTGGCCGGACCGGGGGCGGGGCGGGACGGGCGGCGCGGGGGCCACCGGCGCCGCGGGCGACGGCGGGGCGCGGCGGGAGGACTGAGGCGTCGGGCGACCCGGGGCTGCGGCCCACGAGGCGGGGCGGCGGGTGGAGCCGGCCGCCGGCGCCGGCCCGGCGTCACAGCGACAGCCCGCGAGGTGTATCCTCGTCCGCGTCTGCGGGAAGCGGGGTCGGGGCAGCCCTCCCACTGCGGCCCGCGGAGACCCCCTCCCCGGCGCGCGGCCGCGGAAGGCCGCCAGGGAGGGCGGCGGCGTGATGCGGTGCGGCGGCGGGCCTTAGGCCGGCTCCGCGGGGAGCCGAGAGAAACCCCGCGTCCGAGGCGGAGGCCGAGGTCCCGCGGGGCTCCTGAAGGAAGCCTGCGGGAACGTGGGGCGTGTTTTGGAGAATCGTCGGTGAGCGGGGGCATGTGGTCTACGAAAGCTGGGGAAGAACAAAATCTGCTACCTCCCGGTCCTCTGAAGAGACACCCTGTGGCGCCGAAAGCCTCGGGAGCGAGCGCTCTTGCGGCCGCGTCCCTGATCCCAGCAGCGTCCAGGGCCGAGCTGGTGAGGCTTCGCGGGTCTGCAGCCTCTGTCCCGGGGAGGCACGGCCGGGAGCAGTGGGGAGGGCCAGCTTCCAAATGATGCTCGGAAGTTTCCCCACTTTGGTAACTAGACGTTTACTTTTATGTATTCGGGGCAGGTTATTTCCACATGCTCCAGCCCGCAGGATGCAGCTCCTTTTTGTGCATCGGGCGCAGCTTGGGGCCGGGTTGGGCGGGGGGGTGGGGGGAGGCGGAGCCCGTAAGCTACGTACCCTTCCTCACAAACTTCAGAAAGTTGAGCCAGCTCCCTTTGCACGGAACTCGGACTGTGCGTGGGGCCCCAGATGTGCTGGACCTGGTCGCTGCGGAGGCACCTGCTCAGATGTCGGGGGTGGGGGGCGGTTAGTTAAGATGATAGATTTGAGTTGTTTACAGATTTTCCTGCTACAAACAGTTCTGCAGTAGTCCTCATGATAAGAGTACTGTTATTTCCTCCGTCTGAACACATACCCCTCCCCCAATTTTAACATTTCTGAAACCAGGAGGCATCTTAACAGGTTAAAAGGACTTGCCGGCTGCTGGGCATGTGCGTGGGTGGGGATGTGTCTGGCGCTGTTTGGTCATGTGAAAATGCAGCTGTGTGATTATTCCATCACTTATGATACTTGAACTTTAAATTTAGATCTCTACTTATTTTTAAAAAGTAGCTTAAAAGATAATGCTGTGATGCAGCATTATAACAAAACTTTATAGTAATATTTATTAAGGGTTTTCTGTATGCCTGACGTTTCAATTAATATTACAGCCCTATAAAGTATAATTTTATCCCCATTTTATAGATGAAGAAACTGAAGCTCAGAGAGTTGAAGTGCCTTAGAGCTTTCAAGTACAAGTGTCAGGATTCCAACCCAAGTTGTCTGATTTCAAAACTTGCCCTCTTAACTCCAAAGCCTGTGTCCAGGCAAAAGATGCTTGCAGCTTACAAGGGGGGACGTCAAGGCAGCGCCCATGCTTGTTTGTATATCTTTGGCTGTTTGTGTTTGTGCGTATGGAACTGGGAGACAACCACATCCAAGAACATTGATTATACTTATTCCCACATTGATGCCAAATCTTTGTTTTTGGATCTTTAGCAGTTTAAAATATATTTCTGCAAGTTCTGGAGTTCTGGCTGTGTGGTGAATGCTTCTGGATCCCTCTTCTGCCTTTTGCTCCTCTAGAAGAATATAGAGGCATGCACTCAAACCTACTCAACTGGCTGCCTCCCAAAGGGGCAGTACTTAATTTAAGAGAGAAGTCAGTTTTTCAGAGTTAAAGTCATATCAGCCTCTAGGAGCCCCCAGCTTCTGGTACGACAGGGACACACCAAAGTCCTGAGGGCAGGAGATTGTGCTCAAAGGAGACGACACACCTGTGAAGGCTCTCAGTAGAGGTTCTGGCAGTTTACCTCACCAGAAGTGGACAAGCCCAGTTGGGTGGGCATCGTCATGCTGCAGCAGCTCCTGATCACCCTGCCCACGGAGGCCAGCACCTGGGTGAAGTTGCGCCATCCAAAGAAGGCCAAGGAGGGGGCGCCCTTGTGGGAGGACGTGACTAAGATGTTTGAAGGAGAAGGTGAGAATAGGCTGATGGAGGGGAATGGGGAAAGAAGAATTCTCAATTGTGTGTGAAAAGATAGGTACACACTTCACTGAGGTGGTCTCTTGGGGAGAAAATTGGGGGAAAGCAGGTCTTTGGGGTTCGGGCTTATGGCTTTTGGGAACGGGTTAGTGATGAGAGGAAGTGTTAGGCTCTGAGCATGGGCTCCTTGTGCCATGTGCCCATGCGTTCCCGTCTCCAGTCCTCAGGTACAGCACACAACAGTGTTCCCCACCAGTGGCTCCCAAGTATATGGGATTCGCAGACAGTGAGGTCAAGGTTTTCCACTCCCTAAAGCCCTCCCAAGGTCTTCCTTCATAAGTTTTGGTCATTTTGGCCGAAAGCCAGTGTTTTTCAAAAGGAACCATTCTTTCGGAGAGGAAGGAATGACATGCTTGATGACTCTCAATTTACAGGTGGTCAGTGGGAAACGTGTCCAAGATTACACATTATCTGGTGGTCTGGTCAGGACAGATGGACAGAGGAATTTGTGTGTCTCACACGGTCTCTTAGTTCATACCTTTAACACTTCAAGTCCAGCTGATATCTATTCTAGCTGTGTCAGGCAGGGACCTTGCTAAGCATCTTGACCGATTGAAAAATGAATGATGATCTCCAATGCTTATTGTTAATTGATGGAGATAAGACACATATCCAGATTAAAATAATAGAAGGTAGCTTAAGAAGATGCTATGGTAAACTTCTTTTTGAAGACAAGAGACGGGAAACATTCTTCTGATTGTATTTATTGGAGAAATTTTCACAAAGCAGATAGCATTGAATTGGGCCTTGAAAGATGTCTACGTTTTTTGTAGAAGATTTGGGGAAAGGGTACAGAAAAGAGTGCCTTGAAGAGTGGTTCAGAAATGGGGAATATGGGGAATATCCTGGTCTAACTGAAGGCTAAGAATGTGGTCAGTGTATGTGTAGGATGGATAAAGGATGGTGGATAGCAGAAACAAATGCTGGGAAAGGATGCTTCAGGCAAGTTGTAGAGCACCTTGAAGTCCATGGGAAGCGTTTGGATTTTTCTTTCTTGTCAGAAACCTTTGAACAGAGGAGTGGCCTAGATCTGTGCTTTTGGACCAGCGTTGACCATTGGGAAGTGTTAATGCCCAAAGCAATGCACTGCAGGCCCTCCTCGTTAAGGAGGCTCCGACTGCTCTGAGTTGCTCTAAGTGTCCCTCTCTGTGAATGTTTTGAGAGAAAAGCCATGTTCAGTAGATCTTCAGGCAATTTTTCTATTTGGGAGATTTGGGGAGATGCAAACCTCATAACTCTTTCCCTTCTTTAGCGCTGCTCTCTCAGGATGTTGATGAGACCCAGGAAGAAAGTTTGAAGGATGAAGTCACGTCTGGGTCCCCAGCAGCAGAATCCCAGGTGGGTTGGTTTCCTTTCATTTTCTTGACATGCTGTTTGTTTTTTAAGGCTTTAACTTGCCTTTTTTTTTTTTTCCTTTTAGTGTGGGGTGGTGTTGGGGCTAACAGGTTCAACATAGGGAGCTCAGTGCAAGCTGCTCTTATACAGAAACCTGGGCTGCAGTGGTGGCCATTCCCCTACTCATGGTGGCTTCCCTCCTATTATTAACTCTTGTTTGTGACCAACATCTAGATTTAACGCTGTGCTGATTTCCGTAGAGAAAGCAAAATGAGTGATAGAATTCTAGCCCCTAAAAACAAACACATAACCACTTGGAGTCTAAGATGTACATCAGGTTTTTTTTTTTTTTTTTAGTATTTTATACTCAGAAACAAGCTTTGTTAAGGAAGAAGAAGGTCCTGACATTCTTAAGTGCTGAACACATATCACTGCAGTGACCCTTAGTATAGTATTGGGAGCAGAGGTCAAACTGCAACTGAAGGAGAAGTGAATGGGGAAGAAATGGTCTGGCCACACGGCACACACGTTAGACAGGATGGGCAGTTCTCACGGGCTGTCCTCACTACTGCCTAGAAGCATAGGAGAAACAGGAGGAAAATTGTAGAATGAGTGAGAAAGGAAGACTATTAAAATGAGCTGTTATTCGATGACAGAGAGTTTTAAGTGAAAAGAACTGGGGTTCTGAAGTTAGATGGGACAGGATTTGAGTTTATCTCTTGTCTTTATTTGCTTGGTGATGGGGCAGTTTTTTCTAGCTGTTTACAATCCCACTTTCCTTAGCTGATTCAGATGCTGATTCCTTCTAGGATTGAAATGCATTTCAAAGTTACTTACAGCAATAGGGAAGAAGTTATAATAGTCTAATTATTTAAAGAGTTATCTCTACATTCCACTATCTGGAATTCCTCGCCTCTTGACATTTGTCAAAAACTGATGGGATTCTTAGTGCTAGGAAAAGATTAAATTTTTTAAAAATTGAGATACAATTTAAATATAGGAAAATACACTTAAGAAAGTGTATAGTTGTATTTTGGCATATATGTACACCCTGTAACCAAATATAGACCATTTCCACCATCTCAGAAAGTTCCCTCATGCCCCTTTCCAATCAAAACTGCTTTGTTCCCAGTAGAGAGTACATGGGATCTCTGTGTTATTTCTTACAACTGTACGGGAATCTATAATTATCTCAAAATAAAAAGTTTTAAAAAGAATTTATATTCTGCGGTTGGTAGGTATAGTGTTTCTATAAATGTCTGTTAGTTTCCGTTGGCTGATAGGTTGTTCAAATCTGAACCCTTGATACATTTTTGTCTACTTGTATCAATTACTGAGAAAGGAGTGTTACAATCTATATTGTGGTTTCGTCTGTATCTCCCTTTAGTTCTGTCAACTCTGCTTTAAGTTCTGTTATCAGATGCATTAATGCGTAGGATCGTTGCCTTCTTGATGAACTGACAGTTTATGAGATGTCTCTTCTTTATGGCTAGTGATATTCCTTCTCCTAAGGCCGCTCTGTCTGATTTACTATAGTTCCTCCAGTGTCCTTTTAGTTATAGTTTGTGTGGCATAGCTTTTTCAGTTCTTTTGCTTTTAACCTTATCTGTGTCTTTATATTTAAAGTGTGACCTTACATATAGCCGTGTCTTGCTTGTTTCGTGCATTTACAGTTACCATACTCGTTGATACAGTGGGATTTAAGTGTGTATTCTTGTTTTTTGTTTGCTGTTCACCCATCTTTGTTTCTTTGATCCTCTTCTGCTTCCTCTTGGATTGCATAGTTTTTTAGTATTCCACTTTATGTCCTCTGATGGCCTTTTAGCTATACTTGTTTGATTTGCTTTTAGTGGTTGTTCTGGCCATTACAATACAGGTTTTTAACATATCACAGTTGAATTAATATTATACTGTTTCACATATGGTATGAAAGCCTCATATTTCCATTTATTTTTTCCCATTCTTTGTATATTGTTATCATACATTTCACTTTACATGTTATAAGCCCCACAGTACATTGTTCTTATTTTTATTTTTTTATTTTTAAAAAAGATGTATTTATTTTAGAGAGAGAGACTGTGCACGTGTGAGCGAGCGGGGGGAGGGGCAGAGGGAGAGAGAATCTCAAGTAGGCTCCCCATTGAAAGCATACTCCCCTCTTATTTTTATTTATTTATTTATTT
>NC_138372.1:28781990-28802226 GCF_054177405.1 Leptonychotes weddellii
TGAAAGAAAACCAGGCAGATGGGAGTCTTTGGAATTGAGATTCCAGTCGGTCAGTGAGGGACAGGTCCCTCTGAAGCAGCTCTTTTTTTTAAGGAAGCCCTTCTTAAAAGCCACACAGCTTTGGAAGTGACTGGGTCCACTTGACATAACATCGTCAGATCCCCAGATGACACCTTCACTCACTCTGCTCGCATAGCTACTCTTTCTCTTTGCTCAGCTTTTGTGTGGAGGGAGGGCCCTCTCCTCTCTGCCCTGGCTCCCTGCACTGCCTGTTCCATGGAGGTCCTTGCTTTGTTCTCTTAATTCCTAAAATCTTCATTCTTCTTTTTTTCCTCAACATGAGCACAGATCTTTTCCATACATCTGGTTCTCGTAAGGTAGTCAGATTGTGTGGATTTGAAGTCTTACTCCACCAATCATTGTCTAACCTAATTATTTTGTAGCACAACTTTATTTATAAAAGAGGGATAATATTAATCCTTACTTCAGGTTTCTTTGAAAGATCACATGAGTTAATACATGTAAAACCCTTCAAATAGTTGCCATATAGTACGTGTTCAGTATGTTGGTTGTTTTTATTTCAAAACTTTTAGTAACATTATGCTTTCTAATTATTTCCCCTTTTCAAAAAAAAACCCCTTCCTTTTCTTGTAGCATATACCCCACCTGTGTACCCCATCTTGCTCATCTTTAGTCTCACTGCTGACTTGGGGTATCTACCTTATAGTGCATCTCTCTGCTTCACTTGGTAATACTGATATTATTTGGAAATTCCCAACATCATGTGAGTTGGTTCCTCACAAATCTGCCCTCACCTTCACTTACGGCTTCCCCACCGTTGCTTCCTGCCTGTGTGTCCACCTTCAGAACTCCTCTCACAGTAACTCCCTCAGAAACTGCATCCCTCTGAAGAACTAATGGGATTTTCTTTGTGCTCTCTGTGGCATCTGTGCGTCTCCAACTTCCCATTCCCATTCTCCAGCTGGGGACCTGGCCTTCATCTCAGTTTTTTCATAGTAACCACTATTTAATATTCTTCAACCTTCACCTTTCTGTTTACATTATAATAAAAGATAATGGCTGGCCTGCTGCTTTGCAGTCTCCAGATCACTGTGGTAAGCAACTTAGCTTTTTTCTCTCAAGAGTGTCTCCTTAAATACTTTTATGACTTATTACCTATGATTTAACTATTAGTTTATCCAAGACTGATTTAAAATAAAATTTTCTTTTTCCACAGAGCCTATAAAAGACATATGTTTCAAATGATTAAGACACAAATTAAGTGTATTTTAGATCCCCTGGGACCCCAACTTCTAATGACCTAAACCAAGTGAATTTTAACTCCCGATAGGGTGTCTAGGCTGTTCATGAGTCTATATTGCCAATTTCATCCTATTTTCTGGTTTATCTTAGATGTTCCTGCAAGATGTATCCAAATCATTACATATTCCTTGTCACTCTGCTGATAAACACAAATTATTTCTTCATAACTTGTGATATTTAAAAGGCTTTTAAGGCCCTCTTTAATGTGATCCCATTTTGTTTGCCCGGAATGGTCCATCTTTTCCTTATGCCATGGCAGTTGGGCTCTTTAGTGAACTTTGTACATGATTTTCTTCTGTGCATCGGCTCCTTTGATGCTGATGTGCTCTACCTAACGAAGCCCAGCATGCTAGTAAGTCTGAATTCAGTCTTCTCCTCTTTCATGGTAACTCCAGCCTAGATTAATCTCTACCTTCTTGGAACCTCCATCCTAGCCCTCCTATGACTCTATCATGAAAACTTGACATATATTCTCTTAGATTTTTTTTTTAATCCTGTGGCTTATAAGGCATGTTTTCTTGTGATAATGCCCTGAAGAGAAAGCCCTGTACCATTGTTTGTTTTTACACTATTTCTGAGCGCACAACAGATATTTAATGAACATTTCATTAATTCACTGTTGTGAAGTCAGGCATTGTGGGGTGTTTCTTATTCTTTCAATGAGGCTTTTTTATGTTTCCTGAGAAGGATTCAAAGAAAGCAAAAAAAAAAAAAAAAAAACAACCACCACCACAATCCCAAAACAAAAAACAGCCCATTACCATTTTCCAGGTGTGTAAGTTGTAGTTGAAAGGAAAAACAGCCATATAAAACATTTTAAAGTTTTAGGATTGTGGAATATTTGTTCAATGCACAATAACATTGCCATTTTTGTTCTAGTTAATTGTCAGAATGAATGGTTTTGGGGAGCAGTGGTGACTATCTTGGGAATTCAGAGAAAATGGAGCTTAAAGTTTAAAGTATACAAAGATTAGAGGAGTCTTTTTTTGAGATCATGGAACAATGGCTCCTCCCTAAAGAATATCTAAGGACCAGATAGGATGAGAGGGAGTGAGGTAGGGCATGTTAAGGTGGGGAAGAGACATGAGCAAAATATTGTAGTTATTTAGAGTCTAGAATTCTTGGAACAGAAAGTATTTGTTCAGGACGAGAAGAATGTGTACTTAGATACCATGAGTGAATTCATTATAATGTATAGTTTTGTTCACCAGGCTGAGTGCCTTGGATTTTTCAGTTGGTTACTGCTAGTTGAGGTAACACAGGATGCTGCTTCCCATTAGTTGAAGTAGAGAGGAAAGAAGACAGGAACCCCAATCCCCATAAAGAAATGTGCACTAATGGCTATAGCCCGCTACTCGGGGCAGCTGCACAGAGAAGAATGAGGCATGAAGCAAGAAGTTGGGGGGTGTGGTACTAACATTCCACAAGGAGGGAAACTCAGGAGTGGGGAATATAACCCCTTCTCCCTAGTTTTTTTTTTTTTTTTAAGTTTATTTATTTAAGCAATCTCTGCACCCAGTGTGGGGCTTGAACTAATGACCTTGAGATCAAGAGCCTCATGCTCCTCTCACTGAGCCAGCCAGGTGTCCCCCCTTTTTAATGGAGAAATGGATTGGAGATTTTTAGGGTTTTGAGGTTAGGAATGAAAAAAATGTGACTTCAGGACAAAGAAAAGTGACTTCAGCAGCTTTCTGGGGACTAGTTTGTTAGGTAGTTTGAAAGAAAATGTAAAAACAGTACTTGTCAAATACAAATATGACAAATGGTCATATATAGAACCCCCCCGCTCCAAAAAAGAAAGAAACGCAGCCAGAATAAAAGCAATAGCAAGCAGGCAGAATCTGTGCCTGGACTTACAAGTACGTGGGAGAATGAATCCCAGCTGTTGCAGAGCTAGAGCCCTGTCTGTAGGCCTGTCTCACTTGTGATACGGATGGAGTTAGAGGACTGGAAATATAAGAGTGTTCCTGAAGGTAACTGCCGTTGTGCCAGGTGATTAAGAGGAAAAAGAGATGTGAATGAGGGAAATGGGGAGCCCTCCCATCAGGGTAATCTAGGACTGGAGTAGTGAGGATTCTAGATCTGCCACCTCCAGATCTAGTTTTTCCTCTGGTATCTTCCCTTAGCTCCTAGTATCTTGTTCTTTGGGTCACCTCATCCATTGGTCAGATCTCCTCAGTGGGCTCTCTTCATGTGAGATAACCAGGCCTCGATGTTTGTACCCTATTCACTGTAACTTGTGCCTATTTCACAATCTTCCCATAGGTCACAAGTTAAACCATCTATTCTCATTATTGTCATGCATCTGCTCCCATTTCCTCTTCAGCAGTTGTATTCTTAAAGCTCAGGAGGGAAGCAAATACAGGATTTGTTTCAGAATTAGATACTAGATTTGAAATAATGTTTCTTTCTATAACTGGTATGGAAAAAATTAACAGAGCCATGTTTTATTGTACTCCTTTTTAGAAGCTGATTGCCTACTTGTTGATGAATCAGAGAAGTACCAGGAAAGCAAAGACAATTTTTTGAATTCAGTTTTGTTCACGTTCAATAAAATTCTGACTGTGGAGAGACTCCATGGTTATAACATGAGCACAAGTCTTAATCCTACAAGAAAAAAATCATATAAATGTAAATCATATGGGAAGAGCTTGCAACCTACTTTAGATTTACTTAATTATAATAGATGTTATACGGAAGAAAACTCATATGAATGCACTGAATGTGGGAAAGCCTTCAAAAAGAAGTTTCATTTCATTAGACATGAAAAAAATCATACAAGAAAAAAACCCTTTGAATGCAATGACTGTGGGAAAGCCTATAGCAGGAAGGCTCACCTTGCAACTCATCAGAAAATCCATAATGGAGAGAGACCCTTTGTGTGCAATGATTGTGGGAAAGCGTTTATGCATAAAGCACAACTGGTGGTCCACCAGAGACTCCACACGGGAGAGAAACCGTACGAATGCCATCAGTGCGGGAAGTCATTCACTTGGAACTCCTCCTTTACCCAACATGTGAAATCACATACACTTGAGAACTCGTTTGAATGTAAGGAATGTGGGAAAACCTTCAGGTACAGCTCATCCCTTTATAAACATTCTAGATTTCATACAGGAGAGAAACCGTACCGATGTATTGTATGTGGCAAAGCCTTTGGTAACACGTCTGTGCTTGTTACGCATCAAAGAATTCATACAGGAGAGAAACCGTATGGGTGTATCGAATGTGGCAAAGCCTTCATCAAGAAGTCACATCTGCTTAGACATCAGATAACTCATACAGGAGAGAAGCCCTATGAATGTAATAGATGTGGGAAAGCATTTTCCCAGAAGTCAAATCTTATCGTACATCAGAAAATTCATACATAATATTCATGTTGAATATGACAAAGCCTTAAATACTAGATAAATCTTATTAAAACAGAATTCATGGTGAGAAATCCACCAATTCAAATGAATTTGCAAGAGTAGATTCCCATAAAAAAGAATCAATGCCAATCATGTTCTGGAAGTGATAATAAAGTTTTTACAGAAAAAGTTCGCAGAAAACATTGATTTATAAGTAATAGAGCATAGAGCTTAGAAAGTGAGCATAAATTAATCAAGGAATCAGTGAAAACACTTATTATCTCTGATTTTTGTTTTTATAATGTAGAATTATACAAGTGTGAGTATAAAATGTTTCTGTATTACATTAAATTATATCAATTAAAGTGAAGTACATATCATTTTTTCTTCGAATCCTAACATACAAGTGGAAAAAAATGTGGTCTAATATGAAATATGAATTTCAGTAATATTTTTACCCATTTGCTGGCACTTTTAATGGGCAAGGCAGTGTTACTGATCTGTCTCCTCTTGAGTTATAAAACTTGTTATAAAGATGTTTTCCTATGTATGTAAACAGCAAAACAACCAATTTAAGGCACCATTTGAGAGGGAAGAGCCGTTGTATTCCGTATTACAGTAAGTATTCAGTTGAGGAGAATAAGTATTTAAATAAGCTTGTAAATAAAACATTTGCACTTCAAATATTCCTGTTCTTTTTCATTGATGTATCTACATAAGATGTGAGTGTAGCTCAAGTAGTGTCTATCACAGGTACCATCTGTATTTGATTTTAATAAGTAGGGTGTCATACTTGGCAACTTTTGGGGAGTGAGTTTTTGGGTCTGTATTTGTTTTAAGAAATCAATACAGGTTTAGCGCCTAGGGGTGCCTAGAACTGTCCTTGTGATAGCATAGGCAGCATTAATCAAGTTGAAAAGAGCAAGTTTCTCTGCTTAGCAACTTGAATCTGGAATGTGATATTATGTCAGTTACACCTATTCCCTTAAAAGGACGAACCACCCATTATTTAGGCTAGAGTTTTTATTGCTGTCCACAGTGTTCCTTGCTAATGTCAAAAACCTTTATGCCTTCTTGAGTGGTGACAAAACAACCTGAACCTAAATTTGGATATCAAGCCTTTTCAAGTTTAAGCTGAGTTACAACTCTGTTGCATTATTTTTCTTCCATTAGTCATTTTTTGAAGAGTAATGTTGTGTAATGACTGTAAATGAATGATAGTACGTTTTTGAACAAGCATGCTAGAACTTAAGGAACTAAATTAAATCTTGTCTACTGACAAAAATTCTTTGCTTGACCAAACTTTAGTCAGGCTCCCAAACCTTCTCCTAGGCCTTCTGTGCACTTCCTTGTAAAATCTAGTTTTAGCAAGAATCTCACTAAATCAGTTTAACCAGAACTCCCTACTCTTGATATGTGATCTGGTTCCTCACCCTCTACAGTCCATCAGGTGAGGTCTGATCACCCTGGCCTTTCTTCAGCAAGATTCCTGTTAGGTCAAGGGGCTGCCTTCGGCTCAAGCCATGATCTCAGGGTCCTGGGATTGAGCCCTGTGTGGGGCTCCCTGCTCAGCGGGGCGTCTGCTTCTCCCTCTCCCTATGCCCCTCTCCCTGCTCATGCTCGCGTGCTCTTTCTCTCTCTCCCTCCCTCCCATGTGCATGTTCTCTCTCAAACAAACAAAAAAACGAAAGGACTCCTTTTAGGCCAATTTAGCCAGAACCCTCCTTACCTCTGATGTTTTCTCTTAGTAATTTTCCATCCATTGACCACCACCCCTCTCCTCCCCCTCCTTTGCTATAAATTCCCACTTACCCATGCTGTATTCACAGTTGAGCCCAATCTCTCTACCTGACTAAAATCCCATTACAGTGGTCCTTATACCTATCTGAATAAAATCAGCCTTGCCATCTTTAACAAGTGTCCTTGAATAGCTTCTTTCTTCAACAATCCCCAAGTATTTCAGGAGGCTACATGCTGGTTTCACTCTTGGAGTTCCCAAAATTTCCGGAACCTCTTTCTTTTGGAATTGCCCTCAGAATCAGTTTGACAGCCATGCAGGAAATTCTTTAGGTATTTATAGTCACAGGACTTGCCTTTTTCTCAGCTCAACTGTTTTCTCATTTCCTACATGAAATCCCCACTTTGTCCTACTTAGTTCTGCCATCCCATCCTATCTCCCTTTCCCAAACCCGTGCCTCTCATCTGAGAAATGCCAAACTACTTAAGTCTACAAGAAGAGGGGGAGCGGGGGGCCCTACTGTTGCCAACATGAGCGAGGCCCCTTGAAAGAGCAGGGGTGTAGGTCAAGTGGCAAGAAGTGTACACTGGTCTGCCCTGGAAATAAGGGAGTAAAACAAGGGAGTTTTGATTGTAATAGATCAGGGAGCATGTAATCTGGATTTCATGAATTATTTTGCTCCCTCCTTTAAGTGGAAGTAGGAATACAAATAGAAGATAAAATTATTTCCAGTACTGGGCAAATATAAACTCCCTCCTAGAGAGCTTTTGTCGCTGACCTCATTGTCTTGGGCTGTACAAGATTTTGGCAAGAAGAAAAACAAAACTATGTTTGGATCCATCCAAACATCTTGGATTCCCAGAACTCCCTAGTCTATTTGTGCTCTGTGGCTGAAACAGAGCATTTTGGTGAGAAATCCCTTGATTTTTCCCACCTCTAAGAGTTTGTCATACCTTGATATTTTCTTTTTTCACTCTATAAAAAGATCATTCAAAAATGCCTTCTTTCTCTTTTATTTATACATGGTTGGTGGATTGGTATTTTTCCCCCAGTGAAACTTCATTTTTCTGATTATATCATATATGCTAATTTTTAAGAATTAAATACAAAAAATGTAATGAAAAGAAGAAAAAAAGTGGAAAAGGGAAGTCTGAGTTTAGGAGTCCTCATGTTCTAGAAACAGAACATTTAGGCCTTCTAAGATGTGAAAAGCTTTAAGGGAAACTAGAAAGCATAGAAACAGAATGTATCTAAAGAGAGGAATAATGAAAACTTAATAAATCCAACAGTGATCAGGAAAGATGAAAGATGCACAAAAAAGGTAAATAGAAAGTAAACAAGGGCGCCTGGGTGGCTCAGTTGGTTAAGCGGCTGCCTTCAGCTCAGGTCATGATCCCAGGGTTCTGGGATCAAGTCCCACATCAGGCTCCCTGCTCGGCGGGGAGTCTGCTTCTCCCTCTCCCTCTGCCTGCCTCTCTGCCTGCTTGTGCTCTCTCTATCTCTGTCAAATAAATAATAAAATCTTAAAAAAAAACAAAAAAGGCATAAATAAATAATAGGCTATCAATAATAACATTAACTGCAAATGGGTTAAACTCACCTGTGAAGAATAATTTCCATTATGATTTTTCCAGAAGCACTTTAATCTTTTTATTTTTTTATTTGGAGGGGAGGGGCAGAGGGAGAGGAAGAATCTTAAGCAGGCTCCATGCCCAGTGCAGAGCCTGATGCAGGGCTGATCTCACAACCCTGAGATCATGACTTGAGAGGGAATCAAGAGTTGAATGCTTACCCGACTGAGCCACCCAGGTGCCCCATTCTTTTGATAATCTCTTTTGCAAACTAAAAATAACTAATTTCCAGTGAGCTAGAGCATACCACTGGACACTTCTTGCCACCTTGACCCACTTAGTTGCCCTTCACTCGCAACAGCCCTCTACCCACTTCTTGTTGTCTTTTTAAAAATTATTTATTTATTTGTCACACAGAGAGAGAAAGAGACAGAGAGACAGCACAAGCAGAGGGAGAGGCAGACAGAAGGAGAAGCAGGCTCCCCACTGAGAAAGGAGCCCGATGTGAGACTCGATCCCAGGGTCCTGGGATCATGACCCGAGCCTAAGGCAGACGCTCAACTGACCGAGCCATCCAGGTGTCCCTCACTTCTTGTTGTCTTAAGTACACTTCGGAGTTTCTTTGATGGGGGACAGGAGCTGGGAGAGGAGTTTCAGCACCAGTATTGTATACTTTCTGTACCATGTTCAAAATTATTTCAATTGCTTCATTTCTTTGCATGTTTATTATTGATTTAATATGCAGTTTGGTTCATTTTCTTCTGTTGGCATTTAATTTTAGGGTTTTGTTTTTTTCTTTTTTATTTAATTTACTTTTTACTTTAAGTAATGGAAATTTTCAAACATACACATAAATAGAGGGAATACTATAATGAATTCCCAACCATGTACCTGCTTCCTACTTCAACAATCAGCAATTCAAGGCCAATCTTGTTTCTTTATATTCATTCCCAGTATCCATTCACTCTTCAATTATTTTTTAAGTAAATCACAGAAACCAGATCATTACATTCATAATACTTCAATATCTATATCTAAAAGTTAAGGATTCTTTTTAAAAACATGACCACAATAGGATTATCCCTACTAACAACACTTATTAAAGTAATCCAATATAAACATTGAATCAGTATTTGAATTCCTCATATATTTTTTCTAATTTGTTTTTAAACAAATATTTCCAAGGTTTAAATGTCAAACTGTATCTCCTCCATTCCATTGCCACCTACCATATAATCATTTTCATTAATTTCTTGTTTATTCCAGGTTCTTACACACACACACACACACACGTATACATATATGTTATATGTTATTGTTACATATTCTTTTTTCTTTTATCTTAAACAGCATACTACTATATATAATGTTTTGCATCTTTTGTTTCACTTAAGATATGTATCAATCAAGGTCCAACCAGGAGACAGAAACCACACGGGGAAAGTTATTCATATAAGAATTTTTTTAAGTTTATTTTCTTTTAGTAATCTCTGCACCCACCATAGGGCTCGAACTCATGACCCCGAGATCAAGAGTCACATGTTCTTCCAACTCAGCCAGGCAGGCACCCCTATTAATAGAAGAATTTTTACCTGTAACAGGATTCAAATAACAAGGGATTGGGGGCGCCTGGGTGGCTCAGTCGGTTGAGCGTCTGCCTTCGGCTCGGGTCGTGATCCCGGGGTCCTGGGATCGAGTCCCGCATCAGGCTCCCTGCTTGGCGGGAAGCCTGCTTCTCCCTCTCCCACTCCCCCTGCTTGTGTTCCCTCTCTCACTGTCTCTCTCTCTGTCAAATAAATAAATAAAATCTTAAAAAAAAAAACAGATAACAAGGGATTGGCTGGTAAGATGTAAAGAGAACTCTAAAAAATACAGAAATAATAGATAGAAGGAGCAGTCACCATCTCTAGGGCTCAGATAGTGTCCAAAGGAAGAGCACCCCCCAGCCAGATCCCGATCTTGGTGGTGAGGCCTCAGCCGCAGGATGGCAGAGAAGTGTGCCACTGCACCTGCAGAAGCTGCTGGAAACCCACCCCTGGGATACTGGGCAAAGCTCTTCACTGGTAGGCGTCTCACTGGGAGCAACATGCTTAGTAACTGCTGTGGGAGGCCGGGAGAGCTGTTGGCCCCTGGGCGCTTCTGGCCACCATGCACAGCAGGAGGGGCAAATGCTGCAGGAGCCGGAGGCACTCTCTACAAGACCAACCAAGGGGGCGCTGGGGGAAGCTGCTGGCCTCATGTACCACTTTCCATTCCCTACCAAGATAAATTGAGAGAGCCTTGGAGGGAAAAAAAAGTCTCAATTAAACTTGGTCTTGCAGCAAGGATCAAATCAAGGTTATGGCGGACACACACATCCTAAAAACCTCTCAACAGTTGAAAGTCTCTTCGAGAAAATACCCAATTAATGTCCTTATGCTCACAAATATCTTCAATGAGCAAAATAGGTGGAGCTAGGGAGACTAAAGATGTGCTTCTCTCCTTGAAGCCTTACAGGCTCAGAGGACTTGAATTGAGACGGGGTAGGAGTGCTGGGGCTGAGAAAGAAGATACACGTAGTAAATATAAGTATGTCTGGAAAAGAACTGGGGGTGTGGCCATCGCCACGTGAGGCTGACTGGAATCACACAGGTCAGAAGGCTTTGAGACCATTGTACTACCTGAGCTATAAGAGACGGCAACTACTCAAGATTTAAAATAGGAAGCCCCGGCTGTGCACAGACAGCAAGTGGTAAGAAAGCTGCACAGGGAGGGCATACTCCCCAAAGCCCTTTTTAGATGGGGGCGAGGATAATAGAAAAGGAAGAACTTCCCAGAGAGGGAGCCAAGGTCTATGGAGAATAATGGACAATAACAAAGAACAATAATGAACAAAAGCTACTTCCAGGAAGGAGAACCAAGACCTACAGAAGGATCATTTCTCACCCTAAAGGGAGTGTTGTCTTCAGAATGAAAATGACAAAAGACTTGTCATCTTTCACAATGGGAGTGTATATGCTCATCAGTCTCTGTTCTACCCTCTGCCAAATCAAGTTGTGTGATGTACAGAAAACTTGTCCATTTGGGTCACAGATATCAGATCAAGCGGCCACATCTGGACTTCATAAAAAGACTACCACTCATCACCTCTTATTTATACACTATTGTGCACTACCCAGAAATCCTGAGCTTAGGAGTTTAATATTTGACAGGATGGGACTTTTTGGTTTTCTCCATTGGGAAGAAGATGACTGTATTTTGCCTTCAGAGGGGAGCATGAGTTGAATATTTGGTGACCAGTGGTTGTTAATACATTCACCAAAGATTTCTAACTCTCGTAGGCACTGAGTAGGATTGAATTTCCATTTTTTAAAAAAGATTTTATTTATTTATTTGACAGAGAGAGACACAGAGAGAGAGGGAACACAAGCAGGGGGAGTGGGAGAGGGAGAAGCAGGCTTCCCGCGGAGCAGGGAGCCCGATGTGGGCCTTGATCCCAGGACCCTGGGATCATGACCTGAGCCGAAGGCAGACGCTTAACGACTGAGCCACCCAGGTGCCCCTCCATTTTTTTCATGTTTGGATGATGCCAAGCGATTAGTTCTGGCCCATGAATTATAAGCGAAACTGAAGTGTTATTTCCAGTCATAGCACTTAATTGCTGATACAAGACCCCTCAAAACTGGATTTACCCTCTGGCATGCCAAGATGGTAACTACTCTTCCGGCTGGGTCTTGGGTGACAATAAGGAACCCCAGGCTGTTTTGTTTTTGTTTTTGTTTTTTTAAAGATTTTGTTTATTTATTTATTTGAGAGAGAGAGAGAGAGAGAGAAACAGCATGAGAGGGGATAGGGTCAGAGGGAGAAGCAGGCTCCCCGCCGAGCCGGGAGCCCGATGCGGGACTCGATCCCAGGACTCCAGGATCATGACCTGAGCCGAAGGCAGTCGCTTAACGACTGAGCCACCCAGGCGCCCCCCCAGGCTGTTTTGTAATGGATGTGTAGCAAGCACAAAAAATAAACCTTTGAGACCCTAATATTAAATCTTAATCTTAAACCAATGAGATTTGGGCGTTGTGATAATTAAACTGTTGACCCTGACTCCACTCAATCAATTCTAATGAACTCAATCAAATTTAATAAACATAATACATTCTAAAGACTGAAAACCCTCTTAATATCAGGAATGTATCTAAAAATATTCCTTCTTGCAAATGTAATTTCTCAAGAATAAAAAAGTCTTTAACAGATTTACTTTTAAAAATTCTGATTTTCTATAACAGTGTTTGTTGCCTGTGGAATAACTCAGCTCCAATCACCTAACATCATTTTGTCACTGTTACGGGCAGAATTGTGATCCCCCCTCTGTACTCCCACTCATATGATCAAGGCCTAACCCCAGTGCGTCAGAATATAACCATGTTTGGAGATAAGATCTTTATTTATTTATTTATTTATTTTTAAAGATTTTATTTATTTATTTGAGAGAGAGAATGAGAGACAGAGCATGAGAGGAAAGAGGGTCAGAGGGAGAAGCAGACCCCCCCGCTGAGCAGGGAGCCCGATGCGGGACTCGATCCCAGGACTCCAGGATCATGACCTGAGCCGAAGGCAGTCGCTTAACCAACTGAGCCACCCAGGCGCCCGATAAGATCTTTAAATAGATAATTAAATAAGGTCTTTAGGGTAGGCCCTAACTCAATCTGACTAATGTCCTTATAAGAAGGGGAAATTTGGACACAGAGATGCATACAGAGAAAGATCATGGACGGACACAGCAAGGAGACCATCTGCAAGCCAAGGAGAGAGAGCTCAGAAGAAGCCATACCTACTGAGACATTAGACTTACAGCCTCCAGAACTGTGAGAAAATAAATTTCTATTATTTAAGCCTTCCAGTCTGTGGTATTGTGTCATGGAAGACCTAGCCAACTATATAGTCACTCTGTTAAATATTTAAATTCATAGGTGTGCGTGATCAGTTTAAATTGGATAACATGTTCACCCCTTCGCAGGAGAGTAGGAAAACTTTATTTATATTACCACTAAGATCCCATGTAATAGGAACAGTGCAGTCCCTCCAAAGAAAAAAGAAGGAGGAAGTGGGGCTGAGCAGATTTCCACTAATATTTCATTCATTTGAACATGGACATTCTGTTCCATAACCACAGTTCAATTATCAACATCAAAAAATTTACCACTGATACAATACTATTATCTAATCTGTCATCCATAAAATTACCCAACTATCTCAAAAATGTGCTTTAAAAAATTTTTTTTTAGGGAGGAGGGGCAAAGGGAGAGGGTGAGAGAGAATCTCAAGCAGGCTCCATACCCAGCATGGAGCCTGACACAGAGCTCAATCCCACAATTCTGAGAACACGACCTGAGCCAAAGTCAAGAGTCAGATGCTTAACTGACTGAGCCACCCAGGCGCTCTTCAATAATGTTCTTTTTAAAATAAAATTTTAATTTGGGAATAATTTTAGATTTACAGTAAAGCTTCAAAACTAGTAGAGAGTTCCCATATGCCCCTCACCTATTTCCCCTAGTGTTAACGTCTCATATTATCGGAGTACAACAAAGAAACCAGCACTGTTACATCACTATTAACTAAATTCCAGACTTCATTCATATTTCACTACTTTTTCCACAAATGTCCTTTTTCTATTCGAGGATTCAATCCAAGATATTACACTGCATTTAAACAAACAATGTTCTTTTTAACTGGGTTTTTTTTTTTTCCCAGTCCAGGATCCAAACCAGGATTACCCACTCCATTTAGTCATCATATTTCTTTAGATTCCTTTAATCTGCAACAATTCCTCAGCCTTTCGACATCTTTCATGACACTGATATTTTTTAAGAGTACAGGCCAGTTGGGCTCCTGGGTGGCTCAGTTGGTTGAGCGACTGCCTTCGGCTCAGGTCATGATCCCGGGGTCCTGGGATCGAGTCCCGCATCGGGCTCCCGGCTCGGCGGGGAGCCTGCTTCTCCCTCTGACCCTCTCCTCTCTCATGCTGTTTCTCTCTCGCTCGCTCTCTAATAAATAAATAAATAAAATCTTTAAAAAAAAAAAAAGAGTACAGGCCAGTTATTTTGTTGAATGTTCCTCATTTTTGGTTGGTCTGATGTTTCCTCATAATTAGATTTAAGCTATGCATTTTGGGGCAAGTATATCACATAAGCTATATTCTCAGCATTTCATGACAGGAGGCACAATGTTGACTTGTCTCATCATTGGTGATTTGAACTTTGATCACTTGGTTAAGGTGGCATCTACCAGGTTTCTCCCTTGTAAAATTACCATTTTTTCCTTTGTAATTAATTTGCATGGGAAATATCCTGTTTCTCATCAAAAATGTATTAGTGTCTAATAAAATAGAACATTAGCTCCATGAGGGCAAGTATTTTTATCTGTTTTGTTCACTAGTACACATCTAAACCAATGCCTGGTACATAATAGGAGCTCGATCAACATGTTTTTGTTGAAAGAATACTGGATATATGCTTACAATAAGGCCTGACGGCATATACACATTTTATCCTAAAGGGTGGGGGCAGAGGGTTGAGGGGAAAAGGTCTAAAAAATCCTGCAAAAGAGAAATTATCTCAAACCTGGTCTGGGACAAGGGCTTGTTTTTGTTTTGCATAATTCATGGGGAAAATGATCATTCTGGGATAATTCTCAGAAGAATGATCATTCCTAATAAGAAATTTTAACATGACTTTAATGGAATTAAGACTTGTAGAAACCAGTCGTTTCCCCACCTTGATGCCTGTCAGATATACTCTTTTTGTAGCTAGCCAAAAATGATTATGTAATCCATCTCTTTTCCACTTATAAAGTCTTTTCCCTAAGTGAAACTTGAAATTCGCCTCTTGCCAACGTTCCTTTATAGCAAGACTATAAAAAAAAAAAACAAAAAACAAAACACACACACACACACACAACAAACTTTGAGGGGGCCTGGGTGGCTCAGACGTTTAAGCACCGGATTCTTGATTTCCGCTCCGGTCATGATCTCAGGGTCCTGGGATTGAGCCCTGTCTCTGGCTCCACGCTCAGCAAGGAGTCTGCTTCGGGATTCTCTCTCTCCCTCTGCCTTTCCCCCCTGCTTGCTCTCTCTCTCTCTCTAAAATAAATAATCTAAAAACAAAACAAAACTTTGAAAACATACTCATAATTAGGCTGCCTGAAACAAACAAAAAAAAAACCTTTTTAACAGGGCCCTAATACATTAAACAGATTATATTTTTAAATTATTTAAAATAAAACGTATTTACGTTATTCCTGTGTTACTCAAAGAAGTTTGTTTTTAAAAAGAAAATGAAAGAAGAACTCATACTTGGCCATAGTCTGTTTTCATAAATTACTCTTTTCTATTTGCCGTGCGGATACGGCATATATTTTCTATATGTCATGTCTACATTAATAAATAAAAATTACGTACACATTTCCCTTCAGTATAACCAGGGCTCTTCCATGAAGCTCAAAGGCCACCAAATCAGAAATCTCCACCAGGTAGTGATGCCTTCCGGACAAAAACTCCACGAGCCATGTGGGAAACGTTGTCTCAAGTGGATTTCCCCGGAAGACCCTGGGAAACTGGGCGGGTCGCTACTTCCGCGCACGCGCAGCGGGCTATCAGGAAGTGTCCGAGTTCTCCGGCTTGCTTGGGTGTCGAGTTGCCGGTGACCATGAAGGGCTGGAGGGACCGTTGAAGAGCAAAGGCCGGCTTGTTGGTTCATTCAAAAGAAGTAAAACTGTAGGTAAACCCTCTGCACGGGACCATTTGGCTCAGAGAAAGCCGAGGAAGGGCCGGGCTCCCACTGCCCTGGGTGGAGCCCAGGTCTGGCTGGGGTGTGGCGGGTCAGTGCGTCGCTGTGTTGTAGGTGCTGTGCACTGCGTAGGGAGCCCACGCCTGGGCATTGAATTGAATCTAATCTCGTTCCAGGAGCCTTTTGACTCGCAAACGGTAGTAAACCCCCTCAAGGCGGCGGGGACGAGAACCAGTATACCCAGTGCCAGACACTGTTAAGCACTTTTCAAAGAGTATGGCATTTATTTATCATGGTTACTTTGCGATGTAAGTGTCCTCATCGTTTTGGAGAGAGATGCGGAGTTACCTGCTTAAGATCACACAGCCAGTAGGTGGAAGCGATAGTATTCAAACGTGGAGCACTTTTACCTGAAATTTCTTTTTGTAACGTAGTACCCTGCCTAAAACAAAAAAGTTCGTTTGTATTGTTTCTGAGGAGTGAGTGCTAAGTGAATTTCAACTTGTGATCACTGCTTTTTGAGAGAACTCTTGGTGTCCCTGCACGAAGATTGTGTAATTGAACTGTGGGCTCCTCTTGCCTATTCCTGCCTGTTTCAGTTTCCAGCAGCCCTGGTTAAAATCCACACAAGGCCAACTTGGGGCCGCAGGTGATGGTGAGTTTACAGACTTGGGGCCCAACGTGAAGGTTCCAGTTGGAGTGTTGCTTGTCTGTCAACCAGTCCATCTTTTCTAGAAGAAGGAAAGGGGGAGGAGACTCTCCTGAACTGTGACTTTTTATCCCATTTTAGGAGAGACAGGAATCAACGTTTGTCCTGCTTATCTAGTGAGAGTAGGGCTTGACTCAAGGCATTTCATGTGAGTGCCTTCAAGGACTTTGTCAGTAGAGGTATCCTAAGTATTTGAGGAGAGAGGTGAGAATTACAGAAAAACAGAGAGTTGGGTGTATGTGGTCAGGCCCCACAAGAAAAGGAAACTCGCTTGGAGGAGGAGGAGGATATGATCAAGGAAAGGAAGAATCAAGAACTACTACCAAAAGAAACTGTTTCTTTGCTAAACACATTCTCTCCTCCTCTCTGCATCTGCCGCCCCTCCCTTTGTCCTTGTCTCCTTCCCTCTCCCTCCTTCTCTGGGCTCTCACAAACACACATTACCACAGATGTGTTCCCTTCATTTCCTATTAGTCCATTGGATCTTCCAGAATTAGGCTGGCTCCATACCATTTGTTGTTACATTTGCCTTTTGGGGATACTGATTCCCTCTCTCCCCTTACCTAAATGCAGAAATACTTTACAGAGTAATCAATGACTAGTAGTCCTAGAAGGTCTTTTAGGAATCTTCTAGCTTCTTCATTTTAAGAAGGAATGAAACTAGCCCAGAGATGGCCATTGAGTGCCTGCAACCTCACAGCTTGTTAATGGCTAAGTCAGGCCCAAATCCAGTCTTTAATTCCCAGAATGTTGTTCTTTTTCCTGCCTCACAGTTCCTTGGGGCCCAAGGTGCTTAGTAAGTTTCTTTAGAAAATGCATAGCAAGGAGAAAACCAACACTAAGAGAGGTTTATCCATCAATACACTCAGCAAACATTTGCTAAGTATCTGTTGTGGACTGAACACTGTTCTAGTGCTTGGTATACCACAGTCAACAAAACAGCCTTTTTTTTTTTTTTTCATGGAAGGAAATAAATGAAACCCAAATGAACAGGTACATAATCTGTGCTCTGAGGAAAAGGAATAAGGGTGTCCAGAGTAATGGTGACAGTGAGGGAAGCTATTTTATATGAAGTGGCCAAGAAAAGCCTCACTGCTAAATGACATGGGGAATGTAGAGTGAGCTGTGCAGTATCTGGGTTTTTCCTGGAAGAACTGTCCCAGCGGAAGGAATGTACAGAGATCCTGAGTAATCAACCTCAGTATTTGGGAGGAACAGCAAGAAAGCTGAAGATCTGATCAGGGTGAGCTGTAAGAGAGTGATTGAAAGATTGAAGTAGATGAGATTAGAAGAGGTGGAACCAAGATGGTGTAGGGACTCACAGCCTTTGTATCTTTGTAGATTGTATATGTATAGCTGTTTTTTTTTATGTGTGTATGTATATATGTACATATATCTTTGAAAAAGTAATGCATTATAAAAAATTTTGAAAGTACAAGTATAAAAGTTACATATGACCCTGCTATCTCTTTACAACCCTAAATAATAGTTATTTTCATTTTGATATGACTGCCAAGATTGTGTGTGTCTGTGTCTGTGTGCATATTTTTTTAAATATGATATATCTCACCAAATACTTTTTTTAAAGGTTTTATTTATTTATTTGTCAGAGAGAGAGCATAAGCAGGGGCAGCAGCAGGCAGAGGGAGAAGCAGGCTCCCTACCGAGCAAGTAACCCGATGTGGGACTCGATCCCAGGACCCCAGGATCATGACCTGAGCCGAAGGTAGACACTTAACCTACTGAACCACCGAGGTGTCCCTGTGTGTATATTTTTTTAAAAGCACAGGGAAGGATCATATTATGTATTTTAATGTACTTTTTTCACCTACAAATATAAATGGAACCTCTTCTAGCAATATCTTCCTATAGCATTTTTTAAAAATCAACACCATATTAATGGATATTTAGGCTGTTGTCAGTGCTTTCATAGTATAAGCAATGATGTGAAAACATTACTTTTTATCTCTCCTTTGTTTTTAAAAATAATTACAGTTTTACTAAGTGCTTACCATGTGCCATATATTGTTCTGAATGCTTTACATGTATTAACTTAGTTAATCTTCACAAAATCCTATGACATATGTACTATTATTACCAGCATTTTGCAGATAGGAAAAGTGAGCTACAGAGTGGTTAAGGTAATTCTGTGAGGGTCACACTGCCAGTAGGTAGGGTAGCTGAATTTGAACCCAGGCTGCCTGGCTCCCCAGCCCAGGGTTTAATCTTTGCATCCATACCTTTTTATTTCTTTAGGATTAATTTCTGGGAGAAAAGAAATCACCAGATAAGAAATGAACAGTAAATTATAATAGATCAATAGGGAAGAAATGTGTACATCTACCCAAAAGAGAACATCCTTGTCCAAGTTTCCTACTATCATATCAGAATTAAAAGTGGACAAGTTACTGTTTCCAGAATGTGGACTTCCTGACTTGCAAGTAGCCTTTTCTGTAGCTGGCATATGAGTACTTATTTCTAGGCTGGAAAGGCAGAGAAATCCCCGAAGTCTTGTTTTCATAGATCTGTGTCCTTTTCCATGAGCATCAGAAAATGACCAGTTTCCAGGTGGGACATTCATCCATCCATCCATCTGTCCATCCAATTATTCATTCAAATTTCACTTTGTTTTCTGGTGGATTTGCAGGGACTTATAAGAATCCATATACTGACATGGAAAAGTATTACTATATAAGAAACCGGACAAATATAGACAGACATTTCTTTTTTTTTTCTTTTTTTTTTTTTTTAAAGATTTTATTTATTTATTTGAGAGAGAGAGAATGAGAGAGAACACATGAGAGGGGATAGGGTCAGAGGGCAAAGCAGACTCCCTGCCGAGCAGGGAGCCCGATGTGGGACTCGATCCCAGGACTCCAGGATCATGACCTGAGCCGAAGGCAGTCGCTTAACCAACTGAGCCACCCAGGCGCCCTAGACAGACATTTAAATTGAATACAAACTTAGCCTATGTGAAGACCATTGGGTCTGCACACTGTTTGTAATGTTGAGATGCAAATGTGTGCTTAATCTTGGCAGTCATAGAAAAAGGATACCCAATCAGTGAATTCTTGGCCTTGTCCTAGAGAATAAGGTATAACAATTCCACAGATAAAAGTTTGCCTGGCACGGACTATGAAAGAAAAATTGGGGTATTTATTATGTAGGGGATTTGTGTAAATGCAGTAGCAGTTTTCATATGACCATTGTTTAGTGTCCTTTTGTATAAACAGAATACATGAGACCGAAGCAATGCTCAGTGAACTTAATATTTTCTCTTTTTCCTTCTCTTCCTCTCACCCTCCCCATATATATGGATGTATATATATCTGTGTATATATACATGTGTGTTTATAGGTATATAGTTTGTATATGATTTTTTTCTCACAAATTTTAATTCTGAGTCAAGTATATAGTAGTTTTTAGTTACTCTGTATAACTTACTGCAAATTCAGAACAATGAACATAATCAGAGGAATTGCTCTGAGTCCCCTCCACATTCCCCAGCGGTACTCACTACAGGTTGAAGATGAATGTGCTGTTACAGGGATCAGTGACATTCCCGGATGTGGCTGTGGACTTCACCCCAAAGGAGTGGCAGCTGCTTGACTGTGAGCAGAGAACCTTGTATTGGGATGTGATGTTGGAGAACTTTAGAAACCTCATCTCAGTGGGTAAGGACAGTGGGTGGTAACTCATCAGGGGAACTAAGAATATACTCCTAGCGCCCTGCCTTTAGGACTTGTTGGAAGCTGTGGACATTCTGAAGCATTCCTGAGTTTGGC
>NC_138372.1:28802726-28820835 GCF_054177405.1 Leptonychotes weddellii
TGAAAGAAAACCAGGCAGATGGGAGTCTTTGGAATTGAGATTCCAGTCGGTCAGTGAGGGACAGGTCCCTCTGAAGCAGCTCTTTTTTTTAAGGAAGCCCTTCTTAAAAGCCACACAGCTTTGGAAGTGACTGGGTCCACTTGACATAACATCGTCAGATCCCTAGATGACACCTTCACTCACTCTGCTCGCATAGCTACTCTTTCTCTTTGCTCAGCTTTTGTATGGAGGGAGGGCCCTCTCCTCTCTGCCCTGGCTCCCTGCACTGCCTGTTCCATGGAGGTCCTTGCTTTGTTCTCTTAATTCCTAAAATCTTCGTTCTTCTTTTTTTCCTCAACATGAGCACAGATCTTTTCCATATATCTGGTTCTTATAAGGTAATCAGATCATATAGATTTGAGAAATAAGGAAAGAGCTAAGAATCTAGAGTGTTGCACTAATATTCCCTCTTAATGGAAGGGAATCAAATTTCAGAAATAATGAAGAACCATCTTCTTCCCATTTTCCCTAACATTATTGTATCAGTGGACTTAGCGTTGTAAGGATTTGAGCTCAGCAGTGATGATGTTACACTGGGCAAGGTGTGGCATCATGGTAACAATCAGAATTGACCTACTTGATCGTAAGCTATAGAAAGACAAAGGTTGCTAAAAACTAGAAGTCTTCTGTTTCATGTCCCCAGAGTTAATAGAAGTCATTAAGTGTGGAAACCAAAATGGGAAATTTGAGTTGAAGCGTGTGGTATCAACGGGCAAAGCAGGGTTCTGGAGACTTATATCTGGGAGATTGAAAGAGGTTATAACTAAAAAGCCATTTTCAGGACAAAGTTGTATCAAGTGGTGGAAATAACTGATGATAGATGCAAAAGGAATTTATGTCTGGTCATTTTTTTTTTTTAAAGATTTTTTTTTTTTTTTTTTTTATTTGAGAGAGAGAGAGATAGAGAGCATGAGAGGAGGGAGGTTCAGAGAGAGAAGCAGACTCCCTGCCCAGCAGGGAGCCCGATGCGGGACTCGATCCTGGGACTCCAGGATCATGACCTGAGCCGAAGGCAGTCGCTTAACCAACTGAGCCACCCAGGCACCCATGTCTGGTCATTTTTTTAAAAAAGATTTATTTGAGAGTGAGAGAGAAAGCGCGAGTGGGGGGAGGGACAGAAGGAGAGGGAGAGAGAATTCCTAAGCAGACTACCCGCGCCCCCCTCCCCGAGTGTGGAGCCCGACGGAGGGCTCAATCCAAGGACCCTGAGATCATGACCTGAGCCTAAATCGAGTCAGATGCTTAACCGACTGAGCCACCCAGGTGCCTCATATATGTTTGACTATTTTAAATACCTCATATGAGTGGAATCTTGCAGTATTTATCCTTCTGTGACTGGCTTATTCACTTAGCCTAATGTCCTCAGGGTTCATTCATATAGCTTATGATGGATTTCCTTCTTTTTAAAAGTACGTATGTCACCTGGGTGGCTCAGTCATTAAGCGTCTGCCTTCGGCTCAGGTCATGGTCCCAGGGTCCTGGGATCGAGCCCTGCGTCGGGCTCCCTGCTCCACGGGAAGCCTGCTTCTCCCTCTCCCACTCCCCCTGCTTGTGTTCCCTCTCTCACTGTGTCTCTCTCTGTCAAATAAATAAAATCTTTAAAAAATAAAAAATAAAAAAATAAAAGTACGTATGTATATGCTATATTTTCTTCATACCTTTATCTGTTGATTAACATTAGATTATTTCCAATTCTTGGCTATTGTGAATAATGCTGCAATTAACATGAGAGTGTAAACATCTCTAGGAAATCCCGTTTTCAGTTTTCTGATAAATGCCCAGAAGTGGGATTCCTGGATCGTATAGTGGTTCTATTTTTGATATTTTGAGGAAATTCCATACTGTTTTCCACAGTGGCTCCATCATCTTACATTACTAGTAACAGTGCACCAGGCTTTGCCAGTACTGGTTATTTTCTGTTGTTGTTGTTGTTGTTTTGTAATAGACATCTAACAGATGCAAAGTGTGATCTTACTGTGGTTTTGATTTGCATTTCCCTGATTAATGATATTGAACATCTTTTCATACCTGTTGACCATTTATGTCTCCTTTGGAGCTAGGTCTATTCAAGTCCTTTGCCCATTTTTTTTGCTGTTGACTTGTGGGGGTTCCTTATGGATTTGGGATATTAACCTCTTATCTGATAAATGTTTTTAGAATATTTTCTCCCTTCTGTAGGTTGCCTTTTCACTCTGCTGATTGTTTCCTTTGCTGCACAGAAGCTTTTGAATTTGATGTGGTCCCACTTGTCTATGTTTGCTTTTGCTGCCAGTGCTTTTGGAGTCCTGCAAGAAGTCTTTGCCAAAACCAATCACATGAAGCTTTTCCCCTATGTTTTCTTCTAGGAGTTTTATAGTTTCAGGTCTTTTTTTTTTTTTTTTAAAGATTTTATTTATTTGAGAGAGAGAGACTGAGAGAGAGAGCACATGAGAGGGGGGAGGGTTGGGAGGGTCAGAGGGAGAAGCAGACTCCCTGCCGAGCAGGGAGCCCGATGCGGGACTCGATCCAGGGACTCCAGGATCATGACCTGAGCCGAAGGCAGTCGCTTAACCGACTGAGCCACCCAGGCGCCCTATAGTTTCAGGTCTTACATTTTAAGTCTCTAATACATTTTTGTATATGGTGTAAGATTAGGGTCCATTTTCATTCTTTTACATGTGGATGTCTAGTTTTCCCAGATATCAGCCATTAGTTGGAGAGATCCTTTCCCCATTGTGTAGTCTTGACTCACTTGTTGAAGACCATATAAGCATGGGTTTATTGCTGGGCTCTCTCTTCTGTTCCACTGATCTATATGTCTGTCTTTATGCCAGTACCATACTGATTTGATTACTGTAATTTGGTAACATGGTTTCAAGTCAGGAAGTGTGAGGCCTCCTGCTTCTTCTTTCTCAAGAATGTTTTAGCTGTTTGAATCCTTTGTGGTTCCATATGAATTTTAGAATTGTTTTTTCTATTTCTGCAAAAAATGCCATTGGAATTGCATTGAATCTATAGATCACTTTGGTTAGTATGGACATTTTAACGATATTAAGTCTTCTAGTCCATGAACACAAGATGTCTTTCCATTTACTTGTCTTTAATTTCTTTCAGCAGTATTTTGTAGTTGTCAGTATACAAGTCTTCCACCTCCTTGGTTAAGTTTATTCCTAACTGATTCTTTCTGATGCTATTGTAAATAGGATTGTTTTCTTAATTTCCTTTTTGGATTGTTTTAGTGTATGGAAACACACAGATTTTTGTATGCTGACTTTGCATCCTGCAACTTTGCCAAATTTGAGTATTAGCTCTAATAGTGTTTTTTTGTGGAATCTTTAGGGTTTTCTACATATGAGATCATATCATCTGTGAACAGAGATATTTTTATGTCTTCTTTTCTAGTTTGGATACCTTTACTTCTTTCTTACCTAATTGGTCTTGCTAGGACTTCAGGACTATGTTGAATAGAAGTGGTCAGAATAGGCATCCTTGCCGACATTATATACTTCAAATTTTTTTCTTTTTATAACATGAGATTGGAAAGAGTAACTGGGAATATTCCATTTTACACCTTTTTAGAAGTTATCTGCTTACTCAGTGATGCACTAGAGAGAGAGGAGGGAAGCAAAGACAATTTTTGAACCAAGATATGCTCACCTTCGAGAAAACACTGACCAAGGAGAGAGTCCAAAATTATAATCTGAGTATAAAATATATTTCTTTAAGACAAACACAACGTAAATGTGAGTCAAATGGAAAGAGTCTGCAACCTAATTCACACTTGCTCAGTTATAATAAAAGTTATATCCGAGAAAACTCTTATGAATACAAGGAATGTGGAAAAACCTTCAGAAACAAGTTTTGTCTCATTAAGCATGAAAAAAAGCCTACAAGAAAAAAAAACCTTTGGATGCCCTGAATGTGGGAAAGCCTTCCAAAAGAAGTCTTGCCTCATTAGACATGAAAAGAAACATACAAGGGGAAAAAAAAAAACCTTTGAATGCAATGACTGTGGGAAAGCCTTTAACAGTAAGGGACACCTTATAGCTCATCAAAAAATTCATAGTGGAGAGAGGCCCTATGTATGCAATGATTGTGGGAAAGCGTTTATGCATAAAGCACAACTGGTGGTCCACCAGAGACTCCACATGAGAGAGAAACCTTACGAATGGCATCAGTGCGGGAAGTCATTCACTTGGCACTCCTCCTTTACCCAACATGTGAAATCGCATACATTTGAGAACTCATTTGAATGTAAAGAATGTGGGAAAACCTTCAGGTACAGCTCATCCCTTTATAAACATTCTCGAATTCATACAGGAGAGAAACCGTACCGACGTAGAGAATGTGGCAAAGCCTTTGCAGACTTCTCAGTGCTAGTCATGCATCAGAGGATTCATACAGGCGAGAAACCCCATGGGTGTACTAAATGTGGCAAAGCCTTCATCAAGAAGTCACATCTCCTTAAACATTACTTAACTCATACAGCAGAGCAACAAAACAAATGTAGTGCGTGTGGGAAATCTTTTAACCAGAAGACTCTCATTCTCCATCAAAGGAGTCATAAAAACAGGGAAGCTGTGTGAATGTGGGAAAACTTAAAATTAGTTAGCCTTTTAATAAAGCGGCAAAGAATTCATCATGAGAAAAACTCTATCAATTGGATAGATATGGAAAAGCATGTTCTGAAATTCATATTCTGTGATACTACTAATTTTATTGAGATTATAGAAAATTTTGAGTTATAAATTGACAATTTTACTGTATAGCATAAAACGAGGAAGTTGTAAAAAATTTAAAAATCAAGGCATCAAGCTGACTATAATTACATATATGTACTGCCCCGGTTTACGATTGTCATACAAGTTATACAAATACAATTAATGCATTGCTTAAATTTGTATAACCATAGGTTTGAAATACATGCTAGGCACTTACACAAAATTTTATCTGTTATGGTGATGGTTACACAACATTGTGATTGTACTTAATGCCAATGAATTGTACACTTAAAATGGTTAAAATAGTAAATTTTATGGAGTGTATATTTTATTGTAATAAAAAATGTATAAATAAAACTCTCAACCAGGATTATGTCTGGTAAACAGCATCATTGTCTCTTCAAACCTAAAATCACCATATGCAGGCTGGCCAGTTATAAGTGAAATCGTACGGCTTATTTTATAGACCATTTCGTGGCACCTATGTAAAGCTGTGGCACCTGTGCCCAAGCCTTCTGGAGCCTCCTTTTAAATAATAGAAGTTAGGGACAGTGATGAAGTCTTGTACTGCCTCTGCTCAGCTGAGGACATTGGATAATATGTTTTCTTGTCTATGCAGAACACCAAAGTGTGTGTGTGTGTGTGTGTGTGTGTGTGTTTAATCCTGATTAACTAGTCACTGAAGAAAGAAAGCAGCTGTGTTTCGTACTCTAAGCACTTAGTACAGGAAGAGGCATTTCTTCAGGTAAATAGTCATGTAAATAAAAGCCATCCTATTTCCCTGGCACAGGTACATAAGTAGGAGTGAACCTAGCTCAAGTAGCTTATAACTGGGGTACTTTGTTTAGAAAAATTAGGCGGCATGATACTTTGCAGAGACTTCTGGAAGAAAATTATTACTTTCTTGTTTTGGAAATTGATTTAGCGATATCTCAGGCTTGTTTGGAAGTTTCTGGGTGACTAGCCTAAGTGTTGCATCAAGCTATTTGAAAAGTTTTTCTGCTTTCATGAGCTGCTTGGCAGCTATTTTATAATTTGACATTATGTAAATTCTGTGTTTTCTCTTTTAAAACACATGAACCAACAATGGTTTAAGTGGAAATTTTATATTTCACTTTAAATGTTCGTTGATAATGTAAAAAAGTCTTTAAACCCTTTCTTCGGTGGTTGTAAGGCTTATACAGCATTGAGCTTGAACCTAAATTCACCAAATCAGGTTTTCTCTTGCAAGCCTAAGTTTTTGGATTAAACGTATGAACTTGGAATTATTTTTCTTTCTTGAGCATTTTTGTAGGTGGTGATGGGTGAAGACTTACGCATGAGAGTGATTTTCAGAATATCCATCAGATCTAAGTTAAGCCTGTCTCACAAAGTTTTCAATAACTAAGACTACATGCTAATTAAACAGGTAGTCACACCAAATCACTTGGCAAACCACAAAAGTGTATATGTAAACAAATTATAAACTCAGGGAGCTTTTCTCAAGTTCAACTGCCTTATCTCTCATTTCCTTTTAAAGCTGTCATTTTGCTTTATTTACCATTACTCTTCCCCTCCTAGTTCTTTCTCAGTTCCTGTCCTTAGCAGTAATAGCATCTGAGCAAGTACAAACTTTAAGACAGCAAGAAGACTCCCTTAGGGGTGTAGAATGTCTCATTGCTGTGAGAATTATGCGAGACTCTTAAGAGAGGTCTTGTGCATCGGGGGGCAGACTGAGAATGAGGAGGCTGGGAGTGTTATCTGATGTTATAGTCTGAGCTCTATGAACTAAAATGTTTGCTCCCTTTCTTAAATGCTGTAATTAATAGAGTAAAAGAATTAGCTAAGTATGAACCAAAATTAAATGTTTGAAAAGTTGAAACAAAGAAAATTTTTTCCTATTAAAACTAAGTCATTGTCAGGCACTCAAACAAAGTCATGAATCCCACTAATTCTAATGCATTTCATGGGGCTAGAGCTCATGTTTGAGAAGGAACTGGTCTATGCTGTGTACATATTATGCAAATGCATAAATTAGCAACATTTTGAGATTAAGTGTGAGGTGTGCAGAACATTATGTCAACTAATCAAGTATGCAGATTGTTTAAGTAAAATTGAATTTAAAGTTTTTTTTTTAAAACATCATGTTTAGGGGTGCCTGGGTGGCTTAGTTGCTTAGGTGTCCAACTCTTGATTTTGGCTCAGGTCATGATCTCAGGGTCATGAGATTGAGCCCTGCATCAGGCTCTGCGCTCAGTGGGGAGTCTGCTTGAGATTCTCTCCCCCTTTGCCTCTCCCCCTACTCAAACTTAGGCTCACTCTTTTTTTTTTTTTAGATTTATTTATTTGACAGACACAGTGAGAGAGGGAACACAAGCAGAGGGAGAGGGAGAGACAGAGGGAGAAGCAGGCTTCCCGCTGAGCAGGGAGCCTGACTTGGGACTTGATCCCAGGACCCTGGGATCATGACCTGAGCCGAAGGCAGACACTTACTGAGCCACCAAGGCACCCTCACTCTTTCTCAAATAAATAAACTATATTATTGAGTAAAATAGGGTTACAAGGAGCACTAGGTATTTATACTTAATTGGAAGACTCTTTTTTTTTATTGAGCAAATTATAGTTTATTGAAAGACTAGAATTTTGTAATACTAAGAATGGTTAGTAAGCATTCTGGTTTAGGTGTTCTTTATTGCTAACTGATTTTTTATATATTATTTCAGGCACCTCAAACATAATCCTTAGAGTAGTCACTGTTAAAATATAGAAGCTTGAGACTTTTGATACTCTTCAAATTTTCCAAAAGTAAGAAAAATTCAGCTGGGTTTTTTTTGCACTCTTATAATAATGAAGATTTCCTTTATTGCCTTATACTAACTACACATAAAGGTTTTTTACCACCTCTACTGACATTATCTTCCTCATCTTTCATAAATTTAAAAACTGGTGAAGTAAAAGAGGTAATTGGAAGACTCTTATCTAAGCCAAGACCTGTGTTGTTAATGATTTCTCTGATCCCAAGTTATTGTAGTGTTTTAGTTTCTTGAATATATTTTTACAAATATATATTGCTAAATTTTAAAAATTGAGATATATAGCTGACATATAACATTATATTAGTTCCAGGTGTACAACGTAATTTGATATTTGTATACATTGTGAAATGTTCACAATAAGTCAAGTGAATATCCATCACCACACAGTTACAATTTTTTTCTTGTGATGGGAACTTTTAAGATTTGCTCTCCCAGCAACTTTCAAACATACAACATAGTATTCACCATGCTGTACACTACATGCCTAGGACTTAATTATTTTAGAGCTGGGACTTTGTACCTTTTGATCCCCTTTACCCATTTTCTCCACGCCCTGACCTCTACCTCTGACAAACACCAATCTGTTTTCTGTATGAGTTCAGGGTCTTTTTTAGATTCTGTATATAAGTGATTTCATATGGTATTTGTCTTTCTCTGTCTGATTTATTTTACTCAGCATAATGCCCTCAAGTTCCATCCATGTCGCAAATGGCAAGATTTCCTTCTTCCTGAATAACAATTCCACTGTATGTGTATACGTGTGTGTGTGCATGACATCTTCATGTACTTATCCATCGATGGACACTTAGGCTGCTTCCATATCTTGGCTATTATAATAATGCTGCAAGAAAAGTTTCACACAGTAACTAGTTACATTTTCTTTTTTTTTTTTTTTAAAGATTTTATTTATTTATTTGACAGAGAGACACGGTGAGAGAGGGAACACAGCAGGGGGAGTGGGAGAGGGAGAAGCAGGCTTCCCGCAGAGCGGGGAGCCCGATGTGGGGCTTGATCCCAGGACCTGGAATCATGACCTGAGCTGAAGGCAGACGCTTAACAACTAAGCCACCCAGGCGCCCCAACTAGTTATATTTTCAAGTGATATGTTTAATATGTTTTCAACCTCAGACATATTTGTGGGCAAAGTACTTCTATATTTAAAGCTATAAGGGGGCGCCTGGGTGGCTCAGTTGGTTAAGCGACTGCCTTCGGCTCAGGTCATGATCCTGGAATCCTGGGATCGAGTTCCACATCAGGCTTCCTGCTCAGCGGGGAGTCGTCTTCTCCCTCTGACTCTCCTCCCTCTCATGCTGTCTCTCATTCTCTCTCTCTCAAATAAATAAATAAAATCTTTAAAAAAAAAATAAAGCAATAAGTATGACCATTAACCTGAAAAAAATTATTTTCCCACATTTCCAGACTTCTTTGACACTTAGTATTCTAGTACTGGATACATACATATTGCTACCTGGGGAACTTTCTACCATTGACCTCATTCTTTTCCTAGATAACCTCAACCCCAGAACATGATTTTGACAAGAAGAAAACCAAAATACTATTTACACTCAGCTCAAACTTGATCTTAGAATCCCCAGATTCTATTTTTTAAAATTTGAAGTCTACACATTTGTCTAGTTGTCAAAAGTGTCTGAAATAGTCATATATAATGTAAGCAGAATATCTTTTTTTACACTCACCTTCCCTCTAGAATGTTACATTTGGATATATATATATATATATTTTAAGATTTTATTTATTTATTTGATAGAGAGATAGACAGAAGAGCACAAGCAGAGGGAGTGGCAGAGGGAGAGGGAGAAGCAGGCTATGCACTGAGCAGGGAACCTGATGCGGGACTCGATCCCAGGACCCTGAGATCATGACCTGAGCCGAAGGCAGTCACTTAACCAACTGAGCCACCCAGGCACCCCTCATTTTCCCCCCTTTTAACAGGAACACTCAACACTCTCTTTGTTTAGTGTTATACTCAGACATTAGGTTGATTTTTTCCAGTATGAAGATAGGTTATTTTTTATATAGTACTACTTCTTTAAAAAACAAAAACGAAAAACGGGGGCGCCTGGGTGGCTCAGTTGGTTGAGTGACTGCCTTCGGCTCAGGTCATGATCCTGGAGTCCGGGGATCGAGTCCCGCATCGGGCTCCCTGCTCGGCAGGGGGTCTGCTTCTCCCTCTGCCCTCTTCCCTCTCGTGCTCTCTGTCTCTCATTCTCTCTCTCTCAAATAAATAAATAAAATCTTTAAAAAAACAACAACAACAAAAAAAAAACAAAAAACGGGGGCCTGGTGGCTCAGTCAGTTAAGCGTCTGCCTTCGGTCAGGTCATGATCTCAGGGTCCTGGGATCAAGCCCCGCATTGGGCTCCTTGCTCAGCGGGAAGCCTCCTTCTCCCTCTGAAACTCCCCTCTCTTGTGCTCTCTCTCTCAAATAAGTAAATAAAATCTTTAAAAAAAAACCACATATAACATACAAAAAATTTTAATGAAAATATTACCTAAAATCTCATTTTTCTGAGAAAACCAGCATTAACATCAGCCACTGGGGGAAACAGAATGCAAGAGACATTGATGAACAAATGAATTGTAAACATGTTCATAAATCTGAATTTATGTTGGGTGTAAGTAATTTAAGGATTAATTTGGGAGAAGGCTAGAAATAAGGTGAAATGAATATTCTAGATAACATTAGAATAAATGGTAGGAATCAGGGTTACAGTGTTATAAATTTGTGTTCTGGGAGAGGATAGATATTAACTTTATACCTTGTTGAATATGCATGATAAAAACTGAAGGCTACCCACTAAAAGGAACAGACTGTCACAAGTCACTGGAGAGAAAAAAAGGGAATAAAAACTATAAATCCAGTAGAACACAGGAAAGGAAAACTAAAGCAACAAGGAAAAAGCACGGTAAATACAAAGGAAGAATAAAACTCAGGAATGTGTCCAAATATATCACTAATCACAATAAAGGCAAATGGATTAAATCACTATCCTGAGGAATAATAATGCCTTCATTATATTTAGGGATACTTTTTTAACATGTCAAAAGCACTTTATAACTTACATTGCAAAAGGGAGATAATCAGGTGCTCTCCAAAAACAAAGGCTGATACTTTTTTGAGAAAAGAAGGAAGAAAGAAGGTAAATTGGTGATATGACTAATTTATTTCATGAACTAACGCTCTCTCTTGTTTAAAAAAAAAAATGTTTTCCGGGCGCCTGGGTGACTCAGTTGGTTAAGTGTCCAACTCTTGGTTTCAGCTCAGGTCGTGATCTCAGGGTCTTGAAATCAAGCCACGTGTGGGGTTCCCCATTGGGCACGGAGCCTGCATAAGATTTTCTCTTCCTCTGCCCCTCCCCACCTAGTGCACACACTCTCTCTAAAAAAAAAAAACAAAGTTCAAATAATTTTTTCAAGTCTAGAAATTAATTATAACTAGTAAAGCAGTAAGCGTGCTTAATCAGTGTAAGAGTTATCACTTTACGTTGGGCAGAGAAAGGATTAATTTAGTCTGTTTTGAGCAAGGCTCTCCATCACACAGCAGTGGTACAAATATCTTTAAAGTCAGAGTGACTGTTTCTGGGTTCTCTGTCTTCACTGCATTTTAATCAAGAGGGAGAAGGAGATACTTTTTATTCCTCCTCCTTTTGTCTTAACAAAAAAGAGGCCTAAAAATCCATACTTTTCCAAAGCAGAGGCTAGCAGATTGTTTTTTAAAATCCAAATATAAGCTGCATGCAAGATTGAAGCCAAATCATCCAGAAAGGATAGAAAATAAAGGAGTGGTACAAGATCCACTAATCAAATAATAGGAAGCTGATGTATCAATATTAATTGCCATAGATCAAGGGTGGTAAACTTTCCCTGTAAAGGGCCAGATATCAGTTACCTTGCTTTGTGGGCAATACAATCTGTTACAACTATTCTGTTGCTGTAGCATGAAAGCAGCCATAGACACACAAACAGATGAGTGTGATTGTATTCTAATAAAACTATATACAAAAGCAGGCAGAAAAACAGATTTGTTCCTCGGGTGTAGATTGCCTACCCCTGTTCTAACTGTATACTGATAACACAGCAGTGACCAAAAAACGTAAGATACCAGCACTTTACTCAACAAGAAACAAATAAATGATCATCTTAGGTATTGACCAGTAAAACACTCTTTAAAACCTGTGAGGACATTGAATGTGATAGGAAACTAAGATGGAGTAGCAAAGGAAGTCCTCTGAGAAGAGACCTTTAAGCCGAGACCTGAATGCAGTGAAGGAAGGAGCATTGGAAAGAACCTGCAAGGATCCTGAGGCAAGAGTGAGTCTGGCCTGTTGAGAACCAGCGAGAATTCCAGTGTGGCTGGAGGAGAGATGTGGAGATGAGTTTTGTGCATTAGATAGGTTTCCAGAGTATGTGACATTGCATTCTAAATGTGATGGGAAGGTTGTGAAGATTTTGAGCAGAAGACTGGTAGAGTCTGATTTACTTTTGAAAAGTTCTCCCTGGCTGTGTGTGGGGGATAGATAGTAGGGATGGCAAGATGGCAAATAGGGAGACTAGTTAAGAGGCAGTTGTTCCAGAGTCCAGACAACAGATGATGGTGCTTTGGACTAGGGTGTTGGGAGTGGAGATGGTCTTCTGGTGGCTAGACTGTGTCAGCCAGAGCAGCCTTGGAAGTAATGTGTTGAAGAGGGCAGAGCCACTATAGTCTGGATCATTGCTATGGTCTGAACATTTGTGTTCTCCTCAAATTCATATGTTGAAAACTTCATGCCCAAGGTGATGGTATTAGGAGGTGAGGCCTTTGGGAGATGATTAGGTCATCAGGGCAGACTTCATGATTGGGATTAGTACCCTTGCAAAAGAGGTCCCACAGAGCTCACTAGCCCCTTCTGCCATGTGATGGTACAAGAAGTCTGCCAGCCTGAAGAGGTCCCTCTCCTGACCATGCTGCACCCTGATCTCAGACTTTTCAGCCTTCAGAACTATGAGAAATTTCTGTTCTTGTAGGCTACCCAGTCTATGGCATTTTGTTATAGCAGCCTTAACGGACTAAGTCACTGAATGACCACATGGGAGAGAGCGGCACACCAACATGGACCACCTACCCTGTACTGTGAAATAAGGAAGAGGAGGGAACTCCTATTTTGCTTGAGCCAATGCATTGGGAAGTCTATTTGTTACAGCAGTTTAATCCCCTATAACTAACACAGGGGTTGTCACTGAAGTACACACGTACCCTGGAGATATTGCAGGTTCAGTTCCAGACTGCTGCAATAAAGCAAGTCAAATTTTTTTGGTTTTCCAGTGCATTTAAAAGTTATAAGCCCAGGGGTGCCTGGGTGGCTCAGTTGGTTAAGTGTCTGACTTTGGCTCAGGTCATGATCTCAGGGTCCTGGGATCGAGTCCTGCATTGGGCTCCTTGCTCAGCGGGGAGCCTGCTTCTCCCTCTGCCTGCCACTCCCCCTGCTTGTGCTCTCTCTGACAAATAAAAAAGAATGGAGGCTGAAAGATCACAAATAAAATCTTAAAAAAATGGTATAAGCCTGTATATGTATATATATACTATATATACTGTATGTATATGTGTTATATTACATGTATATGTATGTATATACTGTATATACTGTGGTCTGTATAAGTGTGCAATACCATTATGTTTAAAAACACTATGTACATACCTTAATTGAAAAAATACTTTCTGGCTAAAAAATGCTAAGCATCATCTGAGCTTTCAGCAAGTGGTAATCACTGATCATAGATCACAATAACAAATATAAAAATGAGAAAGTTTGAAATTTCGAGAATTACCAAAATGTGACAGAGACCTGAAGTGTGCAGGGGATAATTGGGGGCCATTTTAGAGGCTGCCTACACACTGAACATTACAATTTCTGGGGCAGAGGGAAAAGAAACATGACAAATTGTGCATTGGCTCCTAAAAGATCCCTTTGGAAGTGGCATACAGTACTTCTGCTCATATTTTGTGGCCAAACAGTTTGCACTGTCATCACTAACTTCCAAGGGATGGGAAATTGCAGTCCTACCATGTACTGGAAAGAGGAGGGAACCCAGAACATTTGTGAACAGGGCCGACTACCAGAGTCACAGGTGCAGAACATGACGTTAACTGGGATTTGTCCTTTAGTTCAGGATGGAAACTAGGATTAAGAGGTGAGGCATTAAGCACCCCACAATGTAAAAAGAGCCATAAATAACTGGGGGCCAGACAACCTCTCCATTTCCAGGACTTACTAAAAGGTGACCAAACAGGCTTCTCCATCCTCCACCATTTCCCCAGACCTGTTCTGACAACCCCCACCACCTGAAATAACTTCAAGATTAGTTGGCGGGTGGGGATGGAAACCAGCAGCCATGAATCAGCCTTGGGGGAGAATGCCCCCTGGGGTTTGCTCCAAAAATCAAGTGAGGATTCTAAGAGATGCCCTCGTGGAGATTGAGGCTGCTTACAAGGAGGAGGTAGGAAACCTGTATAGAAACAGGAGGGAGAAAGGGTGGCCAAGTGGATCACATTAAGTGTTCTGACTGGGGACGGGGGAGAGGCCCGGGGTTTGGCGGGGTCACCTTGGGCTGGGGCTACGCATCAGAGAACTGTGCGAGAGGGAGGGCCGCACACTCAGGCCCCGGGCCGACCCTATCTGAGAACGCCTGCTGGCCCAGAGGAGCCAGTGCGATGACATTCCAGAAAGGACCACCGGCCAAATAAGAGGAACCAGTCCCTGCCCGTCTCTTAGCCTCAACCCCTAAGAAGCCAGACTCCCAAGTGCGAGGCTCGGGCTCGGAGCTCTGCCGTGCGGCGCAAGCTTCCACATCGGAAGGAGGGAGAACGTCCTCCCACTGAGGATCCCAGGAACTGAAATTAAAAAGTGACTTTCCTACCTACCGGCAGGGCTGGCAGAGGAACCTCTGCACGCCGCGGGGCCAGGTTGCTCACCCGGCAGCCGGGGGGCACTGAGGCGGCGCGCCGCGGGGTCTTGTGGGAGGTGCCGCGGGCTCCCCGCGCGCAGGCGCAGTGCTGCCGGGCGGCGGGCTTAGTCCCGGCCAGCGAGCTCTTCGCAGCGCCAGCAGTCGCTCGCGGAGAGACTGGGGCTTACAGGGGCAGTAGGGGTCAGCGGAACGATGGAGATCAGAACGCCGGAGTGCGGGTGCGATGGAGGGACTTGAACCCCCAAATCTGGGGCCCCGGGGGCGATGGTCTCGAAAAGAGTGTGATGCCGAGATTTGACTGTAGAGGGTGGGAACCTTTCAGGTTCTCTAAAGCACTCACCTCACGGTGCTCTGCTCATCTCCGACGGGGGTTAGTGGCATCTGCCTCCAAGTGGCTCGTGGATCCCTTTCTCCTTCCGACTCCAGGCTTGGCTCCGCAGCCCTGTGACCGACTGCTCCGGCTCTGAGCGCCTCCCAGGTCGGGGCCGCGATCCTGTGTCTCCCCTCTCAGAGCAGTGTGGCCCCGGGGGCATCCAACCTTTGGTGCCTCAGGTTTCTCCCTCAAGTGTTTGGTCGCCTGCGTTGCCGTTCTTCTGTCCAGAGGTCCCTAGCCCGAGTTCCTCCAGGTATGTATCCTGAGAGGTGCTTAGCGGAGCTTTGAGCCCGGCTGGGTTTTCGAAGACTTGTTGGGGGGAGGGGGCCGGATAGAGATTTGGAGCCCTGGAGAAAGTTGCCAGCCAAGGACATGCTGTTCCTGAGCCAGTGGGAACAAGCCATGCTCTAATGAATGAAGGCTGCAGCAACACAGGCAGCTGGAACCCATCCTTGAGGGGACACACCTGTGACCTGAGGCCTGCCAAAACTGAGCCAAGGCTGGGGTGTGGAGGAGGACGGGATTGTGGAGCTGCTGGGGCTGCAGAGGTTACTTAGCAAGGCTTGGGTCACGTGACCACTTTCAGAGAACAGGGAGACACTGTCGAGGTTTGACTCAGAACAGAGGAAGGACAACTTAACTGAGATGGTGAACAATCTGTAGCATGGAGAAAAGAAGGCAACATAGGGCAGGGGGGTTGAGGGAATGGTTCAGACAAGGCAGAACAATGGCCACACTCTCTGGGAGCTGCAAGGAAGGCTTGGTGTCTCATGGCTCCTTCCTTCTCCAGCTCTGCCTCCTTAACTCCCTGACCTTGCCTAGGAGGAAGAAGAGATGACCACTTCCCAGGTAAGATGCAATTTTCCTTTTTCAGTTCAGACTCTTGAGGAAGAACATAAGTTCCTCTTTCTTCCTTAGGAAAGGAGAAGGAAATATTCATGGAGCACTTACTGCATGCTAGATACACTCAACATTGACTTTTAGTTCTCACAATAGGTGTGAGAAGTGGATATTATTCCCGTTTTACAGATGTAGCAACTGCCTCAGTGAGGTTTAGAGACTTGTCAAGTTCACCAAGCTATTAAATGGGGAAGTCAGGATTCATCTCTAGGTCCCTTGCCTCTGCTGTACACGTTGTCAATGGACAAGTCTTCTTATCCATGGACTGGGCATAAATTGTCCACATCCAAAGGGCTGGGTCTAATCTGTGAAATGAGGGACTCCAAAGAGAATGCTACCTTTGGGCCTGATGCCCTCCTTTAAGTTTGTTCTCTACCTGACATGTTGCTCCTTCATTTATCCACTGAGTTGTGAAGCCCTTTTTATTTGTAAGAGTAAGACAAATTGACTTAGATACACTTCTTCGAAATATGTGATTTCTTTGGGGGAGATTAATATATACATGTGTAAAATAGTGATTACTCATGTATCCATTAATTAAAATGAAAGAAGCCATATATAAGTATCAATCTGAGGATTGAAGTCAGTGGTATCAGTGCTAGAGAAGGGTGATTGAGGAAGACTTCCTAAAGTAGGTGAGCTTTTGTTTCTTAAAGAGAAGATTTGAGTATATGAACTTCCATACTTCTTTCAAGTCTTTACTTTTTTTATTGTTGATAATTGTTTTATGGCCTAATAGGTGATCAATTTTTACAATGTTTCATGTGTGCTTGAGTACAATATGTATTCTCTAATGGTAGGTGCCAACATCTATAGGTGCCCATTTATTTTTGTTTGTTTGACCCATCAATAATTGAGGAAAAAAAATGTGTGAAATTTCTTTGAGTAGTAGATATGTCAGTTTCTCTCTACAGTACTTTCATTGTTTAAAAAGATGTAATTCGTGGATGTTTTAAGAGGTATATACAAGTTTAGAGTTGTATCTTCACGGAGAATTGAATTTTTTATCTCTATGCACTGACCTTTTATTTCACTAGTGATGCTTTTCATCTAGAAATTTACTTTGTTTGATATTACTATAGCTATTCCAGCTTTCTTTTGGTTATTATCTTTTTCCATACTATTATTTCAACCTTTTCATGGCCTTATGCTTTAGGTATATCTCTTGTTAACAATTTAAAGCTGAAAAAAACAAAACAAAACAATTTAAAGCTGAATTCTCCCTCCTCCCCCCTCATCTCTGCCTTTTAACTGGCAGGTTTAGTCTATTTGCTTTTAGTGTAGTTATTGGTATATTTGCTGTGTTTATACTATCTTACCTTTTTTTTTTAAGTAGGCTCCACACCCAGTGTGGAGTCCAACGTGGGGCTTGAACTCACAACCTTGAGATCAAGACCCAAGCTGATATCAAGAGTCGGACACTTAACTGACTGAGCCACCCAGGTGCCCCTATACTTACATTTTAATTTTATTTGTCCATTTTTCTGTTTTTTTCCCTCCTTTCTTACCTTTTGGTTTTTGTATATTGTTTTTTAAGTGGCTAGGGTTTTTTTTTTTTTTTTTACCCCTCTCTATTTGTTTTAAATTTAAAACCTATATCTATTCTTTGGGTGGTTATCCTTGAAATTTTATGATATATTTGCAAATCCAAGTTTAAACAACTCAAAGAATATTGCAAAGACTTTAAAACTCTTTACTACTGATCGCATCTTCACTTGACTTATAAGCGATTATTTTCTGCATTTTAATTCTGTTCTTTTAACTTAATAAATTAGATATTATTAGAATTATTTTATACAGACAACGTTTGGATTTACATACATATTTATCACTTATTTACGTGCCATTCCTTCTCAGACTTTTGGGATCACTTTTCATTTTCCTCAAGTGCATGATTTTTAAAATTTATTTTCATTTTATTATGTTATGTTAGTCACCATACAATACATCATTAGTTTTTGATGTAGTGATCCACAATTCATTGTTTTATTATAACACCCAGTGCTCCATGCAGTACGTGCCCTCCTTAATACCCATCACCAGGTTAACCCATCCCCCCACCCCCCTCCCCTCTAAAACCCTCAGTTTGTTTCTCAGAGTCCATAGTCTTTCATGGTTCCTCTCCCCCTCCCATTTCCACCCCTTCATTTTTCCCTTCCTTCTCCTAATGTCCTCCATGCTATTCCTTATGTTCCACAAAAAAGTGAAACCATATGATAATTGACTTTCTCTGTTTGACTCATTTCACTTAGCATAATCTCCTCCAGTCCCAACCATGTGATGTAAAAGTTGGGTATTCATCCTTTCTGATGGCTGAGTAATACTCCACTGTATATATGG
>NC_138372.1:28821335-28837491 GCF_054177405.1 Leptonychotes weddellii
CCCCACAGCCTCCCTCTTCTTTTTATCTCCCCATATCTGCCCGCAGAATCACGGCTCTCTGCTTCATACCTCAGAACCAACCCCCTGTGATAGTCTGTTTGTAGAGATCCAGATCTATCTTCTTACATCTCAGGCTGATTTCATGGGTGTTCAGAGTGGTCTGGTAGATATCCAGCTCAATTCCATGGACCAGTTGGAATAGGGTCCCCTACTCCTCCGCCATCTTTTCCTCCCCCTTAAGTGCATTCTTTAGAAGTTCCTTTTTAATGCCTCTTAAGACATTCCATTTATTTTTTCACAATTGTATGTTATTTCCAGATAATTTCTTTGCTTGATTATCTTATAATTGCATCTTTTATTTTCTCAAATGATTTATGTATTGGTGCTCTGGTTCTGTGTCTAGTAGTTTCAATATCTATAGTTGTTCGTAGTCTAAATTTGTTTCCTGCTGACTCTCACCTTTGGTTACTTTAATTGTTAGCTCACTGATTGATCTTAATATGTATGAGTCCTATGGGACATTTTCCTCCAGAGGGAATTTGCTTCTGTTTCTGCCAGTAGCTTAGAGGATGCTACTAGATGATTCCCGTTCCTTAGAGTCAGTCTAACCTCCCCACCCTGCAGCTGGCACAGGTTCTGTATGACATAGCAGTGCTGCTGTTGGCATCTTTCTGTGGGGCAAACCTAAGCCTTCCAACTGCCTGCCACTCTGATACCAGCTCACTCTGTGGTTTTGTTTTATTTTTCATTTTCAGTTGTGGGGAAAAGAATAGTCCTTTTTCAGTTGTTTCTAGTTAGGTGAAATTCCTTGTTTTTGTAAAATAATGTTATTGGCCTGTAAAACTTACACATATTTTTATATCTGGGTTAGTATTTTTCAACTTTACTAGTAATCCAAGAAATGTCTATTATAAAATATTGAAATGGCATTTTGGCCACCTGAAAATGGTAGATATGTGCTTTTTTAAAAATGTCATTCTGCCACAAACCTTTCGAGGGCTTTTGGAAATATGTGTCAAAAGTCTTTAAAGTGTGGGGTGCCTAGGTGGCTCAGTCAGTTGGGCATCTGCCTTCAGCCCAGGTCATGATCCTGGGGTCCTGGAATTGAGCCCCCCATCAGGCTCCCTGCTGAGCGGGGAGCCTGCTTCTCCCTCTCCCACTCCCCCTGCTTGTGTGCTCTTTCTCTCTCTCTGTCAAATAAATAAATAAATACAGTCTTTAAAAAAAAAGTCTTTAAAGTGCCTATATCTTTGACCTAGTAATTCTACTTCTAGGAATTTACCCAAAGAAAAAAGTTGATAAGTGCATACAATTTAAATACAATGATATAACTTGCATTGAGTAATAGTAATAGTCAGTATAGTGATAAAAACTGGGAAGCAATTGAAGTGTTCAATATAGGGAGACTGTTAAATAAATTATGTAACCATAAGGTAACCATTCTGTGGCTATTAACAAGGTGTAGATGAATATTTACTAATAAAGGGAAAAGTTCATGATACTGTAAATGAAAAATATTTTTTAAGTTGTAAAGAATATTCCCAATTTAAAAAATCTACATATATATGCCAAAATATAAATAGCAGTTATTTGGGGGGCAATGTGATTATATATTATGTATTTTTTTCTGTAGTTTTCTCTTATTTTCTATAGCACTTTTGTTATCAGAAAAAAGTAGCAAATGAAATGTGGGAGGGAGTTATTAGAGATGTTTGTTGTTTTATTATCAAGTTTTCTTTCCATAGATGAATAGTAATTAATTAGCACATACTCTGGGCAGGGGGAAGGTCATGATTTAAAGGTCTAGCCTAGAAATACAGGCTAGCATTCCATCAAACCAGTGGGCTAGATCAGTGGGGTTTTTTTCAAATTTTTAAATTTAAATTCAATTAGCCAAAGTATAATACATCATTAGTTTTTGATATAATATTCAATAATTCATTAGTTGTGTAGATCAGTGCTTTTTTATATATATAAAAAGAATATATAGCATTGAAAAATAATCCCAGCCAAGTGGTACTACAATTGTATTGCACAGGCATTCTAGAAGCAAGGAATATGAAGAAGAACCATGGGACACCTGGGTGGCTCAGTCAGTTAAGCGTCTGACTCTTGATCTCAGGCCAGGTCTTGATCTCAGTGTCATGAGTTCAAGCCCCACATTACGCTCCATGCTGGGCATGGAGACTACTTAAAAAAGAAGAGGAGGAAGAGGAAGAAGAAGAACCAGAGGTTGTGCTTTCTTTATATAAGACCAAATAGATCAGAGGCTTAGAGTATATAGTTATATCAGCAGCTAATTTATGTGGGCCTATACTACTCACTGTGTGTAGGATCATTATAAATATGAGACATCTTAACACTGCCAGTGATTTTTCCACACGATCTGTAGTGGTACAGCCATATATAGACTTGATGTTGCTTTTTCTTTAATAGCTGAAATAAAACATAGGGTTGGGTATTAAAAACTGTGGTTTTAGGCATTTATAATAACATCTCTATTATATTTAGGAATAAATTTTAGAAAATAACAAAGTGTAACTGATGTGATCATTCATTATTGACTAAGAACAAATCCAATTTTATTTTTGTGAATTTGTAAAACAAACTCTTTAACAAATATTGTCAATCTCCCAATATTCAAGACCAGGTCAAAATATTAGCAATATTTCTATATTCAAGACCAACTTGAATATTTTCATTTTTACAGCCAGTTCCCAAAAGCTTCTCATAATTAAGAATGAAAACAAGTGCTCCAGTATGAACATGTCTAATTATTGGGCATTTATTTTGATCAGCTTTGTTTCTGAAGTTGTTGTATCTCTGGATTTAGAATTTTGCATTAATTCACTTCATTATAACAAATGCTTTATATAGGAAATAAGTTTGTGAGGATTCTGAAACAGAATAAGACAGGGGCTAGGTATCCAGAACATATGTCTTAAGCGTGTCTTGTTAACATTTAAACTGCCATTTATTTTACTATCAAAAATGGGTTTATTCAGGAAAAGCAGAGAACTGCAAGTAGGGACAAGCAAACTAAGGCAAAGCCGTAGACAAGTCTGGAGAACACAGGAGAGGAATGCTCTCTTATAGAGGAAAGGAGTGGGGGAAATTGGGAGGGCTGTTACAAACAAAAAGTCCATCAGAGTAAACTGGGAGTTCAGAGTATAGTGCCTATTCATTGGCTGAGTTGTGACAGTCTCTCATTGGCTGGGCTATTGTCAGGGCAGGAGAAAACCTTTCTTCCTCCTGCTGGGATAATAAAGTAGTAGCTAAAGTAGTGTCCACTTGGAAGGTACAACAGGTGCTTTTCTTGTTGGGTCTGCAGTTGACCCAGTGGTAGAGTGTGAGAGCTCTCCCTGCCGAACGAGGTTTCCTTTTATTAATTTTCAGTCTTTAAGTCACATATAATATATAGTCCTAGAAAATAAGAGTTACAATTATTATACGCTAAATATTGATGATGTTGATTTCAAGACTGAAATATCATTAGTGAATTATTATAAGGCTTTACAAAAGGCACCGAATTTCATTCTTAGAGTCTCCCCACAGTACAACTTATTCTTTCTTCTTAGAACTATAATGCATCCAATAACCACACTAAAAGATCTATCACATCTTTATTCATAGTAGTTGTTTTATAGTGCAATAATTGAGAAGAAAAGCACTAGCTTTTCAGTAATCCCATAAAATGATTTTCATTTTGTGGGACATGTGCTTGCCTATTGCCCAAACTGCCAGTTCTTCCCAAGAGCATTTTAAGACCTGGTCACTTATGAGGCACCTGGGTGGCTCAGTTGGTTAAGCATCTGCCTTTGGCTGAGCTCATGATCCTGGGGTCCTGAGATGGAGTCCCTCATTTGGCTCCCTGCTCAGCGGGGAGCCTGCTTCTGCCTCTCCCAATGCCCTCCCCCCCAACTCATGCTCTCTCTCTCTCTCTCGTATGCTCTCTTGCTCTCTCTCAAATAAATAAATAAAATCTTAAAAAAAAAAAAAGACCTAGTCACTCTTGGGGCACATGGTTGGCTCAGTCAGTTAAGCGTCCAACTCTTGATCTCAGCTCAGGTCTTGATCTCAGAGTCCTGAGTTCAAACCCTGTGTTGGGCTCCATGCTAAGCAAGGAGCCTACTTTAAAAAATAAAAAATAAAATAAATAAATAAAAAGAAAGAAAAAGACCTAGCCACTCTATTTGGGTATGAATGCAGCTGTATTTGCTCTTGGTAGTTAGTCTGTAAGATAGTTCAAGAATCTACAAGTGTGCTTAAAAATAGAAATGATATCTTCCTAATCAAATGAAAACTTTACATTTTGTGAACATGGGGGTCAGAAGGTTGTTAATATGATCAGAAGGGTTATGAACTCCTAAGGAAATAGTTATTGTTTTTAAAAATAATCATTGCATATTGACATCTTTTATTCTCATTTTGGTTTGTATTTTCTCTGTTTATTTCAGATGTATCCCAAGTACCTAGACCACTGTTCTTTAAATGGGTTTTAAATTTAGACATTTCTTGTTTATTTCTTTTAACTGAAGTATAGTTGACACAGAAGTTTATTTTATTAAATGTTGTTTTGCCATCCTGTGAGATGATCATATAGGTTTTCGTCTTTCACTTGTTATGATTACAGAAGTAATAGATTTTCTAATGACAGTTGTTCAAAGAACCAAAATCCTCTTTACCTAAAAGAAACTTATTGAAGGATATTTGGTAGCTCACAGAATCTCCTCAAAGGCCAGAAAGACAACCTGGAAGCCACACAATTTGGAACAATGCCCAAATCACACAACTGGACCATCCCAGTGGAGAGACCACTGCTGCAGAGCAGACACCCAGTTTGCACTGCTGACGCAGGGCTGCAGACACCACCCCTAGAACATTTGCTCTACTGCCTCTGGAACTGGATGCCTCTGCTGTCATCCTTACCATTTCCAGCCATTAGCTTCTGAATTAAAGACTTGTGCATGTGCATCTGGTTGGCTAACCAAGGGACACTGGCAAGTGAGTTTCTGGCTTCTATCTTGAAGACACACAGATGCATAAAGTGAAGAATTTCCTAGACATAGGGTGTTTAAAGTTGCTGTGTTGCCAAAAAGAATGACAGATCAAGGAACCTTTAGATTTGTTTAATAATAAAGATACCTGTTAGCCTGCCTAATTAGGCAGAGTTCAGTGAACTTAATGCTGAATTATAACTTTAAAATGAAATGGAACGTGGCTGTGTAGATAAATAAGTACATAAAGAAAATGGACATCTCCAAGTATGTATCTAAAACACATATAACACTATGGGTCTGTGTACGGTTGTGGGGAGTGAGGAATGGGGAGTAGTTAAGGCTGAAACACAAGTTTGGGGCAGCTGGATGATAATGATACTCTTCACTGAGATAAGTAACAGGAGATGGAGATGTATACATGTGTGTTTGTGGAGGGGGAGTTAGAAGACATTTTGAAGTTCCTGTGGGACATCCAATTAAAGAAGTCTAGAAGGAAGTTAGATATCAAGGTCTGAGACAGATCCAGGTTAAAGATACATGGTGAGTTGTCACCATGTATATGGTCATTAAAGTCAAGGGCTTGGTTGAGATCATCCAGCCGATATGTGACAAGAGAAGAAAAAGAAGGTAACTAGAGAAAACCCTTGAGGAACACAGATATTTAAGGAATGGTCACAAAAAGAGGGGCCAGAGTAGAGGTTATGTTGCAGGAAGGCAAGATGGTATAGACCAATGAGGAGGCAGAGGTGGGATGGTGGCTCAGAATAGTGGTGGCAGCAGAGAGAGAAGAGATCTTTAGGAAGATTTAGTGATGGAGCGGGTGTGAGAGATGACACAGAGGAAGTAAATGATGATACCTATTTTGCTGACTTGAACATCCAAGAGGTTGGAGGTGTGGTTTCTTGAGTTAGGGAACGTTGGGAGAAGCAGGTTTGGAAAGGGAGATAAAGTCAGAATTGAGGAGGTTGATTTAGATGGCTTTGAAATATCCAAGTAGATTTTTATTTCATTTGGTAAATATTTATCAATTACCTACTTCATACTGAATGTTCATCAAGTAGATAGTGGGGTCTAGAACTCTAGGCCTGGCTAGAGGTCTTGGCTGCCAAAGTGCTTTTAAGAGTTGCCAGCATTTGGGGATGCCTGGGTGGCTCAGTCAGTTAAGCGTCTGCCTTCAGCTCAGGTCATAATCCCAGGGTCCTGGGATCGAGTCCCACATTAGGCTCCTTGCTCAGCGGGGAGCCTGCTTCTCCCTCTGCCTGCCACTCCCCCTGCTTGTGCGCTGTCTCTTTCTCTAACAAATAAATAAATAAAATCTTTAAAAAAAAAAGAGCTTCCAGCATTTGGATGGCATTTGAGGCTGTCAGCATAGATGGGATCGTATAGAGAGAGTGAGAAGAGAGCCTGGGATCCAACCCAGGGAACCCCAACATTGATGGGTAGAGAAAGAGCTTGAGAGTGATCAGAGAGGTAGGGAAAAAACTGGATTACTATGATAGCCAGACTCTAGGAGTAGAGTTTTGAGGAAAACCATGTGGTTATTGGGGCCAAATAATACCAAGAAGTGAAGCATAAAAATGATTGAAAACTTTCCATTGGATTTATGAGCAAGGAAGTCATTAGTTATCTTAATGAGGATGAATTTCTAGAATTGGGAGTGTTAGATCAAAGGATGTTTGATAAATACTGCCAAATTGTTCTCCAAAGAAGTTTTTACTAATTTATACTCTTTCCATCAGTATAGGCGGGTCCTGTTTCCTCACACTCTCATTAATAATGGGTATTATAAGTCTTAATCTTTATACAATGGATAGAAGAAAATAGTATCTTATTACCTGAATGTCCATTTCTTTGATAATTTGTGAGGCATTTATTTTTCTTCTAGGAATTACTTAGATCATTTTTCACTTGTCCATTTTTTTTTTAAGATTTTTTATTTATTTGACAAAGATAGACACAGCGAGAGAGGGAACACAAGCAGGGGCAGTGGGAGAAGGAGAAGCAGACTCCCCGCTGAGCAGGGAGCCCGATGTGGGACTCGATCCCAGGACCCTGGGATCATGACCTGAGCCAAAGGCAGACGCTTAACGACTGAGCCACCCAGGCACCCTCACTTGTCCGTTTTTAAAAGATTTTGTTTATTTATTTACTTATTTATTTAGAGAGTGGGTGAAGGGACAGAGGGAGAGAGAGAATCTCAAGCAGACTCAGCACTGAGTGCAGAGCCCGACAGGGGGCTTGATCCCACAACCCTGAGATCATGACCTGAGCAAAAATCAAGACTCCGATACCCAACCGACTGAGCCACCCAGGCACCCCTCACTTGTCCATTTTTAACTGGGGCATTTTATCTTCTAATTGCTTTTTTTAAATTTATTTTTTATTATGTTCAATTAGCCAATATCTAATACATCATTAGCTTTTGATGTAGTGTTCAACAATTCATTAGTTGCATATGCTTTTAAGAGCTCTTTGTATTATTAGGGTTAGTGAACCTCTGCATAAGATAATATGTATCTTTTAAAATATTTTAATTCTTTAATTACTCTTACAGCTTAGGGCAGAACTCTGAAGTCTCCTCTATTCTACCTTTTTCAGTGTTTCTAAGTTTACCCTTTGTACCACAAACATTGGTGTAGATGATTAAGAGGAACTACTGTTCATTGGTCTTTTAGGAACCTGTTACATTCAAGGATGTGGCCATGGACTTCACCGAGGAGGAGTGGGGGCAACTAGACCCTGTACAAAGGGCCCTGTACAAAGAGGTGATGCTGGAGATCTATGGCAACCTGGTCTTAGTGGGTAAGGACAACTACTCTTTGGAGGATTTTTGTTTCATGGTTGTTAAAACCTGTGGGCTCTTAAAGTATTTAACTAAGCAAGGGCTTGAGATTCAAATATCAGAGTGTCCAAATCACTGTTTTTAAAAATTTGATTATTGAAGTATAGTTGACATAAAATGTTATATTAGTTTCAGGTGTACAACATGGTGATTTGACAGTTCTATACATTACACAACACTCACCGTGATAAATGTACTTACCATCTGTTGCCATGCAATGTTATTACAATATCATTGACTATCCCTATTCTTTAGTATTCATCTCCATGATTTATGTTTTTTATAACAGGAAGTTTGGACCTCTTAATCCCCTTCGCCTACTTTGCCCCTCCCCCCTTCCCTCTGGCAACTACCAGTTTGTTCTGTGTTTATGAAAGTGTTTTCTGTTATTGTTGTTGCTGCTTAATTTTTTTTTTTTTTAGATTCCACATGTAAGTGAAATCATATAGTATTTGTCTTTCTTTGTCTGACTTATTTCACTTAGCATAATACTCTAAGTCCATCCATGCTACTGCAGATTTTCAGATCTTATTTTTTATGGCTGAGTAATATTCCTGTGTGTGTGTGTGTGTGTGTGTGTGTGTGTGTGTGTGTGTGTACTTCATCTTCCTTATCCATTCGTCTATCAGTGGACATTTGGATTGCTTCCATTATCTTGGCTATTGTAAATAATGCTGCAATGAACATAGGGCTGTGTATATCTTTTTGAATAATATTTTTGTTTAAATACCCAGTAGTGGAATTACTGGATCATATAGTAATATTTTTGTTTTTAAATTTTTGAGGAATCTCTGTACTGTTTTCCACAGTGGTTGCAACCAGTTTGCATTCCTACCAACAGGGCATAAGGGTTCCCTTTCCCCCACATTCTTTTTTTTTCAAGATTTTATTTATTTATTTGACAGAGAGAGACATAGTGAGAGAGAGAACACAAGCAGGGGGAGTGGGAGAGGGAGAAGCAGGCTTCCCATGGAGCAGGGAGCCCGAGGTGGGGCTTGATCCCAGGACCTGGGGACCATGACCTGAGCCGAAGGCAGCCGCTTAATGACTGAGCCACCCAGGTGCCCCTCCCCCACATTCTTGCCAACACTTGTTATTTCTTCTCTGATACTAGCCATTCTGACAGGTGTGAGGTGATAGCTCATTTTGGTTTTGAATTGCATTTCCCTGATGAGTGATGTTGAGCATCTTTTCATGTGTCTGTTGGCCATCTGTATGTCTTCTTTGGAACAATGTCTAATTAGGTCCTCTGTCCATTTTTTAATCAGATTTTTTGTTTTTTTGGTGTTGAGTTCTATAAATTCTTTATATATTTTGGATATTAGCCCCTTATCAGATATGTCATTTGCAAATACCTTCTCCCATTCAGTAGGTTGCCTTTTTGTTTTGTTGATGGTTTTCCTTGCTGTGTAAAAGCTTTTTATTTTGGTATAGTCCCAATAGTTTATTTTTGCTTTTGTTTCCCTTGCCTCAGGAGACATATCCATAAGTACGTTGCTAAGGCCAAGGTTCAAGAAATTACTGCCTGTGTTTTCTTTTAGGACTTTTATGGTTTCAGGTCTCATATTTAGGTCTTTAATCCATTTTCAGTTTATCTTTGTGTATGGTAAAAGAAAGTGGTCCAGTTTCATTCTTTTGCATGTAGCTGTCCAGTTTTCCCAGCACCATTTATTGAAAAGATTGTCCTTTCCCCATTGTATACTCTTGCCTCCTTTGTGATAGACTGACCATATAGGCGTGGGTTTGTTTCTGGGCTCTCTATCCTGTTCTGTTGATCTGCATGTCTGTTTTTGTGCCAGTACCATACCATTTTGATTACTATAGTTTTGTAGTATATCTTGAAACCTGGGATTGTGATAAATCTAGCTTTGTTCCCAAGATTGCTTTGGCTGTTCAGGGTCTTTTGTGGTTCCATATGAATTTTAGAATTATTTGTTCTGCTCTGAAAAATAATATTGGTATTTTGATAAGGATTTCATTGAATTGGTAAGTTGCTTTGGGTACGATGGACATTTTTTTTTTTTTTAAGATTTTATTTTATTTATTTGAGAGAGAGAATGAGAGAGAGCACATGAGAGGGGGGAGGGTCAGAGGGAGAAGCAGACTCCCTGCCAAGCAGGGAGCCCGATGCGGGACTCAATCCAGGGACTCCAGGATCATGACCTGAGCCGAAGGCAGTCGCCCAACCAACTGAGCCACCCAGGCGCCTGGGTACGATGGACATTTTAACAGTATTAATTCTTCCAATCCATGAACATGCTGTCTTTCCATTTGTTTGTGTTATCTTCGACTTCTTTCATCAATGTCCTATAGTTTTCAAAGTATAGATCTTTCACCTCTTTGGTTAAGTTTATTCCTAGGTATTCTTTTTAGTGCTACTGTAAATGGGATTGTTTTCTTAATTTTCTTTCTGCTACTTCATTATTAGTGTATAGAAATATAACAGATAAAAAAGGAAATGCAACAAATATCTGTATATTAATTTTGTAACCTTCAACTTTACCGAATTCATTTATCAGCTCTAGTAGTTTTTTGTGTTTTTTTTTGGTGGAGTTTTGGATTTTAAACATATAGTACCATGTCATCTGTAAATAGTGACAGTTTTACTTCTTCCTCATCAATTTGGATACCTTTTCTTTTCTTAGTCTGATTGCTGCAGGTAGCACTTCCACTATTATGTTGAATAAAAGTGGGAGGAGTGGACATCCTTGGCTTATTCCTGATCTTAGAAGAAATGCTTTGAGTTTTTCACCATTGAGTATGATGTTAACTGTGGGTTTGTCATTTATGGCCTTTATTATGTTGAGGTATCTTCCCTTTAAACCCACTTTGTTTAGAGTTTTTATCATGAATGTTGTACTTTGTCAAATGCCTTTTCTGCATCTATTGAAATAATCATGTGGTTTTTTGTTTTTTTTAAAGATTTTATTTATTTATTTGACAGAGAGAGACACAGCGAGAGAGGGAACACAAGCAGGGGGAGTGGGAGAGGGAGAAGCAGGCTTCTGCCGAGCAGGGAGCCCGATGCGGGGCTCGATCCCAGGACCCTGGGATCATGACCTGAGCCGAAGGCAGACGCTTAACGACTGAGCCACCCAGGCGCCCCTAATCATGTGGTTTTAATGCTTCCTGTTTTTAATGTGATGTATCACATTGACTGATTTGAGAATATTGAACCACTTCTGCATCCTTGGAATAAATCCCACTTGATCATGGTGAATGATTTTTTTAATGTATTGTTGAATTTGATTTGCTAATATTTTGTTGAGGATTTTTGCACCTGTCTTCATCAGGGATGTTGGCCGTAGTTTTCTTTTTTTTATAGTGTCTTGTTTGCTTTTGTATCAGGGTAGTGCTGGCCTCATAGAATGAATTTGGAGGCTTTCTTTCCTCTTCTATTTTTCGGAATAGTTTAAGAACAGGTATGTTCTTTAAATGTTTGGGAAAATTCACCTGTGAAGCTATGTGGTCCTGGACTTTTGTTTGTTGGGAATTTACCAGTTCAATTTTGTTAATTGAATCGGTAGTAATCAGTCTGTTCAGATTTTCTATTTCTTCCAGATTTAGTTTTGGATGATTGTGTTTCTAGGAATTTATCCATTTCTTCTAGGATGTGCAATTTGTTTGAGTATAATTTTTCATAGTAATGTCTTATAATTCTTCATATTTCTGTGATATCAGTTGTTACCTTTCCTCTTTTGTTTCTGATTTTATTTATTTGAGTTCTCTTTTATTCCCAATGAGTGTGGCTAAAGGTTTCTCAATTTTATCTTTTCAAAGAACCAGTTCTTGATTTCATTAATCTTTTCTATTATTTTTTTATCTGTATCATTTATCTCTACTCTTTATTATTTCCTTCTTTCTACTAACTTTTGGCTTTGTTCTTTTTCTTTTTAAAGATTTTATTTATTTATTTATTTAGAGAGCACACAAGCAGGGAAGGGGCAGAGGGAGAGAGAGAATCCCAAACAGACTCCTTGCTGAGTGGGGAGCCCGTTGCAGGGCTCGATCTCACGACCCTGAGATTATGACCTGAGCTAAAAGCAAGAGTCAAATACTAAACTGACTGAGCTACCCAGGCACCCTAGGCTTTGTTCTTTTTCTAATTCCTTTAGGTGTGTGTAAGGTTAAATTGTTCACTTGAGGTTTTTCTTATTTCTTTCAGTAGGCCTGCATTGCTATAATCTTCCCTCTTAGAACTGCCTTTGCTGTGTTTCAGAGATTTTGGACCATTGTGTTTTCATTTTCATTTGTTTCCAGATATTTTTTTAAATTTCCTCTTTGATTTCTTCATTAACTCCTTGGTTGTTTAGTAGTGTGTTGTCTACTACTCCATGTGTTTGTGTTTTTTCCAGTTTTTTTCCTCATAGTTTTCTAGTTTCATATTGTTTTGGTTGGAAAAGATGCTTGATATGATTTCAATCTTCTTTAAATTTATTGAGACTTATTTTGTGGCCTAACATGTAATCTATCCTTAAGAATGTTCCATGTGCACTTGAAAAGAATGTATATGCTGTTGTTTTTAGATAGAACATTCTGTATCTATCTGTTAGGTCTAGCTGATCTAATGTGTCTTTCAAGCCACTGTTTCCTTTTGATTTTCTGTCTGGATCATCTATACATTGATGTAAGTGGGGTGTTAAAGTCCCCTACTATTATTATTATCAGTTTCTTCCTTTATGTCTCTTAATATTTGTTTTATGTATTTAGGTGCTCCTATGTTGGGTACATAGATATTTACAATTTACAATTGCTATACCCTCTTGTTGGATTGATTCCTCTATCATTATGTAATGCCCTATTTGTCTCTTGCTATAGCCTTTGTTTTAAAGTTTGTTTTGTCTAGGGCATCTGGGTGGCTCAGTCGGTTGAGCATCCAACTCTTGATTTTTGCTCAAGTCATGGTCTCAGTGTCGTGGGATTAAACTCCATGTTGGGCTCTGTGCTCAGCGTGGAGTCTGCTTGTCCTTCACCCTCTGCTTCTCCACTTCCACTCTCTCTCTCTCAAATAAATAAATAAATAGCTATTTAAAAATTTTATTTATTTAAAGTCTATTTTGTCTGATATCAGTATTGTTACCCCAGCTTTTTTCCCCTTCTTATTGCAAGGATATAATTTTCCATCCTTTCACTTTCATTCTGTGTGAGTCTTTAGGTCTGAAGTGAGTCTCTTGTAGGCAGCATATACATGGCCCTTGTTTTTTATCCATTTAGCCATCCTGTCTTTTGATTAGAGCATTTAGTCCATTTACATTTAAAGTAATTATAGATAAGCATGCACTTATTTCCATTTTGTTAATTTTTTTTCTGGTTATTATAGTTATTCTCTGTTCCTTTCTTCTTCTCTTGCTCTCATCCTTGGTGGCTTAATGGCTTTCTTTAGTGTTATGATTGGATTCTTTTCTCTTTATTTTTAGTGTATGTATTTTAGGTTTCTGAATTATGGTTACCATTGGGTTCATATATAACATCCTATGTAAATAGCAATCTATATTAAGTCAATGGTCACTTAAGTTCGAACAGCATTCTAAAAGCATTAAATTTTTACTTCCCCCTTCATGTTTTATATATAGTATGCTTGATGTTGACCCAGAGGTGCCTTAATCTATTCTCATTTAAAAAAAATTTTTTTTTTGCTGTTCAGCATGGGTACTCTCCAGTACCGTCTTCCAGATCACCAGTCTATTCTTCTGCAACTCTAATCTGCTGTTGATTCCCTCTAGTGTATTTTTCACTTAGTTATTGTACTCTTCAACTCTGATTGGTTCTTTTTTATATTTTCTATTTCTTTGTTAAAGTTCTGAGTTCATATGCTTCTCCAAGTCCAGTAAGCAACTTTATGACCATTATTTTGAACTCTTTATCAGGTAGATTGCTTATCTCCATTTTGTATAGTTCTTTTTCTTAAGTTTGTCTTTCACTTTCATTTGGAGAATATTCCCACCTGTCCTCATTTTGTTTGACTTTCTGTGTTCGTTTCTGCAAATTAGATGGAACAGCTGTCTCTCCTAGTTTGAAGGAATGACTTTCTGTAGGAACATTCCCTGTGTAGATTACATGTGCCTGGCTGCCTAGAGCTGTATGTAGCAGGCATGGATTGGGGTTCCCAGAGCACTATGTATCAGGGCTGCCTACTGAGATGGCTGGAGTTGAGGCATGCACAGGTCAAGAGGTCTCTGGTCTCTAGGTGCTCCATGCAGAGGGGGCCCGGCAGGGCAGCTGGGGCTGAAGTCCATGTGGGCTGGGAAGTCCCATTGTGTTCCATGCAGGTGGTGCCCTGATGCGTCATCTGGAGTTGAAGGAGGTATGGGCCTTGTGTGTCCTAGAGTGCTTTGTGCCCATGTTGCCTTGGCAAGATGGTTGGAGCCATAGTGGGTGCTGTCCAGGGTTGTCCCAGTGTGCACCACACTGAGGTTGCCTTGGTGGGACAGCTGGAGTCTGGCAGGGGTAGGGGAGATGCCTTGGTGGTATAGCTGGGACTCACTAAGGCAGCCAGCTGGCCAGGGCCCCAACACCCTATTCCTATCTGTGCTATCAAGGTGGAGGGGAAGCATAAACAATGGTGTTTGCCAGCCCCTCCAACCCTATAGAGTGTTACCAAAGCTCCTCTAGGGCCGCTTCCTTTATATTCCAGTTTTTCTTTTAAACCATGACTTTTTTTCCTATGCCCCAGGGTAGCTAAGGCTAGTGTGGTCATGCTGGCTATGGTTCCCGGACCCTCTCCTTTCTCTGCTATCAAGGTGTAGGAAGAATGTAAACAATGGTGCTCACCTGCCCCTCTGACCTCAGAGAGTGTTCTCTGCACATTCCCCTGTGTTCTGCAGACACTCAAGGGCTGGCTCCTTTAAATTCTAGTTGCCCTTTTAAACTGTGGCTTTTTTTCTGTGCCCCAGAGAGCAATCTCCTCCTGGTCCCTCAGTACTGTCCCTCCTACTTTCACTGTGGTTTGCAGTATCTGGGATAGGGTTCCTGAAGTTACCATGTCTCTGTCTCTGCCATTCTCTGTGTGGTCCCTCTGTCCTTTGTTGTTCAGAAGCTGTTCAGTCCATCCTCAGTTGTCCTTCAGGGGGAATTGTTCTGTATGTAGGCATACATTCACTGTGTCTATGGAGGGGAGTTCAGAGTCTTTCTACATTACCATCTTGGACCCTTCCTCTCAAATCACTATTGAAGAAAGAAAAATGTTGCTACCTAAGTAAAAACATGAGTTTCCCCTCCCCCATTTATATTTGTTATTTTTCAGTTTGAGGTAAATTTCATAGAACATATAATTAAACCTTTTAAAGTGTACAGTTCATTGGCATTTAGTACATCAGTGTTTTTTAACCACCTCCTCAATCAAGTTCTAAAATATTTGCTAATGATGTACTATATGTTGGCTAATTGAATTTAAATTAAAAAAAAAAAACCTCAAAGAGTCAATGCAAAAGGGAACACCCCAAAATAAATAAAATATTTGAATCTCTCTAAAAGAGAACCTCATACCCATTAAGCATCACTCCTTATCCCTCCTTCCTATAATTACTTTTTAATTAGGAAAATATTAACAGTATATTGCACATAAAGTAAAAAGTATCTTTCAGGCTATTTTCTTTTCTTTTTTTTCTTAAGTAGGCTCCATGCCCAGTGTGGAGCCTGATATGGGGCTTGAACTCATGACCCTGAGATCAAGACCTGAGCTGAGATCAAGAGTCAGACACTTAACCAACTGAGCCAACCAGGCACCTCCAGGCTACTTACTATTTATATTCACATATAAGCAGCACATATATATAAGCTAATACGTATTTATTTTGTGTATTTATCTGTTTTGAAGAACAAATTCTGCAACTTCCTTTCAGTTAATAATATATGCTAGATATCTTTGCATGTCAAAATATTTAGACCCACTTCAGTCTTTTTTTTTTTAATTTTATTGTTATGTTAGTCACCATACAATACATCATTAGTTTTTGATGTAGTGATCCATGATCCATTGTTTTCGTATAACACCCAGTGTTCCATGCAATACGTGCCCTCCTTAATACCCATCACCGGGCTAACCCATACCCCCACCCCCCTCCCCTCTAAAACCCTGTTTCTCAGAGTCCATAGTCCCTCATGGTTCATCTCTCCCTCCGATTTCCCTCCCTTCATTTTTCCCTTCCTTCTCCTAATGTCCTCCATGCTATTCCTTATGTTCCACAAATAAGTGAAACCATATGATAATTGACTTTCTCTGCTTGACTTATTTCACTTAGCATAATCTCCTCCAGTCCCATCCATGTTGATGTAAAAGTTGGGTATTCATCCTTTCTGATGGCTGAGTAATATT
>NC_138372.1:28837991-28907761 GCF_054177405.1 Leptonychotes weddellii
CATCCATAAGAAAGTCCACACCGGAGAGAAACTCTACAAATGTGGTAAGTGTGGTAAGGGCTTCAGTCAGAACAGAGATCTCCAAGTGCATCGGAGACTCCACACAAGAGAAACTGTTTAAATGTGAAACTCTGAAAACATAGACTTAATGCTTGTCTGAAAGTCCACACAGGAAAGAAATGCTACAAGTGTGTGTGGTAAGTGCTTCTTCAGTCAGAGCATTGATCTCCAAGTTTACCAAAAAATTCACACAGAGAAACCATTAAATATGATAGATGTGGTAAGGGTTTCAGTTACAACATGAACCTTTATGTTCATGAGAGAGACCACAGGGTCTCACAGGGGTAGAAACCTTGTGTACATGAGAAGTGAGCTCAAGTCTTCACATTCATCAGATCCCTTGTGGGAGAAATACCCTACACATGTGGTCACAACTTCTGCTAGAGTGCATCTCTCCTCCTTTTACCAGAGTCTTTTTCTCTGACAACTCCAAGTTCCATGAGAGTCCAGTTATGCATTCTTTGCTCTCCATTTTGTCCCCAGCTCCTGGCACACTGCCTGGTACAAGTAGCCATTCACGAAGTATTTGTTGAATGCAAATCCACATAAAAACCCCTGTAAGTGTGATGTGTGGTGAAGACTTCAAAGTCCACACATTGAAACCTTTTTAAAAAATGCTGCATGGTAAACATTTCGGTCAGATCATGGTTTTCATCATTAGTTAATCCCTGTAAGAGAGAAGTCCTGTTAACCTGATGAATATACTAATGGACTTGAGATAAATATTCAAGTTAAATCAGTGTAGTAAATTTAAAAATATATACCTTCAACATAAGAATTCTCATCCCTAACCTCGCAATTGTAAAAATACATGTTTTAACATAGGAGTTTTGACAAAAGTATCTGCTGTATTATTCAGGAAAAAAATTCTGTGAAATGACATTTTGTGTCAGGCTCTGCACTGTCTCCACAGAAGGTTCATTCCATCTCAAAGAGGCTTCTGTTAGATATAACCAATGAGTTACCCAGCACCAATGACAGATAAGGTCTTCCTCCTGGGAAAGACACCCCTTACCTGGCAAAGGCCCTTCTAGGCTGAAAGCCTCCTGGCCCTAATTGAGCATCTCCCCATCCAGCATGTCTCCAGGCTGCTGGATGCCTGCAGCATGGATTGTAGAAATCTCCAGGTAAGGCATCTTCAGGGTATATGTCTCTAGAAGGGACAGCTAAAGAAAAGGGCTGCAGCAGGGTTTATGGAAGGGAGTTAGAGGAGAGGAAAACAAGTCTGAAAGGGAATAATTAGAGGGAAAAGGAAGAGAACAGTGCCTAGAAAGGAGGTTGTGGGATAGTGGGGGAGGAAAGCCCAGAGGCTTCTCCAAAGTCTCTAGCAAGTATGGTGACCCCCAATACAGGGCTGTCCCTGGAAGTCTGAGCTGAGCAAAGAGTGGTCTGTAGTGGGTAGATCTTGACCCCATCAGCATTAGGGCCAGTTGGGACCAGAGGTGGAAGAGCTGCTGTGAGGGGCCTTGGAAGGCAACTCCATGCCCCAATTTCCCCAGGTGGCCCAAGTCAGGCATGGCAGGACCATTATCCCTCAATGGGAGGAAGGATCATATAGGAAGGCAGCAATAAGGCTGATTCTTTTCAGGAGGCATAAATTAATCAGAGACAGAGCCTGGCAATGAAGAGGGAAGACCTGGACCAGTGGAGGTTAGGAAGAGGTCAGGGACCCAGTTTCATCACTAAATGTGGGTAGGGAAGAGAGATGCTTTGTCTGAATCCTTCACCTAGGAGCAGTATGTTCTATGTGCCCCCTAAGCAGCCATTTCAAGGGGAAGGATATCTACAATTAGAAAGGCTTTGGGGCTCTAGGAGGACTGTCAGCTGAGCAGTCCAGAGACCATCGGCTCACGTTAGGAGAAGGGGTTGATATGCTGGAGGGTTTTAATGGCAATTGGCGTAGGAGAGGCACTCAAATATCATTGAATGAAGGTATTAATAAAATTCTAATAACTCACATTTTATATTAGTTTCTTTTCCTTCTTCCTCTTCGTTTTTCCTTTCCTTTTTTAGATTTAAAAAATATTTTAAGTATAAAATATATCAGGCATACAGAAAAGTTCAGAAAATATGACTAATAGTATGTTAAAATTTTTGCCGTATTAGCATTTTTTTTTCTAGCAAGGAAAAAACAGATTTAAGTAAAGCTTCATGCTATGTCACTTTGTTCAGAGGTATCAATTATGCTTAAGTCACTGTATTATTTCTATGTATGTTTTGAGTTTTATTACCTGTATGTCCACAGTATCTTAAATTTTTACATAGATAATATAATTTATTTGCAATTTGCTTTATGCCCCAAACATTTTTATATTTTTATGCTGATGTTTTAGAATTAATGAATTTCAGCTTGTCATCTTCTATCAGATAATCTTTTCAAAAGATTATTTGTATACCTCTGTGCCCATAACACATTTTCAAGCTTTTATAGAAATTGTCCTATTTAAAGACCTTGTAGAGGGGCGCCTGGGTGGCTCAGTTGGTTGAGCGACTGCCTTCGGCTCAGGTCATGATCCTGGAGTCCCTGGATCGAGTCCTGCATCGGGCTCCCTGCTCAGCAGGGAGTCTGCTTCTCCCTCTGACCCTCCCCCCTCTCATGTGCTCTCTCTCATTCTCTCTCAAATAAATAAATAAAATCTTTAAAAAAATAAAATAAAATAAAGACCTTGTAGAATCAACTTGTCAAAGTCCATGAAAAATTTTTTGGATCATGATTTTTGGGGTTTTGTTTCTTTTTCATTCCTTCCATTGGATTAGGTTTTCTTTATTCTCTATTTTCCTCTACAAGATCAGTAGTTAAATTTTATCTTTTTAACATTTGTTAACATTCATTACTTAATAAAGTCTGCATCATGCCTGTCCTTAAGAGAGTAGAACACTAACTGTGCTTCTCCTTCTCCCAGGTTATGTTATGGTTGTGTATAGTTTTAATTTCATCATGTTTTTAACACGTCCCCAGATTTGTCATTATTTTGTTGTAAGTAGACAATGCAAGTTTGGATTAACCTGCACATTTGCCAGTTTCTTACCACTGGTTCTTATATTTCCTCCTTCCTCGTGAATTCCATTTCTCAGCCTCCCAGAGCAGAGGCAACTTGTGCAGTGGTCAAAAGCACCAACTCTGCAGCCAGATGGCCTGGGTTTGATATGTGGCTCTGTTGTTGATCTTTAGCTCTGTGACCTTGAGCAGATTACTGAATTTCTTTGTGCCTCAATTTCTCTATCTGTAAAGTAGGGATGATAATAGTATCTACTTCATGGGGTTGTTATAGGGATCGGATGAATTAATATTTGTAGAATGGTTAAAATAGTGCCTGGCTTGTAGCGAGCCTTATAAAAGAGTTCCTTATATAAATAAATTAATCTCTCAGATTTTTCTAATTTTTCAGCAAGAGTGTCTGTGAGTAGTAAGTTCTTTATTTCTCCCTTACTCTTGAATTATGGCTTAGCTAGGTATAGAATTCTCAATTGACATTTATTTTTACTCAGCAGTCCTGAGCCTCTGGTGCTACTTTTTAAAGTCTGTAATTAGCCAATTTATTGTTCCCTTTGAGACAGTGTGTCTTCTCTCTCTGGTTGATGTTCAGATTACCTCTTTATCTTTAAAAAGGTTTAGCAAAATCCTGAAAAGTAGGTGCTATTTTCTGAAATGTATCTAGGTGTGGGTTTACTTAGGTTTTTTTCTAATCAGGACATATTATGCTTCTACATACTATTTTCTATTAATTCTTTATTCTTTGTGTACTTCTGTTAGATTTGTCATTTTTCTAGCTTCTTGAGTTACATGTTTAGAACTTATTTTTAGCCTTTTCTTATTTTCTAATATTTTCTGTATTTCAGTGAATTAAATTTCCTGTGAATACTTTGGCAGCATCCTTTCCAGAACACAGTTTGGCAATCTATATCAAAGTCCTTTAAAATGTTCATATCATGTGGCTCAAATGTCACATTTAATAATCTATATTAAGGACATAATCAGTTGAATTATATATAAACGATATACATTACCATGCTATTTCTACTATTTTTAAAAAGGAAAGGATTACTTTACAGAGATTTTTTTTCTAAATCATAATATATTTATATAATCCAGTATTCTTCAGCAAGAAAATGGGGTCATTTTTAATGACTTAAAAAATGTACACCATATAGTAGATGTAAAGACAAAGAGGGAAAAACTTGGAAAAATACACTAATGTATTAATAGTGTAAATGGATGCTATTTATTTTCTACTTTGTGCTTCCTAGTCCCTGCCAATGGAAGTATTGGTTCTTCTAATTACAAAATGATATGTCTGTTGTAAAATATCACAATATTATGAAGCAAAAGTAAGTGTAACTGGTTTATTGTGGAGTGTCAACTCAGTGGGGTATAGGTATATAAGATCATGAAATGGTGTTACTTTTTTTTTCTAGTCACTTCCTTCATCCATATTCTGTTGGATTCCCCTATTTGATTGATCGAATGAATTAATGAATATTGAGTGGGAAAGAGAGCCCCTGAGGGAGGGAGAGCTTTAAGAAAGAGAAGACTTTCTCTCTCACCAGTTCCCTGAGTAAGAGTACAAACTGGGTAAAAGATTACAAACTGGTAAAAATATTTGCAACCCATAAAGAGATTCACCTCCTTATTCATGAAGAGCTCTTAGAAATCAAGCAAAGCACACACACACAAAAATGTGAAGAGACTGTTCAGAGATAATATAAATGGCCCTTAAATGTATGGAGAGGTATCAAATTTTCTCATATGAGAAATGCAAATCAAAGCCATACTGAGATACCATTTCTCACTTAACAGATTAGCAAAAAACTGAAAAGTTAAAAAATTCATTCTTAATAAGTTATTGAGAAGCAGGCATTCTCATAAGTTGCTGTGGGGATTACAAAATAAAACTATGGAGAAGAATTTGACAGTATCTACCAAAACTATAGATACATTTGCTTTTTGACCCAAATATCCCATTTCTGAGAATCTGTCCCACAGATATATGTGCATTTGTGCCTTAAATATTTGGCATTGTTTCCAGTAGTAAAAAAATGGAAAACACAAATGTCCATCAATAGGGGACTGATTTAATAGACTGTACATCTACAGTGGAATGGTGTGCAGCTGTAATGAAAAAAATTCTTATTGAAATGGAAATATCTCCAAGATGTATTATTAAATACAAGGTAGAGAGGGGCACCTGGGTGGCTCAGTCATTAAGCGTCTGCCTTCGGCTCAAGTCATGATGCCAGGGTCCTGTGATGGAGCCCCGCATTGGGCTCCCTGCCCTGCGGGAAGCCTGCTTCTCCCTCTGCCCACTCCCCCTGCTTGTGTTCCCTCTCTGGCTGTCTTTCTCTCTGTCAAATAAATAAAAATCTTAAAAAAAAAAAAAAGCCAAAAACAAGGTAGAGAACAATGTGTTTATATGCCTGTATATATAAATATATAAAAATATATTGTATAAAATATATAATACATTAAGAAGAATGAAAATATATATCCATATTTTGCTTATATTTGCATAATGTCACACTGGAAGGATAAACAAGGGACTAACGAAATGGTTGTCTGGGAGAGCAGGGCTCAGAGAGGGTTTTCTGTTTTTTCTAAATATAGTTTTTATTTGAACATGCTATTTTTAAAACAATGCTCAATGAGAGCCAACAGCTTTTAGCATTTATTGATATTATATTGGCTTCCCTATTTTGTTATTTTTAATAAATATTTTAATGCAGAATTTTTGCTTTTATGGGTTTGAGTTTTTGTTTTATTTTAATCAGGATTTGTTATTATGGTTTTATAGTCTTAAAAGTGGGGTAATTCATTTAAGTAACTGAGAAAAACAAAAGCAAAATATACTCAAAAGCAAGCAGAAGGAAATAAAGGGCAGAGATCAATGAAATTGAAAACAAAAAGAAAATATATGCAATTGATGAATTAGTGAACTTTACATCTGAAACTAATGATGTACTATATGTTGGCTAATAGAATTTAAATTAAAAAATAAACCAAAAGTTGATTCTTTTTAAAAAAGTTGATAAGTGTCTAGCCTGACCAAGAAAAAGAAAAGACAAATTATTGACAAGAAAGACTATTCTCCCTACAAACATTAAAATAAGGAACTACTCTGAACAACTCTACACATACGTGCAACAACTTAAATGAAATGGACCAGTTTCTTGAAAGACACAAATTACCAAAACTCATTCGAGAGAAATAAAGTAAACTATACCTATTAAAGAAATCTAATTCATGGATTCCAAAAAAGAAAACTCCAGGTGCAGATGATTTCACTAGTGAATTCTATCAAATGTACAAGGAATAATTAACAATTCTTCAAAATCTCTTCCAGAAGATAAAGAGGCAATACTTTCTTACTCATTTTATAAAGCTAAGAGTACCTTCATATCAAAACTAGACAAAGAATACAAGAGAACTGCAGACCAATATCCCCCATTAAAATAAATGCAAAAATTCCTCAATATTAGCAAATCAAATTTGATATATAAAAAGATAACACAAAACAAATGTTATTTATCCCAGGAATACAAGACTGGTTCCACACTTGAAAAATCAATGTAATTCTCCACATTAACAGACTGAACAACAACAACAACAAAAAACCCCAACATGATTATATCAATAGGTGCAGAAAAAGCATTTGACAAAATTTAACATTCATAATAAAAATTCAGCAGATGCAGAATAGAAGGGAACTTCTTCAGTCTGGTAAAGATCATCTGCAAAATACTACAGCTAACATACTTAATAGTGAAAGATGGAATGCTTTCCTCCTAAGATTGGAAACTAAGGCAAAAATATCTATTGCTACTATTGAATATTGCTCTGGAAGCCTTAGCAAATGCAATAAGGTGAGCAAAAAATAAAATCCGTTCTGGTTGAAAAGGAAGAAGTAAAACTATTCACAGCTGATGTGATGGTCTCTGTAGAAAAGTCCAAGGAACCTAAAAACTCCTGGAACTGATCAATTTAACAAGGTTGCAGGATACAAGATTAATATACAAAACCCATGGTCTTTCTATACATTACCAATGAACAAGTAGAAACTGAAAAGTTTTAAACTACCATTCGTAAAAGCTCCAAAAGAGAAAGAGAAATACTTATGCAACAAAATATGTATAGGCTCTACATGCTAAAAAAATACAGAGTGCTAATGAAAGAGGTGGAAAAAAAATGAGACCTATCATGTTCACAGATGGGAAGACTTGATATAATTAAGATGTCAGTTCTTCCCAAACTAATCTATAGATTTAATGCAATCCCAAACAAAAACCTGTATAGGAAGGTGAAGGGGACTAGATTAGGCAAGATGATTTTTGAAAAAGAACAAAGTTGAAGGACTTGTATATGATTTTAAGACATATAAATCTACAGTAGTTGAGACTGTAATATGGGCAAAAGGATAATGTAGAATAATGGAACAGAATAGAAAATCCAGAAATAGACACACAAATATGATCAACTGATTTTTGACAAAGGTACAATAGTAATTCAGTAGCGAAAGGACAGTCTTCAACACAAGGTACTAGAACTGGACATCTGTGTGCAAAAATATGAACCTTGATCTACACTTTATACACAAAAATTAAAATGGATCACAGCAAAACCACAGTGAGGTACCACTTTACATCCACTGCCTGGGCAATAAAAAGACTAACAAGTGATAGTGGTTGGAACTCTCATAAATTAGTGGTGAAAAGTCAAATGGTGCAACCACTTTAAGCCAGAGTTTAGCAGTTCTTCAAAAAGTTAAATGGAGTTACTAAAAGACCCAGCAATTCCACTCCTAGGTATGTCCAAGAGAAATGAAAATATTTGTGTGCAAGTTTTTGTGTGGACATATGTTCATAGGAGCAGCATAATAGCTAAATTGTTGAAACAAGCAAAATGTCCAACTGATGCATGGATAAAATATAGAGCATTTATACAATGGACTATTATTCAGCTATAAAAAGAAATGAAGTACTGATACATGTTACAACATAGATGGACCTTTAAAATATGCCAAGTCAGTCACAAAAGGTCACATATATGATTCCAATTATATGAAATCCTTAGAACAGGCAAATTTATAGAGACAAAGTAGATTAGTGGTTGCTAGGGCTAAAGATGGGAAGTGGAGAAGGGGATTGATTGCTAATAGGCATGGAGTTTCTTTATTGTGGGGATGCAAATGTTCCAAAAATAGATTAGGGAAATGATTACACAACTCTAAATATGCTAAAATAAAATTAAAATTAAAAAACATTCATTTAATGTTAAAAGGGTGAGTTGTATGGTATGTAAATTATACCTTAATAAAGCTATTTTTAAAAATAGATCAGAGACCTGGGGCACCTTGGTGGCTCAATTGGTTAAGTGTCTGACTCTCGGTCTTGGCTCAGGCTGTGATCTCAGGGTTGTGGAATCGAGCCCACATTGGTCTCTATGCTCAGCACAGAGTCTGCTTGAGATTCTCTCCCTTACCCTCTACCCCTCTCCCCTCTCTGCACGCAAATGCTTGTGCTCTCTCTCAAATAAATAAATAAATCTTTTGAAAAATGGATCAGAGACCTAAGTGTAAAGCATAAGATTATAAAACCCTTAGAAGAGGACATAGGAGAAAAATTTTCCTGACTTTTAGTTAAGCAGTGTTCTTAGATATGATACCAAATACATAATCTATGCATTTAAAAACTTGATTTCATCAAAATTTAAAACTTTTGCCCTGTAAAGGACACTGTTAAGAGAAGAAAAAGACAAATCACAAACTGGAGAAAACATCTGTATGACATGTAACAATGGAATATATCCACAAGATATCTTTTAAAAACTTCCTAAAACTCAACCAAAAAACTCAAAAAAAAATATGAATGGACAGTTCACCAGAGAATATACAAATGGTAAATAAGCACCTAAAAAGATGCTCAACATCATTAGTCCTTAGGGAAATGCCAACTAAAACCACGAGGTATGGGGCGCCTGGGTGGCTCAGATGGTTAAGCGTCTGCCTTCAGCTCAGGTCATGATCCCAGGGTCCTGGGATCGAGCCCCACATCGGGCTCCTGGCTCAGCCGGGAGTCTGCTTCTCCCTCTCCCTCTGCCTCTCCCACTGCTCATGCTCTCTCTCTCTCTGTATCTCTGTGTCTCAAATGAATAAATAAAATCTTAAAAAAAAAAAAAAAACACGAGGTATTATTACATAGTGTATTAGTTATCTATTGCTCTAACAAATTATCCCCAAATCTAGCATCTTAAAACAAAGTATATTTATTATCTCAGTTTCTGTGGGTCATGGATTTAGGCACAGCATCAGTGGGTCGCCTGTTTCAGAGTCTCTCATAAGGTTTCAATCAAGGTGTTGGGTGGTGGGGGGCAGGGGTAATCTCAAATGGAAGCTCCACTGGGATAGGACCTGATGCTAAGCATGGTTATTGGCAGGGATCAGTTACTTGCGGGCTATTGGACTTTGGGCCTTAGTTCCTTGCTGGATGTTAGCTGAAGGCTGCCTTAATCCTTTGCCAGGTGGTTCTGTCCCTCAAGGTGAGCTCACAAGAAAAGCCGGAAGAGAAGGCCAGTAAGATAGAAGTCAGTCTTTTGTAATTTAATCACAGAAGTAACACCCCATTACTGTTGCCATAATTATTCAGTTTAAGAAAATGAAAGGGAAATTAATAGTTACTATTTCTTACTCTGTTAGAAGCAAGTTATTAGGTCCAACCCAAACTCAAGAGGTAGGGATTATCCAAGGATGTGATTACCTGGAGCAATGAACACCATGGGAGCCATGTCAGAAGCTTCCTTCCCACACACCCTTTTTAGATGAGCTAAAATTTTAAAATACTGACAATTCTAAGTGCTCACAAGGGTGCAAAGCACAGCACTTTCATACATTGTTGGTGGGAATGTAAAGTGTTAACAGCCACTCTGGAAAACTGGCAGTTTCTTAAAATGTTGAACATATACTATAGGACCCAGCAATTCTACTTCTCAATATTTATCCTAGAAAAATGAAAGCCTACATTCACAAAAAAACATGTACACGGATGTGTATAGAAGCATTCATAATCACCCAAAGGTGGAACCAATCCAAATGTCCCTCACTGGATAAATGGATAAACAAATTGTGGTATCCACAAAAGAGATACTATCCATCAATAAAAGGGAATGAATTATTGATGCATGCAACAACATGGATGAATTGCAAATAAATTATGCTAAGCCAAAGAACTCAGGCTCCAAGGGTTACATACTATATAATTTCATTTGTAGGACATTCTGGAAAAGGCAAAAATAAATAGAGAACAAATCAGTGGTTGCCAGGGTTAGGGGCTGGGGGAAGCAGTCTGAATACAAATCAGCCAGGAATAGTATATTTAATGATAAAAAGCATAGAGATGGTTTCTGAACCTGAAGGTGGAGAAGTGGTACCTGGACACTATAAAGAATTTCGTGTGCATTGACTAGACAATAAATACCTCTTCTCTACCTGGTCTAAATCATCAATAGATCACTATGCCTTACATGAACCCATGAAATTCTTAATGTATTTTAAAATCAAATTGTTTATACAGATGGGGGCTCTACAAAAAAAATATTTGCCCAGACAGTTGCACATCCTAGATAGACGATTCTACTTGACCGAAACAGAGTACACTTGCTGGGTCCAGTGAGACACAAACTTTATTACATAAGAAGCCCTCCTTGAAGTACACAGAGATTTTGTACTAGGGGAAGATTTAATCTTCTAGACATTTGAAAAGTGAATATATGGAGTTTTTGTTTGTTTGTTTTGTAATAGACATAGAAGGGAAAAGGTTAGAGACTACAGCTATAGTCAAAAGTTGAGAATAATAGTTGCATTTATTGCATGTTAACTACATAGTAGGTATGATTTGAAGGGCTTTGTCTATGTTATCTAATTTAATCCTCCCCAAATCCCAAAAGTCAGATACCATTATTATACCCATTTTATGAATAAGGAAACTGAAGCAGAGAGGTTATACAAAGTAACATAGCTAATAAGGATTTGAGATCAGGAAGACTTGGTTCCAGAGCCATGTTAATTCTTCTGTACTTCCTTTGCAGTATAAGAACATGAAAGAAAAATTGGTATTGCCAGTATTTCTTATATACCAGCCATTGTGCAATATGTTTTATAATAAAAACCATTTATCATCCTCATTATAGCCCTAGTCACTGAATCAGGTTACTATTCCTGTTTTACTGAAAAAGAAAACCAAGGTACAAAGATTTCATACCATGTTCTGTGTTATACTGTAAAAAATGATGGTTTCAGAATTTGAACCCAGGCCTATCTAAGAGTCCTGTCTTCCTATTCTGAAATACTAAACTCTGGGGCATGAAGGGATGGGGGGGTGAGGAAGGGATCTTACATGCCCTCATTGATTCTCACAGAAAACTGGAATTAATACTGTCTAGGAAATCTTCAAGTAAAGTAAGTTTAAGAAATTTTACAGATAGAGATTTCTTGCCAGCAAATCTAGGGGAAAGCAATCATCAAAAACCTGAGTCACAACTACATTATGACTCTTCAAGGGGGAGCATTTTAGTAACATAAAACAAAATCTTGCCCCCATAATAGATGTTAAGGAGAACTTGCAGATGCAAGAACATGAAATGAAGTTAGTATTCAAGAGGCTGATTCTAAGAACCTAGAAAACCAAGAATATCCACCTTGAAAAATAGAAATCTGCCCACTCACAGCCTTTTGTAAAATCCTATGTGCGTGAAGACAGATTTATTCTCCAGGCAGCAAAGATTACTTTGGGACCCAGAAAAAATGTTGAAGAAGTAAAATGGAGGTAAAGAACATCTCCCATAGAACATTGCTCAGAGAAGCTCCAAGGTCAGCTGTTGCCTGACCCTATAAAGCAAGACTCCCCACTGCCTAATGGCTAGGTAACTTCATTCAGCTCTATGTATAAAGGTATAAGAACATTTATAACTGAAAATCATTTGTCATAAATAGGCACCAAAGAACTCACTCAGAAGAGAAGCCCTAAATTTGTAATAACCATGGGAAAATCCTTTATAATACCTCAAACTTAGAAATATAAAATTATTCAGAGAAATTATATATACATGAATTGTATGTAATTATATGAATTATAAATATGTGAATGGATGGCTTGGATATAGCTGAGTCCCTTAGTACATATCTTCAAATTCAGACACTCCACAAATGAGAAAAACACTGCAAATGTTTGAGCATGGTAAGGGCTTCAGTTGGAGTATGGATCTTTGATTACATCAGACAAACCAGACAAGGGAGATACTACATATTTGCGAAGAGTGTGTTAAGTACTTTGGCAGAATTTATCTTGGAGTTCACACAGTAGAAGAGCCTTACAAATGTGATGAGTGGGTTGTGGGTGTCAGAAGCATAAAAATATTTGCAATCATGAAAGTGTCCATTGGATCTCTAGGGAAAATGGAGGACTAGGAGGATCCTGAGCTCTGCTTGTACCACAGATACACCTAGGCAACATCTACAGCTATGCAACTAACCTGAAGACTGACAAATAGATTTTCCATAGCTAGTTGTAGAGGGAAGGCCATGTGAAAAAGGGTAGAAGGGGCAGAGATGTGGTAGGGAACCAAGCCCCCAGCCCAACTAGCTGTAAATGGGAATAACATCACAAACACAGGAATAAGGGGACCAGACTGCTCACTGCAAAGCCCTCGCCCTGGGACCTACACTGGGATGAGTCCCCATAACATCTGGCTTTGGAAATTAGCAGGGCTTAACTCCAGGAGTTTTAGAAATCAGTGGGGCTTAACTCTGGGAGAGCAGGAGGATAACAGGAAAAAAAAGTCCCCACCTTTAAAGGCCCAGGAAGATAAAGAACTCAGCCTGAGATACAGCAGAGAAATAGTGGTTTGAAAAGTGCTTAGGATATAGGTGAAGATTTATTGACTCATCTTAGAATGTGTGCCGGAGAGTCAGGATCTGCAGATTTCTCCAGGAACAAAAGTGCTGACAGTTACAATTTTTTCCTGTCCTCCCCCAGCCTAGATAGATGGATGCTTATGTAAATCAGGTCTAACATTCTCCATTCACTGCTACCTTGTTAGCACTGCATGCCCTGCCCTAGCATTCCCCTGCATACCCACCCCACCCAACCTGCCCAACTTGGCAAGCATTCTTGCACATCTAGCAGGCATCCCTGGCCAGGACCAGCAGGACTGCCCTGGGGAAGGGGAGAGATAACCCCCTACACCAGTGTGTCTGTAGTTCCTGCCTTTCTGTGCACCTTCGGCTGTGGCAGAGAGGCTAATTGCAGACAACTAGGTGAGTGCTGACCCCACCCACCAAGGAGCCCATGGTAGCAACAGCTGGGCCTTTCAACAGCAAGGTGAGTGAACCCTGCTCAGTACACTCATAGCAAACAAAGTTGGTCATTGCAACCAGGTAGGCTGAAGACAATCATGGCTCAGCCACAACAGGAAGGTGCATGTACCCCATACAGGCCACATCCCTGGAGTTCCTGGTTCTGGTAACCAGGGGATTATGTTACAGAGCACCACAGGAACTCTTCTATACAAGGGCACTACTTTTGAAACCAAGAGATGTAGCTGACCTACCTAATATGTAGAAACAAACACAGAGTGTCAGACAAAATGAGGAGACAGAAGAATAGGTCTCAAATGAAATAAGACAAAAATCACAGAAACAGTGCTAAATGAAACAGAGATCAACAATATACTTGATAAAGAGTTCAAAGTAGTGGTCACAAAGGTACTCATTGGACTTGAGAAAAGAGTATATAGAAAATATAAAAAAGAACTGGACAGAGCTAAAGAATACAATAACTGAAATGAAAAAATACACTAGAGGGAATCAACAGCCGATTAAGGGATGCAGAAGAATGGATCAATGATCTGGAAGACAGGGTAATGGAAAGCAACAAAGACAAACAGCAAAAATAAAAAAATGAGAATAGGTGAAGGGAACTCTGACATCACCAAGCATAATAAAATTCACAATACAAGGATCCCAGGAGAAGAAGAGAGAGACAATGGTGCAGATTTGAAGAAATAATAGCTGAAAACTTCCCTTACCTGGGGAAGGGAATAGACATCCAGGTCCAGAAAACACATACAGACCCTAATAAGAAGCCAAGGAAGTCCACAGCAAGACACATAATAATTAAGATGGCAAAAAGTAGTGATGAAGAGAGATTCTTAAAAACAGCAAGAAAAAAGAAAACAGTTACATATAAGGGAAACCCCATAAGGCTGTCAACTGATTTTTCACCAGAAATTTTGCAGGCCAGAGGGGTTGTTACAATATATTCAAAGTGCTTAAAAGGGAAAAATCTGCAACCAAGAATATTCACCCAACAAGGTTTTCGTTCAGAATTGGAGAGATAAAGTTTCCCCACACAAAAGTTAAAGGAGTTAATCATTGCCAAAGTAGCCTTACAATAAATTTTGAGGGCATGACTTTAACTGGAAAGAAAAAGTCATAACTAGAAAAATTATGAAAGGAAAAAATTTCATAAGTAAAGGCAAACATCAAGGTAGCAGATTCATCACTTAAAAGCCAGCATGAAGGTTAAAACACAAAAGTACTAAATCAATTACATCTACAAAAATTAGTCAAGAGATACACAAAATAAAAAGATGTAGAATATGACATACATAAAATATGGATGGGGGAGTAAAAATTTGTGCTTTTAGGATGTTGTGCAAACTTAAGTGACCATCAATTTAATATAGACTGTTACATACATGGAATGCTATATATGAACATAATGGTAACCACCAATCAAAATCTAAAATATATACATAAAAGAAATAAAGAGAAAGGAATTCAAGTATAATACTAAAGAAAGCTATCAAATCACAAGAGAAGAGAGCAAAAGGAACAAAGAAGGACTACAAAAACAACCAGAAAAAAATTAACAAAGGGGCAATAAGTACATACTTATCAACAATTACTTTAAATGTAAATGGACTATACACACATATATAATGTTTTAAAAAACATCACATTAAAAACATTTTTTTAAAATGTAAGTGGACTAAGTGTTCTAATCAAAAGACAGGGTAGGGGCGCCTGGGTGGCTCAGTCGTTAAGCGTCTGCCTTTGGCTCAAGTCATGATCCCAGCGTCCTGGGATCGAGCCCCGCATCGGGCTCCCTGCTCCACAGGAAGCCTGCTTCTCCCTCTCCCACTCCCCCTGCTTGTGTTCCCTCTCTCACTGTGTCTCTGTCAGATAAATAAATAAAATCTAAAAAAAAAAAAAAAAGACATAGGGTAACTGAAAGAATAAAAGCACAAGACCCATATATATGCTGCCTACAAGAGGCTCACTTCAGACCTAAAAACACATATAGACCGAAAGTGAAAGGAGGGTAAAAGAAATCCCGTACAAAAGGGCGGGGGTTGGGAGAAGCCAGGATAGCAATACTTACATCAGACAAAATAGATTTTAAAGACTGTAGCAAGAGACAAATAAGGGCATTACATAATAAAGGGAGCAATTGAACAAGAAGATGCAGCAATTAAAAATATCTATGCACCCAACACGGGAATACCTAAATACATAACATAAATATTAACAGACATAAGGGGAGACATTGACAGTAATACAATAACAGTAGGGGACTTTAACACACCCCACTTACATCAATGGATAAATCATCCAGACAGAAAATCAATAAGGAAATAGTGGCTTTGAAAGACACATTAGACCAAATAAGACCTAACAGATATATACACAGAACATTCCATCTAAAAACAGCAGCACATTCTTTTCAAGTGCACATGGAACATTCTCCAGGATAGATCACATATTAGGCCACAAAATAAGTCTCAATAAATTTAAAGGTTGAAATCATATCAAGCATCTTTTCTGACTGCAACAATATGAAACTAAAAAACCAATTACAAGAAAAAAAACTGGAAAAACACAAACACATGGAGGCCAGATAACATGCTACTAACCAACCAATGGATCAATGAAGAACTCAAAGAGGAAATAAAAAAATACCTGGAGGCAAATGAAAACACAATGGTTCAAAATCTTTGGAACACAGCAAAAGCAGTTCTCAGAGGGAAGGTTATAGTAATGCAGGCCTACCTAAAGAAACAAGAAAAATCTCAAATAAACAATCTAATCTTACACTTAAAGGAACTAGAAAAGAACAAACAAAACCAAAGTTAGTAAAAAGAAAGGAAATAATAAAGATTAGAGTGGAAATAAATGAAATTGAGACTAAAAAAATAGAAAAGCTCAATGAAACCCAGAACTGGTTCTTTGGAAAGATAATCAAAATTGATAAACCTTTAGCCAGACTCATCAAGACTAAAAGAGAACTCCAATAATATCAGAAATGGAGAAATGACAACTGACACCACAAAAATATAAATAATTATGACACTATTATAAAATTATATACAAAAAAACGACATCCTAGAAAAATGGATAAATTCCTAGAAACATATAATCTTCCACAACTGAATCAGGAAGAAATAGAAAATCTGAACAGATTACTAATAACAAAATTGAACTGGTAATCAAAAAACTCCCAACCAACAAAAGTCAAAGACCAGGTGGCTTCACAGGTGAATTCTGCCAAACATTTAAAGAACAGTTAATACCTCTTCTTCTCAAACTATTCCAAAATAAGAAGAGGAAGGAAAGCCTCCAAATTCATTCTGAGGCCAGCATTACCCTGATACCAAAACCAGACAAAGACACTGCAAAAAAGAAAACTAGAAGCCAATATCCCTGATGAACATAGATGTAAAAATCCTCAACAAAATATTAGCAAATCAAATTCAACAATACATTAAAAGGATCATTCACCACGACCAGGTAGGATTTATTCCAGGGATGCAAGGGTGGTTCAATTTTCACAAAATCCAGTGTGATACATCACATTAACAAGAGGAAGGATATAAACCACATGATTATCTCAAAAGATGCAGGGGAAACATGTGACAAAATGCAAAATCCATTCGTGATAAAAGCTGTTAACAAAGTGAATTTAGAGGGACCATACCTCAACATAATAAAGGCCATATATGACAAACCCACAGCTAACATCATATTCAGTGGTGAAAAACTGAAAACATTTCCCCTAAGATCAGGAACAAGACAAGGATGTCCACTTCCACCACTTTTATTTAACATGATACTGGAAGTTCTAGCTGCAGCAATCAGACAAGAAAAAGAAATAAAAGGCATCCAAATTGGTAAGGAAGAAGTAAAACTGTCACTATTTGCAGATGACGTGATACTGTTTAGAAAACCCTAAAAACTCCACTAAAAAAGCTATTAGAACTGATAAATGAATTCAATAAAGTTGCAGTTTACAAATTAATATATAGAAATCTGTTGCATTTCTATACACCAATAACAAAGTATAAGAGAAATTAAGAAAATAATCTCATTTACAATTGCACTAAAAAGAATAAAATACCTGGGAATAAGCCTAACCAAGGAAGTGAAAGACCTATACTCTGAAAACTATAAGACATTGATCAGAGAAACTGAAGACAGCCCAAATAAATGGAAAGATACAGCATGCTCATGGGTTTGGAGAACAAGTATTGTTAAAATGTCCATACTATTCAAAGCAATCTACAGTCTCAGTGAATTCCTATCAAAACACCAATAGCATTTTCCACAGAACTGGAATAATCCTAAAATTCATATGGAACCACAAAATACTGAATAGCCAAAGCAATCTTGAGAAAGAAGAACAAAGCTGGGAGTGTATCACAATCCCAGATTTCATGATATACTACAAGGCTAGAGTAATCAATATAATATGTTACTTCCATGAAATTAGACGCATTGATCAATGGAACAGGATAGAAAGCTCATAAATAAACTCATGCCTATATGGTCAATTAATCTAAGACAAAGGAGGCAAGAATATACAAAGGGGAAAAGACAGTCTTTTCAATAATAAAATGGCATTGGGAAAACTGGACAGCTACATATGAAAGAATGAAACTCAACCACTTTCTTATACCATGCATAAAAGTACACTCAAAATGAACTCAGATCTATGTAGACCTATGTGAGACCTGAAACCATAAAACTCCTTAAAAAAAAATATAGGTGATATTCTCCTAGACATCAGCCTTAGCAACATATTTATGAATATGTTTCTGTGGGCAAGGGAAAAAAAAGAAAAAATGAACTATTGGGACAATGTCAAAATAAAAAGCCTTTGCTTAGGAAAACATACATAAAATTTATACCACTCAACACCAACAAACAATCCAGTTAAAAAATGGACAGAGAACCTGCATAGACCTTTTTCCAAAGACGACCTACAGATGGCCAACTGACACATGAAAAGATGCTCAACATCACTCATCATCAAGGGAATGCAAATCAAAACTACAATAAGATATCCCCTCACACCAGTCAGAATGGCTAGCATCAAACAGACAAGAAATAACAAGTGTTGTCAAGGATGTGGAGAAAAGAGAATCTTCATATGCTGTTGGTGAGAATGTATTTTGGTGCAACCACTGTGGAAAACAATATGGAGGTTCCTCAAAAAATTAAAAATAGAGGGCGCCTGGGTGGCTCAGTTGGTTAGGCGACTGCCTTCGGCTCAGGTCATGATCCCAGGGTCCTGGGATCGAGTCCCGCGTCGGGCTCCCGGCTCGGCAGGGGGCCTGCTTCTCCCTCTCCCACTCCCCCTGCTTGTGTTCCTGCTCTCGCTGTCTCTGTCTCTGTCAAATAAATAAATAAAATCTTTAAAAAAAAAAAATTAAAAATAGAGGTACCATATGATCCAGCAATTCCACTACTGTGTACTTACCCAAAGAAAACAAAAACAGTAATTCAAAAAGATAAATGCATCCCTATGTTTATTGCAGCATTATTTACAATGAGCCAAGGTAGGAAAGCAACCCAAGTGTCCATGGATAGATAAGCAGATAAAGATGTGGGATATATATATATATATATATATATATATACACACACACACACACACACACACAATGGAATATTATTCAGCCATAAAATAGAATGAAATCTTGCCATCTGCAACATGAATGGACTTAGATGGTATTAGCCTAAATGAAATAAATTAGAGAAAGACAAATACCATATGATTTCACTTATATGTGGAATCTAAAGAATAAAACAACAACAAAAAAATCCCCAAAGACTCCTAACTACAGAGAACAAACTGGTGGTTGCCAGAGGGGAGATGGGAAGGAAGATGGGTAAAATTGGCAAAGGGAATTAAAAGATTCAAACTGCCAGTTATAAAATAAATAAGCCATAAAGATGAAAAATAAAGCATAGAGAATACAGTCAATAATATTATAATAACATTACTACACTTGTGGTGAGCACTGAGTAATGTATAGAGGTATTGAATCACTATGTTGTACACTTGAAATTAATATAACTTTGTATGCCAACTAAACTTCCAAAAAAAAAAAAAAAAAAAGAATGATCACTGTGAGATATCCTGGACCCATAACGAGAAAAACAAACCTCATGAAGAGTTGGGTTCAGACCATGGCCCATCCTGTGGTACAAGATTCTGCCTACCATGAAGGTAGGTCCACAATGCTACTTCTCTCAGGTAATGATGTCCTATGCATTGCAGAAAATCTTGTCTTGAGATGTCTGAAATTTTCCACTTTAACATCTCTTACATGAGTATTCTTGTTTCTCAAAATGTGGTTTGCACATCACCTATATCAGAATTACTCAAGGCGAGTCCCAGAGTGTAAATAATACTTCAGTATTTAGTGCACAAGACATCAGTATACATAATTATGCAGGAGTCTTGTAAAAATTCAGATTCCTGGGCCTCACCCCATATTGACTTAACCAGTCTGTAGGTGAGGGGAACAAGGGTTTGCATCTGTAAAAGCTCCCCTTGCCCTTGAGGCTGATTATCATGTCCACCAAAGTTGGAGAATCACTGTGCTTTGGGATGTTTGGATAAGGTTAAGAAACAAAATCTTAGGCAGCACTTTTGTGTGTGTGCTGAATCCACTAGATACAGAAATTTTTACCAGATTGATTGAAGTCGGGAAGTAAAATTTAGGAGACTGGAAAATGCACATCAACTGGCCCAAGGAAATGTGACATCCCCACGAATGAAAGCTAATGGGGACAACCTGTCACAACTCGTTTTTTGTTGTTGTTTTTTTTTAATTTATTTGAGACAGAGAGAACGAGAGAGAGAGCACATGAGAGGGGGGAGGGTCAGAGGGAGAAGCAGGTTCCTTGCTGAGCAGGGAGCCTGATGCGGGACTCGATCCAGGGACTCCAGGATCATGACCTGAGCTGAAGGCAGTCGCTTAACCAACTGAGCCACCCAGGCGCCCCTCACAACTCGTCTTTTAAATGAGGTTATTTTTTCTTTCTTTTTTTTTTTTTTTTTTTTTTTGAGAGCGCGCGCACGGGCACAAGCAGATGTTATTTCTAAAGCCTCAACATTAAACATACTTTGGTGTGGGAATGTACAGCTTGATAAGGGGGATCTGGTAGGAGTCTATTGTATATGAGAAATAAAACACAGATGGAGAAATTCCTATAGTAGAGTGGGAGAATGGTGAAATCATCCTTAGTGCAGCAATGATTAAATTAGACACATCAGCAAAATCTGTAATTGAAATAATCTGCACTCTCTGGCATCAGCCTAGTGACTGCAAATAGTCCTACGGAATGGCATCAACATGCAATTTGTACCCTTCTCTGAATCTGTATCCGTGGCTCCCAGATATGACTGGGCATTGGAATCAACTCTATAGCTTGTTAAAAATATAACTTATCCAAAAAATCATATGTATATATATATGATTTTATATATATATATGTAGTTTATCTTGGGTCCCACCCCAGGAGGCTAGGATACAGCACTTCTACGAGAAGGCCTCCATAAACATCTCAGTTCCAGGTTGGGAACCCCCTGCTTTATACTTTCTAGAGGTTGGTCATTCAGAATCTTGGTCCTGGCAATTAAGATGGGGCCCGGGACATCCTGTTCAGGTATCGATGCTTGCAGCGTCTGCTGGGGTGGTAATTAAGGGAAGTAAAGCACTAGATGAGAGGAGGGCTTCCACCTGTGAGCATGGCCAGCAACCACAAGCTGAGTCATTAGTGCAATCTCCTATCATCCTGCTGCAGGGCCCGCGAATGTGTTCCCCAAGCACTGTTTAAAGAATATAAAAATAATTGTGCACTTGTCAGCAATTCCTCCCTGAAAAGGATTTCTGGTACTGGAACATTTTGCTCTCTAAGTAAGAGCTGTTGGTCCTGGGATGAATAAGCCCTGTTTTTTGACATAGTGCCAGAGGATGAGTGAACCAATAGACTCCAAGCACCGCCCCCCACCCCCCAGTCCCTCTATGGAAACCTTAAGATGGAGCTCTGATACTTTTTCAAAGACATTCAATAGAGTTCGAGAAGAAGCAGATGTCTGCTTCTGAGAACAGGCTGCGGAGGGGCAGAGAGATCACAGTGATTAAGCAGTCGTCAAGGGCAAGGCAACTGTGGTGTCCATCCTGCTTTGATGACACTTTAAGACATTTAACACCTTGGCTTCTCTGAAACCAGCAAAGAGCGAAGGGTGAGGTCCCTTCAGGAGACAAGCCAGAGTCAGGAGAAGCCTCCTCATCAAACGCTTTGCCAGCACACTTGTCTGAGACTAAGGGTGGGGAATTTGGGGGTGAGGTTAAAGGCATCACCATTTTGGAAGGTCCATGGATCCCTGAAAATAAGCCTTTATTTTAGAAGTCTACTATGAAGCAACTAAATTGATCAGTCCACATGGGTAGGTTATGGAGGATAACCGTTCCTTAGTACCAGGAGGGACAGACAAACCCTTTTCTAATTCCTCTTGCTAACCTGGCCATCCGGAGCGCCAAAGTGTACTTGGCAAACTCACCCATAAGCAGCTCAGGCAACTTTATCAAGACTTTCTCCCAACTTAAAATTTCCTCTTCAATAAGAAAGTTATTTTTTAAATCTTGGTTTGTATTAAACCACGCCAAATGAATGCCTAAACCCAGGAATGGGTCTTGGGAGTCAGGGAGTGACTTCTCTCCTGTCCCTACTTCCCGAATCTTGGAAACGTTACCCTCAAGTGACTATGATTGTTATCTTTACTTTTGATCTCTTTCTCACCTGCTCTTTAACTGCATGTTGATCTTCAGAACTGGGAATGAGTAACAGCTCTCAGGCCAGGGGTATGCTGTTCCTCAATAGTTTCTAAGTGTGTAGCTCCTGGCAATCCTTGGTGAGCTTCTGGTCCCTTCACCATCCAGAATTCTGATTGCAAGCTCTTTCACTCGGACCTCAAGGACAACCAGGACTTATTTCAAACACTCTCAGTGGAGCAGTAATAAGCATTGACTAAGTTCATTTTTTAAAATGGTATCAGTGGAGGGAAATGGTACACAGAAGGCAGCTTTGGGAGCACGAGGGAGCTGGCCTTCTCTCCCAGCTTCTCCATCTCCCTCTCTACCAGTTCTGAATACAATTTTATTACATCTCTGCATCTGGGATACTGAGCCAAGCTTTGCTTAACTTAGTCATATTATTCTAGTTAAATGAATTGCAACCTTCAAAATGACCTTGGGCAATCCTGATATTCATTTAATTCCAAATATTGTTAACCTTCCAGCCATAAAGTCCTTGGAGCCACTTTACTCACTTGCTCTTAAAATTTCCAGAGCTTCAGTTACCCATTAAAATTGACTTAAATTCAACCATGAATGGTCCTTGACAGTCTAATTGGATGGATATATTTAGTAAATGCTCCTGCATTGAAAGCCATTCACTCATTTAAGAGGCATTCACTGAGTGCCCGTCCTGTGCCAGGCAATCTGATGTGTAAACGCCGGCCCTACTCATTCCTCCTCCATGAGCCCTTCTGTGTGACCTGGAAATGCCGGTCCTCTCCGTGAGTTAGCTAAGGTTGACCAGTATGATGTAGGTCACTTGGAATATTCTGGAATTTAAGAATTGTCATTTTTGCAGATATCAATGAGATCACTTAAAGCAGCATTCCCTTTATTCATCTTCTGTGACTGACTGCAATTCAGATTTCATGGAAGGCTCTCAGTATAGCAGGATAAAGTATGGATGGCCTAGAAAATTAGGTAGAGGCCTGTGACTTAAAGCAGTGAATAAGGAATCACTTAAGGTTTTTTTTTTTTTTTACCAGGTGCAGAATAAACAAAATTGGATGTTTCAGGTAGGAAATTGGGCAGAGACATTACGATTACTTAGGAAGTGTGAGACGCTAGCTCCATCCGTGTCATTGCAAATGGCAAGAGGTCATCCTTTCTGACGGCTGCGTAGTATTCCATTGTAGATACACCACATCTTTATCCATTCATCAGCTGATGGACATGTGGGTTCTCTCCATAGTTTGTCTATTGTTGATGGATGGAGTTAGAGTGTGTTTTGCTAAGTGAAGTAAGTCCGTCAGAGAAAGACAAATACCACAGGATCTCACTCATATGTGGAATTTAAGAAAACAGATGAACATATGGGAAGGGGGAAAAGAAAAAAAGGAAAGAGGGAAACAAACCATAAAAGACTGTTAATGATAAAGCACAAACTGAGGGTGATGGAGGGAGGTGGGCGGGGGAGAATGGGCCAGATCGGGGAGGGGTATGAAAGAGGGCACCTGTGATGAGCACTGGGTCTTGTAAGTGATGAATCAACAAATTCTACTCCAGAAACCAGTATTGCACTATAGGTTAACTAACAAAATTTAAATTAAGAAAGAAAGTGTGTGAGAGCAGTAAATGCTCACAAAGAATTCTGTATTCAGTCACGGAGTGGTGGAGACCCACTCAGCAGTGTACAACAGGAAAGGACAGTATTTCCCTAGAAAAACTAGAAAACAAGGAGAACATTTGTGGTAGGAAATACAGTATTTATTAGGGCTGACACCACGGCTTCTAGGAGAGAATGCTATGAAGATGGAAAGGTCAGATTTATTCCAAGGTTTCTGAATAGCAGGGACAATGAACCAGAGTTTGGAAGGACCAAGGACCTTTGCTATCAGGCTACCAACTCCCCCTCTTGGTGGCTCTATGACTTAACAGTAGCTACTTAACATCACTGACCACCACCTCCTGTCTTTCCAGTTCGGGTTCTCTGGTACCCACATTCTCATAATTCTTCAACTTCATTGGGACCTCCAGGACCGGATGCCCACGACTTTCCACTAATTATCCTTCTCTTCCTGTCTCCGCTTTCCACCTTTCCTGGCATAGATTCCATGGTCCATTTTGGATCTTTTAAAAACAAATTCAACCCTCTCTCTCCTCTCCACCCATCACATTAATCTAGGAAACCCCCAACCCTCAATAAACCCAACTCTGACCTCTGGGCCAGTACTCAAGCAGCTGATCGTTGCAGGAGAAAGGCCACACGATACCGACTGCCTTTATCTTAACTCCCCGACTACAGACAAATATGGTGAGGAAATACCACTTATGACAATCAAATGGACTGGCCTCTTACCATCCCTTTAATACTTATTTAGTGTGTGTGTGGGGGGGGGTCATCTCCTTCCCTGGAAAAGAGTCTAGCAGACCTGTAATTGTTCTTCTCTTAGCAAACAGACAGTTCTACACTCACTTCTGGTCCCAAGCCCAGTCTAGATGCAGTGACCAGAATGTCCCGAAGGGACTTAGCATTGAGGCTTCCCACCTGGAGCGTTTGGTAGGAAGCTTGCAATGGGAAAGGGGCTTCATCACTGTGCTCCCTCCGCTCTTTCTGCTCACCCCCTCCCTTATTCGTTAACCATTGTTGGGGACCCACCAGAGTGTAAGGACAGAGGAGGAGGAAGAATAATAGTATGTGAACTGGTGCTCTTGACATCTGCTCTCAAGCCCTTGGGTGTCCCTCTCTGGTCGGGTCTGGTAGATGAAGAAAGTCAGTGTTCTCATGGTGCTTTGACGGTTATTCCGAGGTTTCACAGCCTGGACACATCTCTCCTTGGGTGAGCTTGACTCAGAGGAATGCCCCTCTGTTCCAGGTGGCTGCTGAGGATTCATTCCTCAGCCTCTGTCCGCCAAGGTCTCCTCAACCCTCCAGACAGTCCTGTGGGTTGGGACCCAAGACCATGCCGCCAGGTCCTTTCCAGCTTCCAGCACACAGGAAACATTTGTACCCCCTTGCCATAGCACATTCAGGCACGAGATCGGTCCCAGTGCAGCAAGACGCCCTGACCAATGCCATCAGACAGACTTCCTCTGGCCCTCCAGATTTCCACATCCACGGCCACTGCCACGTTCCCAAGCATCATCCCTCAGCCTCTTTGCTCCCGGCTCAGGAACACAATTCTCAGCTGTCCTGGTGGGCCCCTGGAAGACCCCTGCATGAAGCTGAGGTTCCAGAGTAGCATCACCACCAAAGTGGAGGGACGACCCTCGGCCTAGCATCGGCAACACTGCCCTATAGAAGTCCCTTCACTCCTCTCCTCTTGGCCTCCTTTGTCTGGCAGAAGGTTTGAGGAGTTCTGGGAGAGATCCTTAGGTCATTCGCCTTGCAGATCCCCATAGGCCGATTTGGGCCCTCCACTCTGGGATCTCACATGCCTTGCATCTTGTCTCACATCGACTGGATCTTTTTGCCAAGTCAAAACTTCAGTTTCAGTTCAATTCACTTCAACTCCGCCCACTTTGAAGAGTACTCAGTACCACGTGGGAATTCTGCAGCTCACCAGTATTGTGCCTGCCGGCTTTAAGAAAACTCGAGAGTTAGGGCAATGTTGTCTGAAGGTGCGGGGCTCTCTCTGCCCACTGAGTAGCTGGGTAACCTCAGGCAAGTTACTTGTACAAGTAACTTCTCAGGGTTGTAACGAGGATTGAACAAGTGGATGCCAGCCAAGTGCGGAGAAGAGCCCCTGAAGTCTAGTGAGTTCTAAGTACGGGTCCGCTGTTACTACTCTCCTCTTTCCGTCAGCCAGCTGCAGCTCAGCCCCGTCTCGGGGTGGCTTCCCTCATTCTACTGAAAGAATAAAGCAACCAGAAAGGGAAGCCCTCCTCTTCCTGCCCCCAAACCTACCAGCATGCCTGCATCTGTGCGGACGGATGTTCTTTCTGTCCTCTGTCCGTTAAAAATAGCCTTGCCAAATCCCCCCCTCCCCAACCCGTGCTCGAGACCCCACCCCACCTTCCTTCAGGGACTTGACTTCCCCCCACCCCTTTCCAGTGTCACTGACAGCAGGCAGAGAACTTTTAGAACAAGAGCCAAAAAAACAACAAAAACAAAAACCCAAGCCCTTCCTTAAGCCTGCGTCCCCTGGCAGCCTCTGTAGAATGGGGCAGGAAAGCAGAAGACAGACACCCCCCCCCCCTCACGGGGACCCTGAGAGAAGAAGGACCTCATAAACCATGTCAAGGGCTGAACACGGCACCTCGCTCTCAGCGAGCGCAGAAATGTTAGCTCTAGGGTTCTTGTGGCTACCCTTGGGGCAACAATTTTCATTTCAGTGCTCACTGCCAGGGTGGCAGCTCTTCAAAAGATATTTTAGGCAACAATTACATTTTCGGATCCAAAGTTGGGACACAGTTCACATAACGCACTTCAATATTTCCCTATATTATAGCCGATTCCCATTTGATCAATCAGACACCACAGTCTCCTGCCCGCCAGCTGGCAAGTTTGAATTAGCTCACTCTCTTCGTCTTAGTATTTTTTTTTTTCTTCATTAACGTGTCCGCCACTCTCTCTGCCCTGACCAGGAGAAAACACTTTGGCACAAAGTAAGAAGCGCAATGGGCCTTGGCTTGGGGACAAGTCTTCCCTCCGGGTTGGGGCTGCCCTCCCTGCCATCCCAGCCCTGAGCGTGGGGAGAGTCTCTGGAACCTGGGGTGCTTTGCCCTCAACCCCAACTGTTGGCAGAGGCATCGAGGCTCCCAAGGTGAGCGGGTTCCAGACCTATATTTTGGGGTGCAGAGCAATCCTGCGTCGAGGCTCCTAAAGCCGGTGGAGGAACAACCCCTCCCCCACCGCTCCAACACCTGTGCTGGCCTATCTTTTCAGGCCTAAGTGGAGAAACCTTCCCATTCAATTCAATTCACATCCAAATCCATTCAAACCAGAAGGAGCTGAGGAATTCCTCTTAAGGTAAGCTGTCTGGGTGCCCTCTCATGCCTAAGGCAAAGAGCAAATATGTACAGAGCGAGCATAATTCTACAAAAGGAAGTAGAGGAGGGAAGGCCCTTCCTCCAGGCCAATACTCACCAGCGCAGACCGAAAGCTCTGGGGCTTGCACGCAGGGTGGTCCCAGCTGAGCAGGGGCAACCCCTCCCCAGGCCGCCTCCCTTAAAATAAGAACGCGCTCCATTGGGCACAGCTGTATTTCTTGCCACCTTTAGGGAGTTCCTTGATTGGGTTGGGTTATCGCTAGCCTGATAACTCAATCACCTGGATTCAATTATGGGTGAAGTCTATAGAACACCTGTGAGGGTGGTAGCTCCATGGGCTTGTTTATCCCCTGAACTAATTTTCTTTAACTATCCAGTGCAGGGTGGGTTCAAGGGGAAGGCCCTTAGTAAGGCCACGAGATGCGGGTACTCGGAGGAGTTATTAGGTATATCACTCCTGGCCCCTGACCAGCCGCTTCCACCACACACTGAGGCTGCTCACTGCCCCCGGTGTAAATGCAAAAAGTCCTTATTTTGTCTGATTATTCCCTTCATCTTAAAACACTCTCTTGCCTGGGGTTCCACGACACCCTACGCTCCTGGGTTTCCTCCTGCCCCTTGGGCTGCTCATCTCCAGTCCAGTTTGTAGGCTCCTCAGCCTGTCTGGGGCCATAAATGCTGTTCTTTGGTCTTGGGTGCTGTCGCTTCTCCCTTTATACACCTTTTGAAGAGTGTATTTCTGCAGATGCTTCTCAAAATGGGATGCTTCACTCAGATCTCTCTCCTGAGCTGCCCACAGACAAGGCAAAGGCCAGCTGATTGTCCTCCAGGGCACTTGATTCTTAGTAAGTCAAAACCAGGACCCATCACCTTCCCATGCTTTCTCCCGCCAGACAAACCCAGTCTTCTAGTCCTCCCCATGCACCCTGTTTCCTAAGTCAGAACCGAGAGCGCTAAGCTGACTTCTCCAGGTATCTCCCTCCCAACGAGTCAGTAAGTCCTGCCCGTTCTGCCCCCTTAATCTATCTCAGATTGCCCCCTCCCGCACGCCCTGGCCGGGTGGAGGCTAACTCTCCACCTTCTGGCTCCAGATTCACGGCAATAGCTCCCTACCCGCGCTCCTCGCTTCCTCCTTCCATAGAGCCCACGTGCGCGATCCGAGGAGTGTTTCTAAAACATGATTCCAACCGTGTCTTTCTCCTTCTCAAAAGCTTTCAGAGCCTCCTACCTTTCGTAGGGTGAAGTCCATCCCCTGAAGGAGGCTTACAGAGCCCTTCCAGGAGAGAAGGCAGCTCCTGCAGAAACGCCCCGAAACTCCACGCGCAACGAGCTGGGCGCCGCAGCGAGACTTCCCGGGGCTCTACGGGACGTGCGTCTTCTGAGCTGTTCTTTCTTTCTTTTTTAAGATTTTATTTATTTATTTGACAGAGAGAGACACAGCGAGAGAGGGAACACAAGCAGGAGGAGTGGGAGAGGGAGAAGCAGGCTTCCCCGCGGAGCAGGGGGCCCGATGTGGGACTCGATCCCGGGACCCTGGGATCATGGCCTGAGCCGAAGGCAGACGCTTAACGACTGAGCCACCCAGGCACCCCTGCGCTGTTCTTTCTTTTCCCTGGACGATGGTGCCGTAGCAGCCCCACCCCTTTAGCTCCGCGAATTCTCCCCCCCACCACACGCCGCCCTCTCACTGCTGGGGCCTGGCTGCAGTCCCCGGATGTGCTGCCCGGCGCTCCTGCCCAGCCACGTGCCCCGAGCTCCCACTCTCCTTCCAGGGGTCCCCTGAGCAGTCTCTCCTCGCTCCTGAGCCACCAGGCCTGGCTCAGCACCCTGCGGTGAGCTTCCATGCCCCCTGGGCCTCCCCTAGCCGCCCTTGTCACACGGTCTCTGATGACCTTTCGCTTGTGTCCCACTAGATGGCAGCCGTTTTGTGACAACAGAGGGTTGTTGTCCTGTTGGTTCTGATTCTCTGAAGAACCATGACTAATAGAGTGTATTAAGAGTTCAGGGAAGTTCAGGGACACTCCGAGGGTGGAGTGTCCGACTCTTGGTTTCAGCTCAGGTCGTGATCTCATGGGTTGTGGGATGGAGCCCTTCACTGGGCTCCTCACTCAGCAGGAAGTCTGCTTGAAAATTCTCTCCCTCTGCCCCTCTACCCCTCATGCTCAAGCTCTCTCTCTAAAAATAAATAAATCAATCTTTTTTTTTTTTTTTAAGAGTTCATGGAAGGGGCAGGTGCACACACACATACAGTAATAGGACAGGATTCACTGATAAAGCAGAGGTTCTGGTCCAAGGTGGGAGGCTTAGTAATCCTATAAGATCCTCCTTCTGTACTGAATCAGAGAAATGAAAAAACATATATTTTAATAAATCCATCTTAATACTGGGAATCAGGAAGGGATTTCCTCAGTGGATGAGAAATGATTAGGAATCCCTGAAAGCCAGAACTAGATCAGCTCACAGGGACACATCAGTGACTGATGAGTACTTGAGAATCCCTAACATTTGAGGAATTCTAAAATCATAAAAGAGGCACAACGGAGACAGAAGGGATGGTTGTGGCTGTTGTCATTACAAACATGTCCCCTTACATGCCCGTCCCCTTCCCCAATGTAGTCATTTAATGAAAAGAGCACAGAACCAGGTGCCCAGTTTCTGGTTCTGCTATTGTTCCAAGGCTGTGGCCCTGGGCAAACTGTCTACCTCTATCTGGGCATAGTTTCTTCTTCCTTAACATGGAGGTAACACTCCTGGCCTGTGAAATTCTAATGGGACCGAGTGAGACAGTTGTGGGGACATCTAATGCAGTGACCAAAGGGAAGCTCTAAACTCTCCTCGACTTGTGCTCCAGGGCCTTCCTCCCCTGGCGCCCATACCCAGGCCTGGAGGTGAGCTCAACTGTTGCTCAGTGAGTGGGTCATTTTGCTGTTCCCTTCATGTTCAGTCTCTTTCCTGGGTATATGCTGCAGGCTTTCCCGTGGCAGGGAGATAAGGTGCTTGTTGTAAATTCTGGCAATGGCTGGACAGGGATAGCAGGTGCCTTCCTAGTCTCCTTACAGGATGACAGAGAGTGGCCACCTCCCTCACCTCTGTCTAGGGCAGACCCGAATGGCCAGAGGGACCCCCGCCACTCCCTGGAGAGCCCTACACTTTGACCCACTGCCAGTCAGCCTGGGATTGGTTTTGTTTGTTTGTTTCTAAGATTTATTTATTTATTTGAGAGGGGTGGGGGGCAGGGAGAGAGAATCCCAAGCAGACTGCATATGGAGTGTGGATTCTGCCCCCCCAGATGCAGGACCCAATCTCAGGACCCCGAGATCACGACCTGAGTCGAAACCAAAAGCCAGCTGCCTAACCGTCTGCACCACCCAGACACCTTTGGGATTGTTTTTATGAGCTCTGGGTTGGGTTCTGTTCACACTGTGTCCCTAACTGACTGTTGGGTGATTTTGAACAACCTCTGGGCCTTTGTTTCTTAATTTATAAGATGGAAAAGCTCTACTTGAGGCCCTCCAAGTCAAAATGTTGTAGAATCTTGGACTCTCTTTTAATGGAATCTGAGTCATAATGGAATCAAGCAAGGAAAGAATGCAGAACAGTGAAACCATCACACAGACCTTCATTTCTCAGTGCATCACACAGACCCTCATTATGCAGAAGAGGCTGCCTGGCTTCGCTCCCGCTCAACGTCCTCTTCATCATACTTCTCCGGCCCCAGCTGGGCTTTCGGCCCCCTCCCTGCCTCCTCTCCTGCCTCTTGTCCCTATGACGTCTCTGTATCTGCGCCCTGTGCCTGCTTCAGTCACCAGTTACTCTGACCAACCTGGTCTTCTTCCCACCTCATGCCCAGACCACCTGCCTCCTCTTACCAGTTTCACCCCTTCCCACCTCCCTGCCTGGAGCCCCTCCACCCTTGCCTGCCCCCCTGCTCCTCCCACCACCTGCCTTCCCCCCTCCCCTGCATCCGCCACTGCTTCCAACTTGCCCCCCTCTTCTTCCGCACTTCTCCCTTTACCCCGGCCTCTCCTACTCACCCTGCTTCTTCCCCCACCTGCGTGGGCCTTGGGCCCAAATAGGCCTCCCCTACCCCTGCTAGGACATCTGCCCCAAACAGTCCTCACCGGGCCTGATGATTCCCACACGCCATCGTGGGGGCCTCATGTCCCTCCCAGTGGGGACCCTGGCCCAGCCCAGAACTCCTGGGAAGGCGGTACCCAGCATGCTGGTGACCTGGTGAACATGGGGGACGCTGGGTGATGACCAGCAGGCATACAACCAGGAGGGCCACCTCCCTCAGGTAAGGGTCTCTTTCCCAAGATGGGGGGCTCAGCTACCCCCATGTCCTGGTTATCTTGCTGCCTGAGAATAGCACATGCCTCCATTTCCATTCCCTACATCATAGATAAATGGGGATCTTATTATTTGACATAAGAGACTCCACAGGGAGTAAAGCTTGGGGCAGATTGCTGGATCTTGATGATTCTTGTCCATCTCAACACGTAAGTCAAGGACACTGATACACACACGGACACACGCTGTGTGCACCAGCAGGCCCAAGTCACCACAACCCTGAGCAGAGATCAGCACGGAGTGCGAGGTAGCTTTGGCCTGATGATGGTTTGAATGGAATGTTCTGAGACGTTCTGTTTTCGCACCCTTTTATGCCATCCGAAAAACTTGGTTCTGATCTCTTAGTTTCTATCTCATGTTGATCAGTTGAGGTCCCTGTGGCCATAGAACACATTTCCCCTGGGATGAGGAACCTTTTTTTTTTTAACATCAGGATCAGAGGACTGAGTTAATCATGCTTTTATCATTGGCCTGAGTGAGGCCCCTCTTTTGTTCTATTTATTCACTTTCATGCCCATTTCTCACTTCTCCTCCCCTCGTGAAAACACTACTCAAAATGTTTTGATGTGTATGTGTATGTATTCTCACAAAATCTGTGGTGTTATTTTGTTAGCTGTATTTTTAATTTTCGTACGTGAGATTGTGCGCTAGACTTCATCGTGTTTACTACCTTTCACCCGCACTCTCTTTTCAAGATGTGCCTCTGTGTGTGTGTCATCTCTGCTTCTCACTTCCACACTGTGTCCTGCCGAGCGTCTCCTCCAGATTACACTCATCCATTTCCCCAGGGACAGCCACACACCTAGACGCTCTGACTCTCCACCATGGTGGACACTTCCAAACCAACCATCCTGCTACATGCCCACTTGTGACACTATGGGAGAGTTTTTCGGGACAGGTGCCCAGCACGGGGAGCACTGAGTTAAAGAGTCTAATCTTCCATCATTCACGTGCAAGTGTTCTTGTTGGGATGAGAAACTGTTCATTAAATATGTCCCTAAGGTGAGTTCAGCAAGCTCCCTCTGGGCCATTCTATGCCCAAGACCTAGGAAGTAAAATAGTTTTATGAAACCTACAAGATAACTTTTGGCCTTTTATAACCAGCCTATATTTCACAAATTTTCCTGGATCTCAGTGGCTTTTCTTTATCTGTTTCTGGAGTTTTGGGGCAAGTACACACGCCTATGAATCAAGACTGTAGACTCTTCTTGACCACCAGCACCGGCCAACATGAGTGAATGGGTTAACATCTGTTGTCAGGCTTTATTTATAAAGAGGCTGCATGTTGGACATCTTCTGGAACCTCTTTACACTTTGTTCTTATAATTATTAGTTAGTATTACCAATTACGGTAGTTACTGTTCTATGTCAGTCCATAAAACCTCACACTTTCAGAAGCTATTGAGATCTTTAGTAAGTTCCTTTTCCTTAGGCAGGTTGCTCTTCCTGTGTCCCTTATCCCTGTCTCGTTGATTGGCCAGGCTTGAAAGGCACCCCCCTTTGTAATTGTCCTCTTACGCTACCTGGGCCTATGGCTAAACCATGAAGATGCAGGACTAGTGATGGCTGAGCTGGAGAGGAATGCAGGGGCCTACCCTCAGAGAGACCCTGGCTGGAGTTTCCTGGGTAACTTCCTTCCAGGTGCACCATCTCATCTGTATCCCAGCAACACCCAGGATAATCCTTTATGACCTCTAAGGCCTTCCCACTCTGAGAATGCACCTCTTGCAGGAAGAGAGAAGGTTTCCAACGTTCTTATCAAAGCTGTGATCTTCTCAGATGGCCCTTACCCTGGAATTTACAAAGTAACGTTGCTAAACGTATATGCAGATGTAACCACGACCACATCCAGATGTAGAGTGTTTCATTATCACCCCAAATTTCTCTGTGATCCTTTGCAGTCAATACCACCCACCCCAAATTCTCAGGAAACACCAACTGGCGTTTTGTCCCTATAGATTTTTCTTGTGTGGGCTAGAATTTCATATAACAGTATTTACCCTTTCGTGTCTGATTTCTTTCATTCACGATGCTGTTTCTGCCATCCATCCATGTTGTCTTGTATATCAGTAGTTCATTCTATTTAGTGCTGAGTGGGATCCCAAAATTGTTTTTCCATTGCACTTGTTGCTAGGTATGACCGTTATCAATCTGTTGCCTCTCGACTCCAAATCGGCCCTTCATTACCTGCTCTGCAATAGTAGGAGAGCCCCTCGAAGCAATTCTCCTTTGCAGTGAGAACAATACCGAGCCATGTCAGTAGATGGCGCTGGAGGGACACTGCAGGAGGAAGGCGCGTCCCTTCCCTGGCCCAAGGTGCTTCTGTTGGCTTCTCCTCCTCTGACTGAGACTGCTGCCAGAGATGAATGCATGGGGACATCCTTTGCACAGCCCCAGCTATGCATCAAGAGCACACAATGCCTGTGATCTCACAGCCTCCGGCCTACCCCAGTGCCCACCTTGCTACACCCTCCCATCATGGACTCTGCAAACCTCCAGCCTCACACACCCTGCTGGTGAGCAGGACACCGAGTCCCCTGTTGCCAACCTGTCGGCCTCAGCCCACCAGCTCCTAGAGGAGTGTTTCCGGTGGCCCTCCAGACACGGACACGTGCATCCCAGGCCTTCACCACTCTGCCTGCAAGTAGGTTCCCGACTCGGGCTCTCCCGGGGCACTCCCTGCTAACCTCTACCGCCAGTGACCTGGAGACCATGGGCCAAGCATGACACATTTTTCAATAAGGTTTGAATCCCAGCTTGAAGGAGAGGGTCCCCTTCTAATTTGTTCCCTCCTTGGATACTCTCCTTCTGCCTTAGAATCCTCTGTAGAGTTCTCTTAGGGTCACTCCACTGCAGAGGTAATAATTTTTAAAATTCTATTTTCCTTGTTCAAATTACCATGTGGTTTCCATATTCCGCTGGGCCCCTGAGAGATGTGTTAGACATTTGTATCGTTTCAAAGTTTTGGCTGTTATGAATAAAGCTGCCATGAACATTTTGTCTTTGGATGGCCATAGGTTGTCATTTTTCCTGATAAACACCTAGAAGGGGAATTGCTGGGTCACGTGGTAAGCGCATAAGCAATTTAAAAGAAATTGCCAAACCGTTTTCCAGACTGGCTGCACCATTTTATATTTCCAGCAAAAATGCTGCTCCCATCCCTGCCAGCACTTGACATTGCCAGTCTTTAATCTGAGCCATTCTAGTGGGTACGCAGCTCCCTGATGAATGGTGATGGAGTGTCTTTTCAGATGCCAGTTGGCAATCTGTGTATCTTCTTTCGTGACACATCTGTTCCAACCTTTTGCCCATTATTCCTTTGGTTCTCTTATTAAGTTGTCATCTTATTAGGAGTCTTAATGGTGTCCTTCACAGAGATTTTAGTTTGGATGAAATCCAATTTATCTTTTTATTTCAGGGTTAGTGCTTTTTGTGTTCTAAGAAACCACTACCTACCACAAAGTTGTGAAGATTTTTTTACATTTTCTTGTAGGAATTTTATAATTTTAACTTTTATATTTGGGTCTATGATCCACTTTGAGTTAGTTTTGTGTATAATGTGTAGAATGCGAAGTAAGGGTCAAAGTTTGTATTTTTCCCTTCAAATATCCAGTTGTTGCAGCACCATTTGTTGAAAAGATTATGGAATTACTTTGGCACCTTTGTCAAAAGTCAGTTGGCTGAGCATAAGTCTGTTTCTGCATACTGGTCTGTGCCACTGGCTATTGGTCCATCCTTATGCCAATACCACACTTACTTTATAGTAAGTCTTACAGTCAGGTAACATAACTCTTCCAACTTGGTTCTTCTTTTGCAAAATTGCTTTAGCTATTCAAGGTCTTTTGCATTTCCAAACAAACTTTAGCATCAGCATGTCAATTTCTCCAGAAAGCCTGTTGGGATTTTTATTGAAAGTGCAATGCATCTAGCGATAAATATGGGGAGAACTGACATCTTCACAATATTGTGTCTTTCAATCCATGAATATGGTATGACTTACTCTCCATATAGTCTTTAATTTCTCTCACACTGCATCTCTCCGACCATTCTTCTGCAATCATATCTCGCTTTGACGACAGCCGGGAAAAGTCTTCCACTTTTAAAGACCCAAATGATTAGACTGGGCCCACCCAGATAATCCAGAGAGCAGAAGTGGAAAATAAGTAAAAGACAGAAACCTGGGAAACATTAGGGCTCATAGAGTGAGCCTGGTTTCATGAGCCTTCCCTCAAGAGAGGGTGTCCCCTGGAAATGCAAGGCCAAGAGCCAGAGCCAAAGAACTGGAGGTCACGCTGGAGGACTCTTGGGGAAGAGGATGCTAGCCTTTCCCCTGGCAAGCATGTGACATTGGGACACTTCCTTTATCCATCTTCTGACCCCACAGACCCAGGCCTAGGAGGACAAGGGCACTGCCCAGAAGTGATGAAATGTTAACATACCTTTCTGTCCCTCCCTGAGGCAGGGAGGGGAAGGGGTGCCCCAGGGGTCGATGACTGCTGTAGTTCACAGCACTGGAGGTCAACTGCATGTTTACTGCTTGTAGCAAGTGTGACTGAAGCCAACGAGACTGCCCCAGCCACATGCCTGAGCAGAGCTCCTGGACCTGAGAGCTCAGAAAGAAATGCATGCGGGAGCCTTAGCTCCATCTTACCTTCTCTTCTATTTGACACTGGGCATCCCTTGTGGAGTCTGTGGAAATAGAAGGCTTCGAGGGCCTGTAAGCAGGCAGCGGGGGACAGCTGGGAAGCTGCCTGGCCCCATCAGATTCCATGGCCCACGGACATCAATGTGGCAACAAAGTCCCCACACAGGAGTCAGAGGCCCCGGTCAGAACTTCTGAGGCCTTTTCCCAAGATGTCCTGCCCTCTCCTGCCTCTCAGCCTTGGCGTCCACCTCCTCTTTCTCGTTTTAGTCACCCGCAACCCTGTTTTCTCTCTCCTAGAATTAAGAACCGTCTTCAGAAAGCAACACAAGAAACCATTTTCAAACTGACTTTAATCTTTTTTTTTTTTTCTGCCCAAATATCGTACATGCAGAAGCCATGTGAAGAATTTTCTCCTCGAGGGAATTGGCAAGAATGTTGTCGGAAAGAGCCGGAAGTCCTCCCCAGCTGTCCACCTGCCACCTAGGAGCCACAGCAAGTTTGGAAAGATGCTGCACATAGAAAATGTAGAGAGCACAGATATAAAAGGCTAATTGCTTCTTATCTAAACAGTGTGCTTGTCAGTCCCTATCAGCGATCTCTTTCTTTGCAGGATGCATTTGGAAATTCTAAAAAAGGGGTTCCTGCCTCCTGTGAATTTACATTCTGAAGGAGTGGATAGACTAATCAGGCCAACTTTCCCTAAGGAAGCAGCCGCTCACTCTGCCTGCTGAGGTGAGGTCTGCTGAGAGATTCTGGAGAGAGGGGTGGTTTCAAGAAGCAAAATACTTGGATGGGGAGTAAGTGCCCCCTCTCTTCCCGTCAAGGAGCATTGCCTTTCACATTCTCAGGTGTTCTACTCTCTCCCACGGATGTCATTCTAGAAGCAGAGAGGAGGACTGACCCAGTCTCATCTGCCAGTGGGGGTACTGAGCTATGCAGGACGCGGCTGAGGGGGTCCCATCACATCAGCACCTTGAAAATTGTCCATTGTAGACAACCCTTAAGTATTTCCGGTCATTACACAAGAAGAAAAGAGGGAGAACAAACCACAAAGAGGTGGAAGCAGAGTCTGTTAGGATTCCCAGAGTTCTTGTCAGAAGCAGCACATCTGGGCACGGATGGATGAGAACCTGCACCCAGTCGGGGTACCAGGAGCTGGACAAAACCAGCCCGTGGACCCAGGCGCACCAGGCTGGAAACCCTCCTCGCTCCAGATCAGACTTTTAAAACCTGGAGGGAACCATGGAGCAACTAGCAAATGCTCTGATTTTGCAGATGAGGAAGCTGAGGCCCAGACAAGTGAGGAGTCTTGCACAAAGTCACAGTTTGGGACAAAACTGTATAGGACAGCCTTTGATTCTCTGTAGCCAGCTATCCAGGCCATCGAGCTGGGGGGCGGATGCTCTGCGGCCCCTGGATTCCCAGGGCCCCTTTCTTTAGCCAAACTCTCTGGAACCCAGTCCCCAGGGACCCTTCCTGACATCGGTGTGAACTCCCTGGGGGGGGGGTGGCGGGGAGGCACAAGGCCCCCGGCCTTACTAAGTTTCCAACTAGAGCCCTGGAAGGTTTCCCCAAAGCAGTAACGCACTTTTCTCAACAAGCACTGACCCAAGCCAGTCTAGGCCCCTGACAGAATTCAGTTTCTCTTATTGGTGTGGTTTTCCTCACAGGCACAGCCAGGCTGGGCCCACAAAAGCCCGAGCTCAGGGTTTGGGGGGAGAAGGAGTTGCTTTGCTACATGGAAAGATTAAGCCCTTTGTCAGAGAACAAGGTCCCCCATCAGGCATGACAACAGCCGAAGCCGCCTTTGTGGGGCCTCACCGGCAGGGCTGGCGCCCAGGGAGACCAAGTTGCTCTCTTTGGCATCACCGACATTGCTCTGAGATGCTCAGGCACTCTCAAAATCAGCCTTTCCCAGCCAGACCAGGCCCCGCCGGCCGCCACCCGCCACCAGGCCTCCCCTGACTGGGCGGGGCTCCCCTGCCTTCAGTCGTTGAGTGTTTGGTTTTGCCCCATCCTCTTCTGACCTGAGTGAAAAGCAGACTTGAGGAAGAAGACAGGAGAAGAATCTACACGCCCGTCTCCTCCCTCTTCGTTCGAAGAAAGAGAATCCAGTACAGGAAGCAGCATGTTCACGAGCCTCTTTCCGTGTCAGGATCGGGGAGGAGAAGACGCCGGGGAGAGGAGCATAAAGGGAGGAGGCAGCAGGGAGCAGGCCTCTTCTTTTCCATCTCCTTGCAGACGCCTGCCTGCCCGCAGAAATGCTGCAGGGTCCACCTGGGCCTGAGCGGTGCGCCCTCTCCCTCCAGCCAGGTAGCGGGGCGCCTCGTCTCCATCATCAAGCAAAGGCAGCCGTTTCTTGCACAGAGTTTGCACAGTGCAGGAAGCAATCAGAGACCCAGAAGAGCGGCCTTCCTGAAGCTCTGCTGCTTTCTGGGCCGAGGAGGATAGGGAATCGGAGGCATCGGGGAGCCCCGGAGCCCCCGCGGGGAGGAGCTCAGCGGCCCCCCCCCGGGCAGCAGGGTGTGGAGCGAGAACCCTGGTTGCATGTCAGGGTTCCTGGTCATGGGGTCGAAGATTGTGCTACATTTCGTTTCCAGAGACGTACCCTTGGAGGTCTCTATTGTCTCTGAGGGGGAGAGGGGGCTGTTCTCCTCAAGGCTGGCAGTAAAGAAGAGCTTGGGCATGCTTGCCCTGGTAGGGGTCACGCCCCTGGGAGAACTGGCAATCCCATGAGCGAGGAGCTACCCGGGTGCCCTCTTTCTGGAGCCCCTGGGCTCTGCCTCACCCCCGCCCCTGGGATGCCGGCATGCTGGGAGAGCCTCCTAAGCCCTCCGCTCCTTTCCTGGGAGAACGGGGAGGTGGAAGAGATGGGATGGGGAGGAGTTTCGGAGCTGGTTCTTCCCTGAAGGATCAAATCCCCCTTGTCAAACCTAGACGTGGCCCCATTTACTGGAGCGTGATTCATACCAAAGGCCCTCAGACGTCCCTGTAGGGATGGAGTCTATGAAGGAAGGGGGACACGTTGAACAGAGCAGAAACGTGAAGACAGATGCTCTGAATCATCCGTCACGGTTCCTGCCCACAGCCCAGCATTGCTGCAGGGCCACCCCCATCTCTGCCGCATCTTCCACGAACCTGCCAGAGCAGAGGAAGGGGGATGACAAAGCGTCCCGTCCTGTCCTCAGCTCTGGGTCTCACCTGGGGGAAGCAGGCCTGCACAGCCAGGGCGTGGTACCCTGCAGTGCGTCGGTCCCAGGTTAGGGAGCACTCTGGGGGAGATCGTGTTGCCTCCTTCCCCCACCATCCCCTCTTCAAAGATGCTCCCCACCCCAGGGAAGGCCAGGCGGCACACTGTGCCCCCTCCTCTCCTGGGACAGGCTAGCTCCCAAACGGCTTCTCAGACAAGCCCCTGTATCGAGGAGGATGAGAGACCCTGAAACCCAGCCATTCACCATCACACATGCGTCAGCCTCAAGTGAACTCACCATCATGGGGGGAAATCCAGGTGCGGATTAGTAACTGATTTGGTACAAAGGGTTAAAGAGGATAATTCCCAAAGGTCAACCTGGGGAGAATTACTTCCCATTAAAGAGGTGGGATAAGAGCGGCCCAGCTCCTGGGCAGTTTGGGCGGCTAGGGCCTGGAGGCAGGTCAGCGCCAGTTACCCGCAGGTCAGGCCCCAGCTCGGGCTAGACCTTCTGCTGTGCTAACTAACCTGCCCCCAGAGGCAAGGGGACCGTGGCCTATAGCCACCCAGGGCCAGGCTCTCTGCTGGCAGCCCTCCACCTTCCCTGTCTTCCCAGGCCCCTCAAGGAATGAGGGTGATATCCCTCCCTAATATCCCCCATTCCCCTGGGTCTCGGTAGCACCACTCGGGGCTACATCAGCAAATGTCTACGCCATCCTAGGAGTCATTACTAATCCCGCCGTTCCAAAAGTGTAGAGTCTGTTCACGCCATCCTGAGGGTGACTGTTTGGGAGAGGTGAATACATCACAGACAGGACATAAAATATCCTTTTGTGAGCGAGTTTCCCTCTCCCCACCCTAGGGTCAAAGAGTACAGAGCCCTTTGCCTTATTTTTAGAAACATGAGAAATGTGCGCATTACCCAATCCCAACAACGGGAGAGAATTTCTGCCTAAAGAGAAAACTCGACCCAGCTGCCTCCTCCCTCTCCCTACGCCCACAACCGTCCTCATCTGTGATAAGACAAGAATGGAGGCTTTGGCAGCAGCCAGGAGCCCATTTGGTTCATTTCTTACTGCCCTTACCCACTTTCCGTCTGTGGGCAGGACCAGTAGGGTTTTCCTGGGAGGGAAGTTACCAGGCTCTGGCTTCAACCTGGTGTGGGTCCCTACCAGGAAAGGAGGCCCTTTATCTCCTGACAGCCGCCTCCTCCACCTGACCTCAGAATCCGCCTCTATGCCCATCTGTCCGGCTTTGGTTATGAACGGAGTCCAAGCACGCAGGCCCCGAGACCGCTCCACTGCTCAGCTGGGTAGCTCCCCTCCACCTTGAGCATGTGGGTCAGAGTCATGCAGCACTTGGGGCTGACGTCTGGGGAAGAGGCAGAGGGACGGTCTTCTCCATACCTTGACCCCTCCTGCCACCTCTTTTCTTCCCACTAGACACGGACCCAAGGGCTGCTGTGTCCACCCCTTTGGGCAACCTCTCGCCTTTTGCCCTAGACCTGCAGAGGGAGAGGACAGATTTGGGCATTCCTAGCAGACATCTCACGGGTCCAGGCCCTGGTACCCTCTCCCACACAGGGCCCAGCTGTCATATGAAGTCGGGGTTTGAGTGGCTTTGGGAAGCTCCAACCAGACAAGGGTGGGAAGAAAGCAGAGGCAGGGGAGGTGCCGAGAGCAGGCCAGGCCCCTCTCCGGAGGACAGCTGCGGAGTGCGGGGAGGCGGGGAGGCAGAGAGGGGTAAGTATTGCTTGTACAGAGCTGGTGACTGTGGCAGTCTAGCTGAGTCCAGAGCCAGGCTGTCCGTGAGGCCAGGAAGCTGGAGCCCAGGTGAGTCTGAGCTCCCAGACAGGGACCCTGGTCTGGAAATGAGCAAACAAAGAGAGACCCAAATGATCGACCTCACGCAGCTAATCCCCAAAGGTCAGACAGGATTCTCAACAGTGGCACAGGGCAGGTCAGCCCCAACCCTCCTCATCCCAGCAACAGCCCCACCCTCAGCGCTTCCTCCACAAGCCAGGCCCCACCGGGATGCACCCCGAGGGGGACAGGGCCACCCCCAGGGCCTGGAGAGCACACAGGCGCCTCAGGGACCATCTGCTTTGGCAGAGAACATCCCCCCTGAGGCCAGCCTCTGGGGTGTCAAGACCCTCCAAGTCCACACCTCCTGGGGTCCACTGGGAGAGCTCCTTTGGCATGTTGGAAGCGAGGAGGCTCGGAGCAGGACAGGAGGTGAAGAACAATGCTAAGGGAGGTGCCCGCACTTCCCTCCAAGGGGCCTGGCCAGCCACCCTGGGAACTAAGTCTTCCTAGTGTTCCACTTGCAGGAAGGAGGCGGCTCCTGCCGAAGGGAGAAGGCGATCTCCAAGCCCTCAGCTTCCCAGGCATGTTCCGCTCCCCCGGCCCCCGGCCAGGGCACTAGATGAGCATGCGACATGCTGCAGGTGCATTCGGTAGGAAGAGCTGCCAGAGCACTCGGTGGGGAGGAGGGTGTTGGGTCCCCGAGGGGCCTCAGTGTGGCCAGCTGCAGTGGGTACTACATTCCTCAAAATAGAGCAGCGGTGCTGGGAGAAGCACAGGTGGGACAAAGGACGAGACAGAAAACAAAGCAGGGACCAGCAAGAGGCGGCCCGGACAGGGACACGTGGGCTCCGTCCCGGGCACAAGACCAGGCAGGGTGGATGGGTGGCCACATCCCCCGCTTCCGCCCCTGCACTCGGGGATCCGCGCCCACACAACACTCCTTTGGGTTTCTTTTCAACGAGACACAGAGAGATGTGGATTTTAGCTCATGTAGTCACCAAGACTGGCTATACCCAGACACGTGAACGGATAGAACATGGTCACAGACACACACAGACACACACGCACGCACACACTAGTCTCCGCTGCCAGTTGGGGTGGGCCCAGTAGCCGACAGGCATGCAGCAGGGCAAGGGGTCCAGAGAGACACGAAGACTATGTACAGGGGGCGGGGAGGGGCCGTCAGGCACCCCTTCCCACACTGCCTCCTGGCCTCTTCTGAGGTCCTTAGGAGCACGAGGGGCTGGTGGCACTCTCCAGGGAGGACTGGGACAGGCGCCTGGTGAGGGATCCAAGTGTAGAGTCTGCCACTGAGGACGTGGGGAAGAGTTTGTACCAGCCCGTGACCGCGGCACTCAGGTCCAGCTCGTCCAGCATGATCTGGGCCATGCCCATGAAGCATTTGTGGTCCATGCGGCCGTAGTCTCCCCAGACAATCACCTGCGGGGGAGGGGGTGGGAAACGGGGGGCGCTGAGCCAACTCCCCGACTTCAGGGCTCAGTAGTGGACCCAGGAACCGGCAAGTCTCACTAAAGCACAGATGAGGCAGAGAGAGCCGGAACCGAGACTGATTTGGGGGCAACAGCTTACTGAGCACTGAAGACGTGCCAGCCTCCATCGTACCGACTCCTCTCCGTTATCTCAGCCGTTACAACCGCCTAGGTAAAGGTGCTGTGTACCATCGTCTCGACAAAGAGGCAACGACAGCTCAGAGAGGTTAATGAGCCCAAAGATACACAGTAATTGGTGGCGGAGCTGGGATCAGAACCTGGGTCTGACTTCCAGAGCCTCCCAGCATCCCAGATGGCAGCCTTCCCCAGTAAGAAGCAGACGGAAAGAGTCTGGGACCTGAGTCACAGCTTCTAGTCTGCTGCTGGCGAACGGCGGAGCTTGGGGAGACCCCTGGCCCTCACTGGACCTCAGTGTTCCCACCCAGAAAACTGGAAGAGGGGAAGAGATTAGCTCAGTGATTTTCAAACTTGTATTTTTATCGGTGGATCTTTTTCTCAAAATGGAATCCCAATATATATATATACATGAAAACAGACACCCAGGATCCTCCCTACCCCCACAGAACCCCAGGGTTCTGCAGTCCTGGCCATTTGCGACCCCAAGGGCACTTGCTACGCAACCACCTCAGCCCGGAGGAACAGCCCTAGGTGAGTAGTTACACAGCCCAGACAGCCCCTGGCTCAGGCCTCTCCTCTGCCACCCATGTGGCCTCAGGCAAGGCCCCAGCCACAACCACCACTAATACTCTGAGAGCGGCTGTCTACGGGCCAGGCACTCAGTGAGGCCCTCCATGTGCATCTCTCATTTACACTTCACAGTATGCCACCCACAGACCATGATGGTGCTGGAACTTGAACCCAGGACTGAACCCAGAGACCAGCCCCCACTTAGCCTCTTGCTAAGCACCTCAGGTGCTTCATCTGTGAATGGGCGTGATGATCCCTCCCTCCCGGGACTGTCGTGAAGGGCACCGCACTCTCTCGGAGTTGGGGTGGCGTCACCTTGGCCTGGGCCACCTGGGCTCTGCAAGTCGCTAGCTGAAACCTCAAGTGAGTCACTTCACCTTTCTGAGACTGCAAGATGGGGAGAATCATACCTACTTCACAGCATCATCTGAAGGCTGAAAGGAGGTCAGGATTGGAAAGCCCTTCGCCCAGAGCCTGGCACGGAGCTGATGCGCAATAAGCATTAGCACCAGGCAGAAAGAGAAGGCAGTGGTCAAACGCTGCTTCTACCTACAAGCTGAGCAACCTGGGGTGGGGGGTGGGCAGTGGACTTATCCCCCTGAACTCTGGTTTCCTTACAAATCAACCAGGGGCAAAAACCCCTCACTGGGCTGTGAAAACAAACGGGTCATGCGCATTAATGCACTTGGTACAGTGCCTGGCACAGGACGCATCATACATGAAAGAGATTTTAAACTACAACTTGCAGTTTTGGGGAGTCGTCCTGCCCCGGGGGCCCCGTAGCACTCACCTGCAGCACCTTGCCCTGGGGCCCCTCGTCGAAGAGCAGAGCCTGCTGGTACAGGGGGTCACAGGTCTTCTTGGCCACCTTTGTCTTCTTTTTGGCCAAGCAGGCCCCGTTCTCAAGCAGGTAAACCTTGATATAGGTGGCTAAGGGATGGGAAAAAGCATGCTGGGGAGGGGTCCAGGACAGACTGATCCCCTAACGTCCTGCTGCTCCTGGAGGTGAGCAAGGTGAGTGGGATGAGCTGACCAGTGGACAGCAGTAGAAAAGATGGGCTCAAACACTGACTCGTCCATCTCCCCTCCCCTCAACCCTGTCCACGGGCCTTCCGGGCCAGCCATGACTCCGGGGTCGAGAACACTGATCTAGGCCAACGGGCAGCTGAGGACACGCTAGACCCGGAGCTCAGTTGCGCACCCCTGCCTGGCAGGACCCCGTATCCAAAACCCCTCTTCCCGCTGCTCGGCCTCACCTGGGAGGGATTTGGAGCCTGGTTTGGGGGTCAGGCCCCGAGCCTCAATCACTTCCACCTCTAGCTGGCCACTGCGGTCCATGATGGCAATGTGCACATCCCCTGCAAGGAAGAAAAGGGACCCTCCAGGCAGAGGCAGAGCCGGGGCGGGCTGGCCAGCTGCTGTGCAGAGTACAGTCTGCAGAGGGCGCTACAGTGCTGGAACAGGCAAAACATGCAGCAGACTGCTTGTGCCAGAAGGGCTCTCGAGGGGCCACTTGAAAGGAGGTGAGAAATACTTTGATAGGTCCCCTGGGGCAGGGGCGGGGGCATGACCCTCAAGGGGCATGCTTGGGTAGCAACGAATGGCTGCCCAACTCCCAGTAAGTCCCAGTGAACTGGGGGGCTCCTGTCTTACTAAGCAGAATAGCAGCCCTCGGCCACTCCCCAAATATTTACAGACTCTCCTTTTGAAAAGATGCCGAGATAGGAGCCTGCGCAGGACAGGAGGCATTGCCTGGGAATTAGGGCCTGTTTGCACCCCGGCCAAAGGATGCAGGGAAGGCCAGTTCTCCCGGGAGCAGAGAACTGAGAACTCCTCACTGCGCTCCCACAAACGATTACCTCGCCGAGGCAAGTTCTGTATGAAGTCATGTCAGTTATTTCTAGAACTCTTAGCTTCGTTCAACATCGGTTAGCGGAATTTGAAATTATGCATTAGTCACTTGGAACAACCTTCAGAGGAATGCAGAATCATAAGCCTGATGCAGAGAAATTAAAATTGGCCAGACTTTGGGTTCAGCCACCCATTTTAGATACTCCGAGCTATCATGTAATTGTTTGTATTTGCATACTTGGGAAGATGGGGATTTATTACTTTCAGGAAACATCCTGGAAGTCGTCACCCTCCCTCTAGCTATTTCTGACCTCCCCGTGGGGACGGAAGAGGGGAGGTCTTACTCTAACATCCCTAAGGAGATAAGCAAAGGCAAGCCTGTCCTTCCCACTTCTAGACACCAGGAGGCACTACACACAAGTGTTCTAGGCTGGGAAGGCACAAAAGCCTTGCGGAGGTGGCTGGCTCCTCTCACTGCCTCCCAGTCCCTGGCTGGGCCTAGGGCTGGGAAAAGCAGACTCCCCAGGCCCTTAAGAGCCTGTGAGCAAGGGCTGAGAATTGGGCAAATCCTACCCCAGGGCCAGAGGAGAGCTGGTGCTCACCCTCCGAGGGTCCCCGTGGACAAAGGCTCCTGTGGAAGCATGTCTGAGAAAACCGAAGCAGTGCAGTGGGAAGAGTACTGGCCTGGGACTGAAACCCAGCTCCAGTGCAGGGCTCGCAGCAGGGCACTGTCTGAGCCCCGCTTCCTCATGTGCTGTGAGGTCAAAGGTCGAACACTGTTCCAATGAGGACTGAGTCCAGATGCCTGGGGGCAGACTGCTCAGGTCGGACTGATGGGGAAGGGGGAGAGGCAAGGGGCATCTCTGGGGAAGCAAGTTCCTGGGAGGAGCCCCCAGAGCCAACACAACCAGTATCTAAGACAGAGGGAGAGAGGGAGGGAGGTGGGAGGGAGCCAGAAGTGCAACTAAGAGGACCGAGTAGAGACCCGGGAAGTAGGTCCCAGCTGCAGGGAAGGGGGATGAGAAAATTATTTAAAAGGCTTTTAGGTGCCAGGCAGGTAGAAGTAACAAGTCCAATAAGACACAGTTCCTCAGGAGTAAATGAAACACTTCATTCAAAGCATCGGATAGGAACTCGATGAACTGTTGTTAGATTGCGGAACTAAGGCAGGGATTCTTATTCCCATTTTACAGATGAGGAAACGGAGGCTCAAAGAAGGGGAGTGACATGCCCAAGGTCACACAGAGCACCAGGGGTAGCACAGACTCGCTGAGCATCAAAGGTGCGACGCCTCTGGTTCACCGTCTTTTTTTTTTTTTTTTAAGATTTTATTTATTTATTTGAGACAGAGAGAATGAGAGAGAGCACATGAGAGGGGGGAGGGTCAGAGGGAGAAGCAGGCTCCCCGCCGAGCAGGGAGCCAGACGCGGGACTCGATCCAGGGACTCCAGGATCATGACCTGAGCCGAAGGCAGTCGCTCAACCAACTGAGCCACCCAGGCGCCCCCTCTGGTTCACCGTCTTACACCGAGCAGGCACTCGGCACTGCCAGGCGTGCAGCTGGTGGTGGGAGAGTGGATGGGCGTGTGGTGAGGGCGGCCCATGCTGTAAAGCTGCTGCGGGGTAGCCCGCAGAGCAAAGCTGGAACCTCTGTCCTCTCTGAAGAGGGAGGGACCTCAGAGGGCCCAGCCAACTCCTTCTGGCTGGCGCAAAAGCCAGAGTGAGGGCTCCTCTCTGCAGCTAGCCCTGTGTCGCATGGGGCCCCCACGGAGCTCACCCCTTCTGTGGCGTGGCCGCCATCCCCCCACTCGCTCAGCCCTCAGGGAGACTCACCCATCGGTGGCGTCGCCAATGTCTGTCGCCCCACAATCTGGGCTGGCCCCAGCCCATCCAGGAAATCACTGAACTGGCTTTCAGCCCCAAGCCGAGTGGTGGGGAAAATGAACCTGGAGGAAGACGCAGAGGGGCACATGAGGTGGCCTGGATGGTGAGATGTAGTGGCTCCGCCCCGCGGACACTGGGCCATGCCCCTCTGTGCCTCAGTTTCCCCTCTCCATAGCATGAGTGCCCTGCTTTAGCTGGGGACAAACAGAACTCTTCATCTCTGCACGTTAAATAAAAATACTCTGGTGTCCCTTGAGAAATAGTAAACATAATAATGTTATCTAATCCTCAAGCACCAGGATTTTCTAAGGTGACCCTTAAAAGGCAGGGCTTGCGGGACACCTATGTCCTCCCCTGGGGATATGACTGCCAAGAACCAGAAACATAGGCCAGAAATTTCGATGCCTGGAGCAAGTTCTAAGAACTGAGGTTTAGTTGACCATATGTTTGGAATCCAAGTCGATAACGTGAGGTGGTGTCCAAAACAGCAACCGAGACCAAAATAACACAATTGCAGGGTTGAGATAAAAGGCGAGCGATGGTGGGTGGTCCCTGGTTGTGGGGTCTGGAAACAGTAGCGAGCAACACTGATAGTGATCAAGAGCTGGGCGGGCGCCAGCAGCGCACCAAACGCTCCGCAAGCATCGCGTTCATTCCTGCTATTCTGTGCAGCGGGAGCTATGCTTGTCTTACAGATGAGAAAACAGGCTTAGAGAGGTAAGACTTGCCTTGACTGTAAAACAGTGATGTGATGCCCACCTTGCAGGGTTATGGTGGCAATTGGGGCAGCTGGTGTGTGAAAGGTTCCAGACAAGCAGGACACAATAAAATGGTAGTTCTGATGTTGCTGTGAACATCGAGGGCAGTGCCCCCCCTTAGGCACTCAAGGCTACATGTTCTGAGGGTGGCCAGGAGAGAAAGGACCAATGGGGGAGGGCGGACCCGGCTCTGCTCGGGGGGGCTACAATGGACCAAAGTTCTAAGACCTCCTAGAATAGCCCAGGTATCTGGCCTGAGAGATCAGACTGTCCCAGAACGACTCCCCCCTTGGAAAGTTGGGCCTTGAGTCCCCCTTGGCCAGCGACAGGCAAGGAGAAAGACGGGTTGCCTACACTTGTCAAAGAGGGCCTGAATTTCCCCAACAAGGCTGGCCTCCACTCTGAGGGAAGGGGCTTCGAGGCCCACCCACTCTTACTGGCTGTCAGCAATAACCCCAGCCCGCACTCTGAAGAAAACCTGAGAAGGTTAAATAAGGTCACGGACTCTCAAGGTCACAGAATTTTAGGAGCTTGGTCTAGAGAGTGTAGAGGTTGTGAACAAAGGTTATAGAGTCAAATGGCCTTAATTCAAACCCTGACTCCACCACCACTGAACAGCTGTGACCTTGGGTGGGTACCTCACTCTCCTCCCATGCCTCAGTCTCTCCACATGGAACATGGAGATCATGGTAGTGCCGACATCCCTCAGTGTTAAATGAGACACAGTTTTTGGTCTGATGGTGGCTGGTAGATCCCAGAGTAAGAAGCACCCATCTGAAGTGCCTAGTGACACCCTGCATATGCAGTAAATGCCCCTGGCCATTTGCATTCATGGAAGTGGGCACAGTAATGAGACACAAGATCATAGAATCCTAAATAATAGAGCCACAGGGCCCTGCTATCAATGGGCCTTGATGAAGCCGAACCAGAAAATCTTAGTCGTATAGCCAGCTTCATAGATTTGGGAGGGACCAAGGGAATATCTAACCCAGTGACTTTTGAATTTTTGACTGCAACTCCCATGCAATGGAAAAAATACATTTAACATCATAGACCTCTGTGCATCCATATATTAAAAAACCAAAACAAAAGTTCACAAGGTAATTCATCCTCACACCACAGGATATGTTTGAAATTTCTATTTCTTTCCCTAATGCTGGTTTTGACCCACTAAACTGATTTTACTTCCTGCCTGAGTCACCAACCACAGTTTGAAAAACACCAATCCAGCCCAACCTCCTTCTCTCAGCTCCATGCAAGACCACTTGTGAGAACTCCACTCATCGGAGCCGTAACAATGGTTTCAGATCGAAAAGGATTCTGGGTCCACATTTTCCTCCGGAGCCCTCTCGTCTGAGGGCAGTGTGTAGGTGCCGGGGGCTGGGAGGCATGAAACATACAGATGGGATGCAGTGCCCCTGGGGCCGCTGGGGGGTTTGGATGGGAAACAGCAGCCCAGAGCAAGAGGAAGACTGGGGCGCAGGCAGCGGATGTCCATGGAAGGCAGGGACGCAGAGGAACCCAGACATCTGGACCCGAAACCCAGCCAGAAAGATTTCCCCACCCTGCCCCCTGACTCTGGGACTAGAGGACCATGCGGGAAGGTGGGGACCAGAGTGGACATGGGCTGCACGCACGTGCCCTCGGAGCTGTTGCTGTTGGTGCTCCCATCTGTGGACTCCCGGCTGCCCTGGCGTGTGACCCGACTCCGCATCTCCACCGCGATGCCCGTCTCTGTGCTCCGCCGGATGTTGCTGCGCAGCTTCTTGGTGGCCCCTTCTGGGACCCCCGAAAACAAAGAAAGGGAACAAGGTCAGATCAGTGATGAGGCTTCTGTGGGAGTGCTGCCAAGGTCACCTCTTGGGATGGGGCAGGACGGGCAGGGCTCTGATTGGAGGCAGGGGCGCTGCTGAGCTGGTTTGCACAGTGACAGGGACGAAGACTAGAAAGATGGCTGGAGGCAGCGTCAGGATGGTGGGGCTGTGGGGTGGGAAGTCACCAGGTGCAGCCCAGCCCTGCAGCGTTCACCCTCATCCCTGCCAGGCTCCCTGATGGCCACCTTCCCAACTCAATTCCAGCCTTTGCCCCAAATGGAGAAAGTGTTCCTTTCTCTTCTGGAAAGGTTGCTTTCTCTGGCATTCCCAGATTTGCTTTCCCTCTTCCAGGTACCCTCATGAACCCTATCACACCCGGACCTCACACTCCACCTCTGTGATACCTTCATAGGCCCAATAAAACCCCCATGGGAAGCTTGGCCACTCTCAAACTAACCTGCATTCTCAAGGTGGGTCTGAATGTGGAGGGGGATGTGTGCGGAGGGGTACAGAGGCCATGAGGGAAGCAAGACTGAGAGAGACCACTAGGTTGACCTGAACAGACCTTGGCTTTGAGAGGTCTGCAGAAGAACCCCAGAAACCACATGGTGAGAGCTCACTCTGTGTCTCTGTACCTCTCATTTGGAGGGCCCTCTACCCTCACCCCAGCCCCCCTCTTGAGCCTTGCAGGGAACATGGGGCACTTTGCCTCTCCTAGTAGCACACCATCCTGCCTGGGTTTCCATGGCAACCTCCTCAGCATTGCAGCGAGGTCCCCCTAGACACCCTCTCCTCCTGGGGGGGCGGAGCAGAAGACGGGTTGAATTGAAGGTTTGCAGGCCTGCCCCTGCTGAAGCTTCACTGCCTGAAGAGCTTGACAGGAAGGGAAGATGGCATCACATAAGGACTGCGTCAAAGGAGCCACTGGTTAGAGGCCTGGGCAAATTAAGAGTGGAATTGCCACCAGGGCTGAGGAGGCTGGGAGGGGGGCTGGCAGCACAGCCTCCAAAAGCAGTGGGGAGGGGGGAGCCGGTTATGCTGGCCACCCCGTCTCCGGGCCACACCCCAATGGTGCACTGGGGAGGCACTGTTCAAAATGCCAGCCTAAGAAAAGGGGGGCTTCAGTCTCCCTGCTTCATCCTACTTACATTTCAGGAAGTCCCCCCAGCGGGAGGGAAGGCTGAGAGGGCCGGCCCCACCAATGGATGGGATGGGGGGACTGGGAGTGGGGATGGGCTGGTGGTGAGGAGGAATGTCTTCTCTGAAGCCAGCCCAGCTTCTGGGATATTGGAATAGCTACTGTCCACAAGTCAATGAGACCACCGATATGTCTATCAGTCTGTCTCTCTCTCTCTGTGTCTCTCTCTCAAACACACACAGAGTCACTTTAGCTGATACGTATTTCTTTCACACAAGCATAAGTAGATACAATGAGTGCTAACAATCACATATATGAGTACAGCGATCTCCCACACCAGGTCATGTATGTTCATATAATGGGCACACAGTCACTAACAGTCCTACTAGGTCTTAGTCACACATACACACAACACACTCTGCCACATACATGTGACCGTCACACCATAACACCTGATTGAACCCCTCCACTCGATCACAAACAGTGTGTGACCCACCACACAGAGGACTGGGCAATGATGGTGGGTGTAGGGTGCTCACCTTATCCCTGACTCCTAACTGCCACATCCCCTCTAACCCAGTTAGGAGACAGATGGGTCTGTGGGAGCTGCACTTTACCCTCCCGCATATCTCCCCTCCCCCGACAACACACACCCTGAGCTGAAGCCAGAGCCTCACCACCCCATGGCCCCAACCCTCCTCTTCTAGACCCACTTGGGAGAAAATTTACCTTCTTTGACCTACCCAATGCACTGTGAGCCCCTGGGTAGGGGTGTCACAGAATCCTGAAGTATTAGAGACACCTCGCTAGCCCCCCACTGCCATTTCACAAATGGCGAGCCTGAGGTTCACGTGCTCACAGGGCTGGGGTCAGACCCCAGGCCCACACTCTCCTGATCTACTGACGGCCTACTTTTCACTCCTCTCCATCAAGTCCACATTGGTTTGAGAAGTGATTCAGCAGAGATTAAGTTCCATATCTTCTGGGCGGGGAGAAAGTTCTTGCAGCTTCAGAGGTCTTGTCCAGTCTGAACTCTGTCGATCTGGGAGTAACTTTATGTAGACTCTCTCTCTCTCTCTAAAGAACTGGGCCAAGTTGCTTGCAATAATTCTGTGGTGCCTGGAGACTGAAAGACTCCAGGAACCATCTCATCTGTCCCACCACATACAAGGGAGAGGGAGAGCCTTTAGCAGCACTGCCCATGGCATCTCCTGGAATGGTCCTGAACCCTCTTCCCAGAGCCCAGAGCCCAGAGCCCAGAGCCCAGGTGGGAAGGGCTGCTGTCCCTGGTACTGAAACGAGGAGCTTCATTTGGGCAGAGGCTAGAATGGCCCAGCCTAAGGCCAGGCCAGAACCTACCTATGTCCTGGGACCCTAAAGCTCTGCCCCTACCCTCATCATTGCTCCTACAACTTAGAGAATGTTAGATCTAGAAGGAAGCTGGGAGACTAAGACCGTCTTTATAGCTCCATTTTACAGAAGAAGAAATTGAGACCCAGTGAGAAGATGACTCTCCCACGGTCCCATGGGGAGTTAAAGAGCTAGAACTAAATTCTAAAGTTTCAGGGTGAGTTTCTGGAAGGCCACTTGAGTTAAATGTGAGGAATAAACTGGAAGGGGCAGGCATGAGGCAGGGGAACTAGAGAGGAGGCTGGGGCAATAGTCCAGGCTAGATATCACGGGGCCTGAACTAGGACAGAGGCTTTGAAACAAAGAGGAGATGGGTGGGGCTGGAGCCATTACATTGTATGGACAGACCCTGAGGAAGGAAGCCCCTACAGGGGCAGACCTAGAGCTCAGAAGATTGGGTCCCAACTTCACACAGCCCAGCCCTGCAGGGATTCTAGCAGGGAACTGAACCATCCCATTTGGGGACAGCAGGAACACCCTGCTAGGATCTTTTCCCAGAACAGAGTTTCCCGGGCCAGTGCCCATGGTGAGTCAGCCCATACATCCCTCTGGGGCCAGACTCTCCCACCCAGGATGGGGCTCCAAGCTAGGACACTGGCAACCTCAAGGCTGGGGAGAGGTGTATGCTATAAGCAAGGGGGCAGAGCTGTGGGGGCTAGAGAACTCACTTCTTATTTGGTCCTACTGTGTGACCATGGCCAATAATAACACTGACAATTTACTAAGTATCTACTATGTGCCAGGCACGAGGCTGGGTGCCTTTGCATACCCTATCTCATGGAGTTCCCTGGACAACTCTGCAAGGCAAGTATCACTGTCCTTATTCCACAATCAAGGAAGCAGACTCAGAGAAGTGAAATAACTTGCCTGAGTCACCCAACTAGCAAATGACAGGGTGTGGCTCGGAAGGCCAACTTGAAGTTGTTCTCCAGGAAAGTGCCTTTTCTCCAGGCTCAGATGCCTCATCAATAAAATGAGTATATCGGACTAGATGATCCCAAGGGGCCCTCCCTGCTCTCACATTCAGAGATTAGGTGATCCACAGAGACTTTCAGTTAAAAGGGCATCTGGGCCGTTCACCTGGCTCAGGCCCAGGCCTTCAGTTGTACCCTTGCATACTATGGAGACAAATGATCCTGAAGCCCTATCGTCATTCATCTCCCCTTGAGGCTTCAGGTCTTCTTGGTGTCTACTCTAATCCCTGCCTGCTGACTGTGGAGTCTGGGTAGGTGGACAGCCCCAGGCCAACCACCAGAATGTCTCCCAGTGACTCAGGTCCCAGCCTGGGCCTTGGAAGACTGTCTGTCCAAATCGCTTGGGCATGAAGAAGCCTTTGGGTCTGAAGCTGAACCAGGTAGATTCAGCTAGAGATTAGCAGGGTTTGGACTCTTGAAGCCACACTCCTGGGGTCCAATACCTCCTCAACCTAATCTTAATCTCCTAAACTTAATCTCACCCCTTGATTCCTGTACCAGCCCACCTCCTGCATCCATATCTCCCTGACTCCCTAGTACCAGGCCTAAATTGCACACTTACAGAGGCCATGCCCATCCCGGGGCACAGAAAACCTCCAGTGCCCTCCCCATCCAGCGTTTCCCTGAGCCAGAAACCACATCGAAGCTTGATTGCTGGAAAAGACCATCCCACGTGCTCCTGTGAAGGGCTTTGTAAAAATCTATTTTAAGGCCTGGAAAAGTCTCCCACCCTCAGCCCCAACTGGGAGTCTTGATGAGCATTCTCTCTGGATCCTCTGGTGCCCCCACCCCCTCACCACCCCCATCCAGCTGCCCTATTTGAAGCTTTCCTGGGGAAGTTGTTACTCTGAACAAAATAAGCAGGAAGAGATTTTAAAACAAAACCAGCTGGTGTCTGGCTGATGCCACAAAGTGAGGAGGTCTTGGCGGGGGGAGGGGGGGCTGGCTCTTTTGTGATGTGGGGTCCAGTGTGACTGTGTGTGACAAAGTGGGTCACCCACCAGTCTGAGCATAACTGGCATTCCAAAACTAGGTGTCTGAGAAAATACACTTTTCCAGATGTAGCTGTTAAGGTGTGTGTGAATCTGGATTCATGAGGTATGGGCATATGGGAGTGCAGCGTGCTTCTGTGACCATGGGCATTGTGTGTGCGTGTGTGTAACTACGCTTCTGTCATCTGGGTCTGTGCATCAGTACACAGAGGGCTGTGCTCATGCGATATGCACGACCACGAACAGTGTGAATGGCTGTACTATGCTTTCCTGGCAGTAGGGGTGGCCCAGCTGAGCAACGGGGCACACTGTTTATGTGACTACGCAAGGTGTGTGTGTCTCTCTTGTGACTTGGAATGTATATGCATAACTGTAACTACATTTGGGTGACTGTTTGCACTTGGGAAACTCAGAGAACACAGGTAAGCCTGAATCCTGTGGAAGTGTGTCTGTGAAGTTGTGTCACTTGTCACAGTGCCAGGAATACGACGGCTGGTTCATAAAGCATCGATGATGAATGTGTACGTCTGTGCATGGAGGCAGCAGAGTTAAAGTTTAGGAGCATGAACCCAGAAGCCCGGCTGCTGGGGTTTGAATTCAGGCTCCACCAGCCCACTAGCTATGTAGTTTGGGGCATCTTACTCCCCGTTCTCTGTGCTTTTGTATCTGCCTCATGGAGTTTGCGGGGATTCCATGAGTCAGGACATGGACCGGACCCAGAACAGCACATGGTATACGGTACGTGCTCTAGAAGTATCTGTGGGCGTGACAACCTTCCCTGGGTGCCCTGTCATGACAAGGTGCCCCAACCCAGGCCCTCCGAGTCCTATGCCCTCTCACCAGATGGGGGCAGCTGCAGCGTGCTCTTGCTCCACTGGGTCAGGCCCACGATGGCCACCATCTTGGCCCCAAGGCTGCTGCGCCGCTTCTTGGCCGTGGTGGTCCCGGTCCCACCCCCAGCCTGCTGGGGGCCGCAGATTTCACCACTGATGCTGGAGCTCCGAACCACATTCCTGGAGGCCGCGGCCGAGGCCGGACCCGGCTCCCCGTTAAACATGGTCCGAGGGGTGGCAAGGCCTCAGGCAACCCTGTGGGGGAGAGCAGGAGACAATTGGGTCCCACATCAGGCCCTGGAGCCACTCTACTGCAGCCCACCGCTTCCTAGCTGTGTGACCTTGGGTCAGTCACCTGGCCTCTCTGAGGCTGTGAGGATTAAATGAATAAATAAAGGTAAAGAGTGTACCCAGCGTCTGGCTCAATAAATGGTACCATTCTTATGAGCATATGGCTGTCCTGGCAAGTGACCTGGTTTGGCAGTCAAGGCAGAGGTTGTGGAGTCATTTGGCCCACTCTCGAATTCCAAAGGCCTCTACACACTGGCTGTGTGATCTTGTGACCAAGCACCTTGGGGTTTCAGTGAACACCTCAGCAAAATGAGAAATAAAAGCACTTACCTCACAGGATTGTTGTAAGGATTAAATTAGAGCATGCGAAGGCGCCTAGAACAGTGTCAGGCATGGAGTAAATATTCAGTAGGTGTGATTACTTTCACAGCCAATAATAAGAACAAGGAGAGCAAAAGTGGCCCCAGCCTCGGGGGACGACGGAAGGGGACCTCCTGCTAAAGGGGACAGCACAGAGAAGTATAAAGGAGCAGGCACAAGTCACCCTGAAGCATCCCACAGAGCGGCAGCCTCTGGAGGTGTTTTAACCCGTTTCCCTCCCAGGGTCTTTCCTGTCTATGCATTTTTTTTTTTTTTTATTTGAGACAGAGAGAATGAGAGAGACAGAGAGCACATGAGAGGGGGGAGGGTCAGAGGGAGAAGCAGGCTCCCCGCCGAGCAGGGAGCCCGATGCGGGACTCGATCCAGGGACTCCAGGATCATGACCTGAGCCGAAGGCAGTCGCTTAACCAACTGAGCCACCCAGGCGCCCCTGTCTATGCATTTTTAAAAATAATTGAACTCATACTGCAAATACAATTTTACATCCTGGTGTTTTTCATTTAACATCAGATCGCAAGCATTTCCCAATGTCATTAGCATGTTTTAATATAAGGTATACATGTTTTAATACCACCATAATATTCCGTTGTATGGTAGCATAATGGACTTAACTATTTCAATGCAGTGACCTCTTAGATCAGGTCCGACTTCTTCCCCTCTCTCCTGCCTTTTAAACAACACTGCAATAAACATGTTTCTACACTGCTTTGATCTGCTTCTTTCCTTAGGATTGATTCCCAGAAACAGAGTGCCTGGGCTGGGTGTGGAGACTGCTGGGAGCCTCCCCAACGTCCACTCTCCCTTCCTGCTTCCTGGCAGAGTGCTGGTTTTGTCAGGTACCACCCATCCCATTTCGGAGGTAGATCCAGATTAGCTCGAGCCAATCAATGAGTGGCACTCACCTCGGTAACTAGTACTGGTCCGAGGGCAGGCCTATGATTCAGTTGGCCCCATGTGACTTAAGGGGAAGATTTGGATTCCATGCTTTTCGGAGAGGTGAAGTCTCCCTCCCCCACTTCTTCCCTCAAGACCCTTCCCCCTAGGGAGGGCCCAGTCCTAGGAGGAAGCCAGTGTCGCTGAGTGCCGCAGAGCAATGGGAAGGACCTCAGGCCACCCCGGAGCCTGCCTTTTTCTGGCCTAACCAGTTATGCAGAGAATGTGCTTACACCAGTTGGAATCAGTGTTCTCCGTTACATCCCAAAGCATCCCACCTGATACCGAGGACACAAACATTTCTTTGATTCTTGAAAGATATTGCCAAATTCCTTCCAAAGCTGCATTCAACGAATATTTAAGCCCCTAAAGTTCCAAGACCTAGGCTGAGTGCCAAGGATATGGCAGTGAGCCAGGCCAACGTGGTCCTGCCCTCCCAGAGCCTCCAGTCCAGGAGGAGAGACAGACAGTAAGTCACTGATTATATAATTAAATATTAAATCTGATGAGCATGAGGGAAGAAAGAGGACATTGGGACCCACTTTGGGGGAGCAAGGGAGCAGGGCAGCATGCGTTTATGGCTTGGTTTTGCACAGAGGCAGGATCGCCAGCTGCCGGCCTCTACAACTTGGCCCAAAGTCCCATACAGCAGTGGGTGTCCTCCGCTCAGAGTATAGGAAAAGTGGCGCTCTGGCAGGCTCTGCCTATAACCCTTCCCAGCTCTGTCCCCGGCTACAGAGCTCTTGCCAGGGCAGCTCCTCATCCCAGGGCTCAGGTCACTCTGCTTGACCCTCTGCCCTCAGGCCTGTCACCCTGAGGGTATCTGACTTCAAAAGGACAGAGCTGAAGTGTGTGTGTGGGTGGAGGAGAATGAGGGAGAAGGAAGGGGCCACTCTAAAGGATTCAGTCCCCAGATAGCTGTGAATGGTAGCCGCTTGGCCTCCTGATCAGTGCAGCTCCTGCCAACCAGGCAAATTGGGGCTGACGGTGGGGATGAGTCAAAGCTGTGTTCTCCCTCCTTTGTGGTTGTCTGGGCTGTTTTTGCTCACCCCGTGATATGTGCAGAGTCCCAGATTCTATTTCTCCATCCATCCCCCACTAACCTTGCAGCTAATGGAAAGTCCCCTGGACATGGGCCTATGATGATCTCTTCTCTTTAGTTTCCAAATCTAGAGCCAGTTTGTGTGTTTTTTGAGGTATCTGCATGGTCTTTTGGTGGATGGTGGGAGAGGGCTTACAGTATAAGCCTAATTTACTCGTTAAAGTATTCCTGTTAGGTGTGTGGTAATCTCCATGTCACAGATGAGAAACTTGAGTCTCCGAAAAGTCAAGGCCTTGCCCATCCTACTCAGCTAAGAAATGGCAACACCTGGACTCGAACCCAGCTCTCCTTTTCCCACAAAGATGCAGACATAGGGGCTCCTAGGTGGCTCAGTCGGTTAAGTGTCCTATTCCGGGTTTTGCCTTAGGTCATGATCTCAGGGTTGTGGGATCGAGCCCCCTGTCCTTGGGCTCCACGGCAGATTCTCTCTCTTCCTCTGCCTCTGCCCCTCCCCCCCACTCATGCTCTCTCTCAAAATAAATAAATAAAATCTTAAAAAAAAAAAAAAAAGATGCACACATGCTCAGCAGCTCCTGCTCCTTCAACCCAGAGCTCACCCAAAGGTGTGGGCCCATCCCTCCCCTTCAGCCTTTGCCCTGGGTCTCTGGCTCTTTGAAAACTCTGCAAAAAAAAAAAAAAAAAAAAAATCTCTCTGGCCCAGGTTATCACAGCTGGCATGAGCATGTGAGGGGCAGGAGAAACCCCACTCAGACCACAGCTGGAGAAGCAAGTGCCTCCCCGGCACAGCCTACAGGAAGTTCAAGAGTGCCACTCCCAGGGGCTGAGAAGGGAGGAAGGTATGGGACAAAATTCCTGACCCCGCCAACCCAGGGGCTCATGTTTCCTCATGAATAATGAATGACACTGACAAGCAGATGGTTTGACATCCAGGACTCGGCACCATCTGGAGCTACTTTCTCATCTTTAACCACCCAGCGATCACCCAGGGGACCTGGAGAGCTGATGAATGCTTCAGAGAGCCCCACCAGACAGGCCACCCTCCAGGGGCCAGGAGGAGCCAAACCAAAGCAGGGGACCCAAGGTCTTAGGGCCTGACCCCTGGGTTGGGTGGCCTGGGAGAAGTAAGAATCAGGAAGTGGGATTAGAACGTTATACAGACTCCTGTGTCACTTTCTCTGGGCCTTGATTTCCTCATCTGTGTGTAAAATGAAGCGGTTGGATTAGGTGATCTCTAGAAGCCCTTTTAACTAGAGAGTAGAGCCTGTGAACACATACTGCATTGGCAGGCTCAGAACTGGGGCTCCAGGTGCTTCTCTGACAGCTGGTCTAGCTCGAGAGGAGTGAGACAAAGAGACAGGAGGAGAGCCTCCTCACAGTGACACTACAGGGCCCAGTGATGGCCCTGAGCCATGACACTACAGGGAAAGGGGCAGCAAGCAGAGATGGGGGCAGGGTGGTGAGGGGCCAGCAAGGCACAGAACATAGCACCCCCCATACTGGTCGTTCTGAAAGACTGCTAAATGAACTACATCCTCCCCACAAAAGTCACTTCAACAATTCCCTGTCTCTGAGCATGCCTGTTCCTTCCCCAGCCCAGTTCACAGCTCCCCAAGGAAGGGAACCCTCCCTCGCCAGGTCACAGGGACCTCACTCTGGAGTTCTCTCAGCCGACTCCCATTTACTACTACTACAGCAGCATCTCCTACTATGGCTCGGATTTCCCGTCCAGGGACAAGGACTACTGTCCCCACTCCTGCCAAAGCTCCATGCCAGCAGAGACCTTCCAAGCTCCTCAGGGAAGGAGGCTAGTGTTTTCTTTCCAGCCATGGATGTTTGGCCTCCACCCTGGAGTCTTAGTACACTAAGGGCTCTCCAAACCATCTCTTGAATCCTGGCAACAGGGGCCTCAGGGCTCTGCCAGGCTACCCAGGCCCCTTGGTCCCTTTGACGATGTGTCTAACCAGATCATGAGCCTGTTTTTGAGCGTCAGTGAGGCGGTCAGAAAGCCCAAGATAAACCCAGCTACCCACCCTTTCAACAGGAGAGAGCAAGGAATCTGTCACAGGGTGACGGTAGGTTCACCCACAACAGACATCACTAATCCATTTCTTTCCCATCAAGGCCAGATTTAACCTCCGAATCCCTCTCAACCAATTGGTGAGAACTGGCTCATAATTAAAAATAGATTTGCCATCCCTATTCCAGCCTGAGTCTTTCATCTTGCAGAGTGGGACCTTAAGGCCCGGGATGGGAAAGAGACACACCCAGGGTCACATAGAACGTTGGTGACAAAACCAGAGCTCTGACTCAAGTCACCTAACTCTCAGGTCCCACATCACCTGGCAGGTGCTTCCTCCCCACTCTGAAGAACACCCAAACTCACCGAACTGATGAGTCTGAGCGTGGTGTTCCACATCACAGGGGGCTGTGCCCCTCTCAACAGCACACCCCTAGGGCATTTACACGAGGCTTCAGTTAACTTCTGCCCAGACACCAGTTTTCAGGAAGGAGGTGAAGGCAATCAGGGTAGCTCCCACGAGGAGATGATATGCTAAGAGTCTGGAAGGAAAGAGGGAAGTTTAGAGGAAGGGCTAGCGAAAACATTTGTCCTTAAGAGCTTCTAGTAGCTTGTGGTGTAAAAAGACTTCGGAGATAGCTGTGTGATGTTGAGCAAATTCATTTAAACTCTCTGATTCTCTTTCCTACTTTGTAAAACTGTCCCGACTCCTGGGTCCCCTAATCTGCCTTTCGGCACTTTAATGTCAAACTACTGTTGCTGAAGCCCCACACACAACTTTAAGACTTTTAACACATGAGGGACACATGGGGGTCCACCTGCTAAGGAGCTCTAGACCCTATTCTTCCTTCCTCAGTCCTCCCCCTGACTGATGGGGTCTGTGTCCTTCCCCAGACTCTATGACATGCCCGGGGGTGGGGGGGAATCCTGGCTCCACCCCCAGCCATGTGACCCTGAGCAAATCATTCAGCTTCTCTGAACTTCTATCTCCTCTTCTACGTGAGGAGTCTACTTGCCACCTGGACCCAGCCCCACTCTCCAGGTAGACTGGGTGTTGGATGGGTATAATGAGGAGCAGGATAACACTGTGATTAAAAACACAGGCTTTAGGGGTGCCTGGGTGGCTGAGGTCATGATCTCAGTGTCCTGGGATCGAGCCCCATGTCCGACTCTCTGCTCAGTGGGCAGTCTGCTTCTCCCTCTCACTCTGGCTCTCACTCTCTCTCAAGTGAATCAATAAAATCTTTAAACACACACACACACACACACACACACACACACACACAGGTTTTGGAGACAGACAGACTTGGTTCAAAACCTAGATCTGTCACTTACAAGCTGTATGACACAGGGCAATTCCTTAACAAACCCCCTGAGCCTACTGCTCCTCATCTCTTGAGTGGGTAAAATAATGCCCGCCTTAGGATTATTAGATGAAATGTTGCAAAAATAAAGATTGGTAACATGCTAACTGCTCAGCTGGGCAACTACACTGTTACTACTCAGAATGGTGCCTTTGTAATGACTATACAGGAGTCAGTGTGTATTGGTCTGGATTGCACACCAGATGCAACCACTTCATGGGAAGGTTCACAGACCAACAGGATCACCTCTCCCTCCGGCCAGGGCTGCTTCCACCCCGAGCCCCGAATAGCATGGGATCCAGGTCCCTGTGCCTCTCAGGTGAGGTGGGAGCTGACACGGAGGCTGTGTTCTTCTCTGCCAGCATCTCAGCTCCTGGCCCCTCACTGGATGTTGGGTCTGGCATTTGAGACCCCTGATTCAACCTTAACCCAGCACCAGAGCTGCCCACCACATCTCCCATCCCAATCTGTGCCCATGTCAGAGGCCAGTGTCTGCCTCCACAGAAGGCGAGAAGGGGTCTCTTTTTTCTAGCCTCTCCTTTCCCCCCTCAGGAAGAGATGGGCGGGTGACAGGGCTGGCAAATGGTGGGAGAGGTAGGTTGGGCTGAGGGAGCACACCCAGCTTGCATTGGGAGCACCATGCCAGCTCCCCTCCTGATTATGTGACCTTTGTCTCCCCCCAGCCAGACTCCCACACACAACGCTATGCACACACACAGGGAGAGACATAAGACACTTGATTTCAAATGTGTGATCACACACCCTACACACCCAGACAGATGATATACACTTAAAGATACAATCACATGCGTACACAGATATGCCATGCACCCCCAAGACAAAGGCACACAGAAGCCACCTCACTGACAGCCACAGGCATCTGCAGACTCACATATGTGTACACACCCACGCACACTCATACACACACACCCCTCCTTGGCCCCTGCCCAGCCCAGAGAGGCGGGAAGAGCCCATCCCTTCAGTGGGCAGGGAAGTGGGAAGTGTCTTACCTGGATCTTGGGTTCCCTTGGCTGAGGCACGCATGCCAGCTCTGGGCGGGCGCTTGTGTGAACTTGAATACACACACACACGCATCCCCGCTCCAGCCCCCAGTACCACGCTCCTGGCCCCCATCCCTGCAGGTCGGACAAAAGAGCTCCTCGGGGAGGTTTGTGGTGAGGAGATGAGAAGACTGGCAGGGAGCAGCTGCAGTCACCATGGCTACGGAGCTGACCCACTTCTCCTCCACCCAGCCTGGCCCACCCAGCCCAGGCAAGGGAGGACAAGCAGCCTGGGGCAGGGGGGCCCTCCCCATCACACACAGTAAAGAGGTGGCTCTCTGAGGGTGTGGTAAGGGATGGGTTGAGCCCCAGGCTGGTTCCTACATAGAAAGGCAATAGCCCAGACATTCTTTGAGGGGAGCAAGGTACTAAGAAGATGGCCCCTGCTAAACCTAGCCCCTCGCCTCCTTCAGCATCTGTACCTCTGGCTTCAGGGACCTCCATGGGTCATGCGCTTGCCCTGGACACGTTCTCAGACACAGGCCTCATGGCAGGGCAGAGGGTGAGGCGGCCAGGCCCAAATCTGCGTCCCCAGCTCTAAGGACTCAGGACACTGAAGGGCAAGAGAGACCCAGAGCTGGTTGAACCCTGTGTCCTGCTCAGATCAAGGTGGTGGAGGGCAGGGCTTATCCTCCCAACTTGGACTAGGGGCTCCTGGAGGCATGGCCATGCCTTCATTCCTCAGCCCGGGCTGCCATGTGGGTCTTCTCTCAGCCAGCGGGCTCCTGAGGACATGGCCATGTGTCTTCCCTCAGAACCGGGGATAGAGAGGAACCACACAGCCTTTAGACAGCTCAGTGTTGAGAGGAGATCGCTCACAAAGCAGAATGAATCACTCCTGAATGACAGCTTCCCATAGCTCCGCATTCCCTTCAGGATAAAGTAAAAACCCCCTCACACCAAGGCCCATAAGCCTAGTGACCCAGCTCATCCCATGCTCTTGCCCCTCTTCTGTATTTCAGCTGCACTTGCCTTTTTCCCATTCCTCAAAAGTGCCCTGTGTCTCTCATCTGCCTGGAATGCTCTTCTCCAGCCTCCCCACCCTCATGTTCTGGGGCCCTGTATTTACCTGCTGAGCCACCTTTGCCTGGCTGATCCCTACTCATTGCTCAGTCCCAGTTGCAGTGTCATCTTCTAGGAGAGTCTTCCCAGATAAAATGAGTCCGCCTGTCATGCTCTCCCAGACTCTGGACTGTCCCTGCCTGTTAGGTGAATTGTGTCCCCCACCCTCCCCCCAAAAAAGATATGTTGAGGTAGAAACCCCAGTACCTCAGAATACGACCTTGTTCGGAAGAGAGTCATTGCAGATGTGATTAGTTAAGTTGAGGTCATGCTGGAGTAGGGTGGTCCCTAATAAGGGTGTCCTTATAAGAATGTGAAGACAGAGACACACAGGGAGAATGCCATGGGATGACAGAGGCAGAGTTTGGAGTGAGCAGCAACAGACTGAAGAATGCCAAGGATTACCAGCTGTCACCAGAAGCTAGGAGAGAGCCATGGAACAGCATCTTCCTCAGAGGGAACCGATCCTGCCAACACCTTGATCTTGGACCTTTAGCCTCCAGAACTGTAAGAGAATAAGTTTCTGTTGTTTTAGGCAAGTCAGTTTGCGGTACTTTGCTACAGCTGCCCTAGTAAACTCATATACTGCGATTCCTAATGTGTTCAGTGCTTGTCTCCCACACCCCAGCCCCTGGCTGTGAGCTGCCTAAAAATAGACACCATGTCTTCTTCACCCTGACCCTCCAGGGCCTGGCACAGGTCTGGCCCATAGCAGGGCTCTGTAAAAATGTGTTAAATGAATGAATGATGATCTCAAACAAAGATTAAATTAACAGTATTTATAGTTGTATAGAATTGTGAGTCATTTTTATTTTCTTCATGTGACATATTGTGTTTTTCTAAGTTCCCACTTGAGAAACTATATTGATGTTATCATAAAGAAAAACGAAAATACATATTTTTCTTTTCAAAACATACATTAAGATAACAGTCATTTCCACGAATATGTGTTTTGTGAAGAGGAGGAAGTTCTGCTATCTGCTTGGTAACTACTTTTTCATTGATTAATTGATTCCTCCTTGTGTTGCTAGAGTGCTTTCCGGAGTCAGATTTACAGAGCTTGAGCTCTGGGGCCTTGCGGGGAATAGATTCCAGGTGGGAGGGGTCCAGGCAAAGTATGCATGCTTCTCAGCCAATCTCAACCCTTCCCATAGCTCATGGGATGTGGCCCAATGTGGCACCTGTCACCAGATGGGGGCTGCTACACTTCACACTTGAGAACACAACCAGCCCTGGCTGAAGGCCATTCCCAAACAGAAGCAAAATCCTACCCTTCATGAATGCACCCTCAAACTTAAATATTCACACTAATCATTTGGGGATCTTGTTGAAATGCAGACCTCAATCCCATGGGTCCCAGGTGGAACCTGAGATTCTGCATTTCTAACAAGATCTCAGGTGATACCCCACATTGCTGGTCTATGAACCACCCAAAGTTAAAGATAAGATATTCTGGTTGTTCCGCAAGGGTGAATGCTTTGGGATAGGGAGACCAGAAAAGGCACATTGGGAGTACCTCAAAAGATAGGTGGGATTTGGAGAGGTAGAGCTGGCAGGAAAGAGGTGGGAACTACCTGGAAAGGTCCAGAGAGAAAGTGCTATGTTGGCAGGATGGTGACTTGAGCAATACAGTTGGAACAGGAGGTAAGTACTATTGTGGAAGGGAGGGCTAGAAAGGTAGGCTGGGAACAGCCAATAAAGGGCTCTGAATGCAGGGCTAAGAAGCTTGGCTTTAATTCCATAGGGAGTGAAATCTGACATGACTTAGAGATAATGTTTTCCAGAGATCAATCTGACACTGAGTGCAGACTCAGAAGAAAGTCTGACAGAAGGAAGAAGAGTCAAAAGGCAGGTAAGAAGGTTGCACTGCTTCAGATAATGCAGATGGGGAAAGGAAAGGGGTGGCTAGGAGTCATGAGAAGGCTTGGGGGTTGCCTAGAGTTAGTGATGGGACACAGTTGGGGAGAAGAAAAAACAGAATCCAAAGTGATTTACAGGAAGGGTGGAGACTGAGAAGCACCATCAGCAAAGCTTGAGGTCCCAGAGGAAAACACTGGCTTAAGGGGAAGATGAGTCCCATCTTAGATGTGATGAGTCTGACATAATACTGCAACTCCCACATAAAGGCACTGGGCAGGTAAGCAGATTCAGTGGAGCCCAGGAGAGCAATGTGTGTGGGCAGGATTTGGATGTGTACCCTGAAGGGAAAAGTGGGGTACAGAAAGGAAAGAATGCCCAGAGGGTAATACAGAGTGAGCAAAGGGTGACAGGTAATACCCACAGCTAGGGGTAGGAGGAAAATAGAATCCACTGAAGGGAGAATCAGCAGAGAGGTCAGAGAAGATACCATGGGTATACAGATGGCCAACCTGGAGGCCCTACCATACTGTGACATCAAAACCAAGGAAAGGCCTGCCCAGCCAAGGCTGTAGAAGGGCAAGGGAAGCCCAGGCTCGAAAAAGAGCACTGCTTGAATGGAAAGCAGCATTTGAATTGGTGGAGAAGAGGACGGGATTCCCTGGAGTAGGTCTGGGCTTCAGCAGGATCCGAAGGGGCTTGGGGCTCCCAATCACTTATTCCAGATCAGCCCTAGCACAGGAAGGACGATCCCTTAACCTGCAAACACACATACATGATATGTGCACACCCCAGAACCTACCAAACCCCCAGGGCAGAGCAGAGAAGTGGGGAGAAGGGGTCTTTGAAGCAAAACCTTATGGCCGGGAGGCACATAATTTATCATCCAACTAGGACTCTTTTGAGAGTGAGCAGAGACGCTACCAACAATCACAGCACAGATGTGCATTAAGACTTCCCAGGCAAACCCAGCCCTATGGTTACCCTAGCCCTGGGGGATACTGATCCCCCCAAAATGTCCGTTTGCTCCCCGTTCCCCCTTTCTAGATGGGGTGGCGGAATTGAGTCACAGGCGAGAGGAACAGGCAAGCTCATACTCCGAGGCAGCCCCCACCCCTCCCCGCGGAGGAGGTTGGTGGATGGGGAGATCTGGCTCCCCCCACCTCCCAGCAGCACCATGGACAGCGACCGGCCCAGCCCGCTCCCAGTCCCCTGGCCCTTGTTTAGGCAGGACCGCCGCGAGGCTCGATCACTATTTCATGGGGGAACGGGTTCGGGTTACCAGCCCCGTGCCTAGCCGGAAGGCGCCGCCCGCTCCCGCCACCCGCCCTGGGGACTCTCCCCTGGAACCCAGCACACCCGCGGCCCGGCTCAGACAGACACCGCCCTCAGGCGCGCTTCGCATTCCCCGCACACCGCTCCGCCCTCGGACCCTTCCCAGGGCACAAAGACCCGCGCACACGCCACACAGCTTCCCGCGGCCACTCAGACGCACCGCACAGCCAGACGCGCGCTGTATGAAGACGGTGACTACACAGAACAGGCACACCCCACACCCAGCAGCAAGCCACCTAGACACATAGCACACACACAATACGCCTCGCAGACACACACTGCGCGGAGAGTTCACCACAGACCCTGAATGCAGGGCTAAGAAGCTTGTGACACCCTGCCACACACACAAACTCACATGCTGCCCGAAAACTCCCTCACAGAGAAGCTCCGATACATTTACTAGACACACATATCACACACTGTGTGTGCACACACACAGTATGCCTTCACAGAGTCCTTCAGACATATCGCCCAGAGCTACTTCACCACACACAAACTCTCTCTCTCACACACACACACACACACACACACACACACCACACACACACAGTATGCCTTCACAGAGACCCTCAGGCATTCACCACGGATACGGAAGCACATGCATCACACTACCGAGGCCCACCACCACCCTCCTGGAGCCCAGGCCTGCCCTCCTGCTGTGGACATGGGACTGGGGAAAAGACAGGCAGGACTTCCATCCCTCCTGCCTGGCCCCGGTGTTGAGTCCTGTGGATAAATTCTGTGTGTACTCTGAGGCCTCCGGGGGTTGTTGCCCAATCCCCCAGGGCAGACAGACAGAAGCACAAAGAGGTGGGAAGGGGGGAAGCAGGGGAAAGGGGATCTTTGAGACCCCAAAGCCTCCCCAGCCTTGCTGTCCCCAGGCCCCAAGCTCTGGGGCATGAGGCTCCAGGGATGGCCTTGCCCTCACCTGCAGCTCCCACAGCCTCTGTGCTCCCTGGGACTGCCACCTTCTGGGAGGCCCTGAGGTTTGTGTTGTGCGTGGGGACCAGGAGTACTGTGGAGTCTGCAGCTCCTGCTGCCCCCCTGGGAGTGCCCAAGTGCTGCCTCAGAGTTGAGGGGACATGCTACCCCCATCCAGACAGCCCAACTCCAAGAGCTTCCCTCTCCAGCAGGGGAGGGTAGAGTGGCACAAATTCTCCTCTCTGCAGAATAATCATGGCAGGATTTTCTGAAAGAAACCCAAGACAGGGCATGAGGTGAGGAGAGGGAAACAGGCTGGCAGAGCAGGAAGAGACCTCTGAATTTTCCAGGCAGGTGGAAGGGCCCTTCAAGATTATCTAGGCCAATAGGCCATGTCTCTGACATCCCCATACCACTTCCCAATTTTGCATTTTCCACATAATGTGCCCCCTCGACAATTTCTGCCAAATTTCCATACTCTTGTTCTGTTCCTTATTTATGGTCTTGAAATTGACACTTTTAACTTACACGCATTTACTGTAAATAGAAACTCTGTGTTACTACTATAAATGCAAAGGCTATTATTGCTTTCAATAAATAGAAAATGACGGTAAAATACAGTAAAAGCAAACTGTATTATTAAATCTTAGCTACATGGAGTTGCCAGTCAAGACCTCTTTGTTCAAAAGGGAAGGGCAGCAGTGTTGGAAAGTTGTTAAAGACACACTGGCACCTTCTCCCTGGAACAACCTTGGACTTGACAGAATTGAAAGGTAACCGACTTTCTCACGACGTGAGCCAATGCTATGTAATGACAGGTCCACGAGCCACTGAAAGTCACCTCAGGTCTTGCTGAAGGTACTACCCCCCACGGTGGGAAGCTCTAGGCTTGCCCACCTCCTGGAGGAGCTTGGGCACAGTGGCTAGCTGGACCCTTGGTGCTACGATCCATTCTGATAATAACAATCCTTAGAAATTGCTCAATTCTTTCCTATTTACAAATTGTCCCTACAGCCACCATCTAGTATGAGCTGCACAGCAGGAATTATCATCCCCATTTCTGAATGAGAAAACAGAGGCTCTGAAAGATTAAGAGATTTGTTCAGAGTCACATAGCTACACAGGGTAGATCCTCAACTCCCACCCCCCTTTTCTACTCTACCTGCCTCCATCTGTCCCATCATTGGGAGCCCTTGTTCTAGGCTGACCCCTTCCCGGGCAGAGGGGAGTAGAGGGAGAATGGTAACCTTGCATCTGCCTATGAGGCCCTCATAATCCCGAAGGCAAACAAGCAAGTGAGTAAGTAGAGCTTTTATTTTGGAGTCACACTGTTGTGTGTCCCTAGCCGAATAACGGCACCTCTCTAAACCTCAGTTTCCTTGTCTGTAAAATGGGGATAATAATAGTACTTATCTTATAGGGTGTGAGGATTCAATGAAATAACGCATGCGCATAGAGTCTGGCACAAAGTGAGAACTGAAACATTTTTATCACCAGGGAAGTAAAAAGAATAGAATTAATTCAGGTAAAAAAAAAAAAAAAAGGCTGCTGGGGGCGGGTAGGCATGGCATGGTTCTTCACTGAAGAGAGGAAATGAGTTCCGTCTTAGAGAGTGAATATGATTTTGGTAGAGAGAACTATCCTGTCTGCTCATGCCCTCCTCTTCCTTCTCTGCCCGCTCCAAAGAGAAGTGAGAAAATGCAGGGTCTCATCTTCCTATCTTTCTGCTCTGGCCTTTGAATGACAACTGACAGGCTCTTCAGAGCCTGCCCTGGGCATTGCTGCCCCAGTAAGACTCCCCTTTAAGTCACAATGCCTGGGCTGTTTTCTCCAGGGGCTATCCAGATGGAAGGTTGGGGGCCAAGCACACCCTGGCACTCTAAGGATTCTAGCAGATGTCTTTCAACGTACTTGTGCAGACAACAAAGACCCTCCCTACCACCACCTTTCTCCAACGGGGTCAAGAGTGATGTCTGCCTGTCTGACTTTGAGAGCTTTCCCAGCAGGCTGCAGGTTATTGGACCTGGGTGGGCACCTGACCCATTCAGAGCCAATCAGATCCTCTCATACAAATTTGGACTTGGACGGGCCAAACCCCGGGTTCTCTGAATGTGGCGGGAAGGAAGGACAACATACAGCAACTATAGGTTGCCCAGGCTCTGGTAAAGCAGAGAAAACCCAGTCTGTGGAGAAAGAAAGGTAAAGGCGGCCAGAAAGGTGCAGAGAACGGCTGCTTCCATTTCTCCTGGCCTACAGGTCCTGCCTCCCAGAAGCTAACGATTTTCTGCCCCTCCGTTCTCAGGAATCCCTTGTGTCCTGGTAATAAACCCTTCTTTATTACTGAAGCTGGCTTGAGTGGGTTTCTATATACAAACAAAGACCTAATTAAGAAAGGGGAGAAGCTGGGAGCTAGAGGCACAAAGATGAACAATCCTGGGGGGGCGGGGGGGGGGGAA
>NC_138372.1:28908261-29142926 GCF_054177405.1 Leptonychotes weddellii
TTGTAATAGAGCTTGAAGTCCGAAATTGTGATGCCACCAGCTTTGCTTTTCTTTTTCAACATTCCTCTGGCTATTCGGGGTCTTTTCTGGTTCCATACGAATTTTAGGATTATTTGTTCCATTTCTTTGAAAAAAGTTGATGATATTTTGATAGGAATTGCTTTAAATGTGTAGATTGCTCTGGGTAGCATAGACATTTTCACAATATTCGTTCTTTCAATCCATGAGCATGGAACGTTTTTCTAAAACGAAGTTTTTTGATGTTAACCTTGATCCAGGCTTTGTCCCAGGTACTGGGGATTCAGAATTGAGAAAAACAGTCATTAAGAGAGACAGGAGAGAAATATTTCTGACACAGTGAATCCTGGAAACAGCCAAGGACCCATTAACCACAAGAAGGGGTATGGGGAGAGAGGAGGGGTGCAGGAGGAGATGTCCTTGAAATGAGTCTTGTGGAATTTAAGGGAAGGGTGAAGGAGTGGGGCAACACTTATAAGTCTGGGCGAAGAAGAACAGAGCTTAGGGGAGGAGCAGTGGTCTACCTGCCCTGAGTCTTGGGGTTGGTTAGAGATGAAGCTGGACAAGTATACCGGGGCCAAGCTAGAGTTTGGGCACAGAGGAGTTTGGGCACAAAGATTTTGAGAGCTTTTCAATGGTTTAGTTGACTTGGTCTAGGGGCCACCTGCTCTGCCAACCCAACCTGCCTCTTTCTTCCCAAATGGTCCTCACCTGAGTTCAAGCTACCAGTTGCTTAAGCCAGAAACCTAAGAGTCACCTTTGACTCCTCCTCTGTCCTCACTGCCATCCAGTTAATTATCAGGGCCTGCCTAATCCACCTCTTAAATATTCCCCAGGTTCATTTACTGCTATCCATCCCCATGGCCAGTCCCCTCGTCCACACTCGTTCTTCTCACTCTTGAATCCAGCTGGGGGCAGAGACTTGGTTTGTAGGTCTAGACATCACCAAGCTTTCACCCAAGAGAAATCCTTCTAAAACGAATCTGCCCACATCTACTCTCCTACTGAAAACCCTTTTCATTGATCCATTCAACAAATATTGAGCATTTGTTACGTGTTAAATACTGAGGACACAACAATGAGCAAAACATAGAATTTAAAGTCTGTTGGTGGGGGGACGCCTGGATGGTTCCATCAGTTAAGCATCCGACTCTTGATTTCGGCTCAGGTCATGATCAGGTCAGGGTTGTGAGATTGAGCCCCACGTTGGGCTCAGTGCTGGGCGGGAGCCTGCTTAAGATTTTTTCTCTTTCTCTCTCCCTTTGCCCCGCCCCCCACTCCCTCTTTAAAGAAAGAAATAGAGTCTGTTGGGATGGCAGACATCAATCAAATGACCACCACACCAAAATAATACATAATTACAAACTGGAATATGTGCCATAGGAGGGCCTGCTAGAATGTTCCTCAAGGTACTTCATCTGAAGTTTGAATAGCTGTCAACCAGATCAGAGTCAAGGATAGGGTAAGAGTTTATGCGAAAAGGCCCCAAAGGTGCTTCTGAGTCTCAGTTTTCTCATCTGTATCATGGGGATATTTATAGTTGTGAGGATTAAATGAGTTAATATATGTAAAGTCCTTAGAACGGGTCTTAGGACATAATAAATTTCCCATAAGTGTTAGCTATAATAACAATAATTATTATTTATTTTTCTTTAGAGAGCCATTGAAGGTCTATCGGCAATGTTGTTAAATCATAAAGAAGCTTTTTTTTTTTTTTAAAGTAAGCTCCATGCCCAGCGTGGAGCCCAAGGCAGGGCCTGAACTTACAGCTCTGAGATCAAGACCTGAGCTGAGGTCAAGAGTTGGATGCTCAACCAACTGAGCCACCCATGTGCCCTACAAAGAAGCATTTTTTAAAGGTCACTCTTGCTGCAGTGAGGAGCATGGTTTGGAACAAGGAAAGAGCAGATTTGGGGAATTAATGAGGGTACTTTGCAGGGGTATTGAGAACTGTGGGGCATTTAAACCAAGGAGGCAGAGAGCATTTGGAGACATTTTGTGATTTTGGTGGGTGAAACGACTGGCCTTGGTGTTTGATTGGTGGTGGGAGACTGTAGGAGGTGGCAGGGGGCTCCCAACATCTTGACCCCAGCAGCAGGGCAGGTGGTGATGTTCTTCACCAGGTTGGGGAAGCCTGGAGGAGGACCGGGCCTGGGGGCAGTGCTCAGGCCAGTTGTGGATGTGTTCAGGCACAGGCACTGTGGGGAGTCCTGGATGTGGGGATGCAGAAGCAGCTGTTTGGGTCTGGAGTTCAGGGGAGAAATTGTGGCTGAAGACATAAAATTGAGATTGTTGGCAAATACCTGATAATTGGGCCTCAATCATCCCATCTGTAAAATGATAGGAGAAGGAGATAGCTAGATGATTTTTAAGGTTTCTCCAACATGTGTAAGATTCCAATTGTTGAGGTTGGTAGGCCCGCAGAGACAGGGAGAAAAAAATCCATGTGGCCTGAAAGATTTGGCCAAGGCTTCTTGGAGGCTATTTGTTATTCTTTAACCTATTTTTTTACTGAGCAGCTACTATGAGCCAAAGGCTCTGCCAGGGGTGGAAGGGTGAATAAGACCCAGCCCTTGCCCTCAGGGAATTCAGTCTGAGGTGCAGAGACAGACAAAGCAAAGGGCAATTACAAAAATGTAACCCAACTGCCTAAAGGCAAGCTTGGGAGACAAGAATGCTTCTAGGGGAACTGACATCCAAGACAAGACCTGAAAGTCAGGCAGAAGAAGAAAACTGTGTGGGGAATCTGGGCTGGAGAAGATTGTTTTTTGTTTTGTTTTGTTTTTTTCAGAGGAAGGGGGGAGGGGAAGAGGGGTAGAGGGAGGGGGAAAGAGAGAGAATCCCAAGTAGGCTCCATGCCCAGCGCAGAGCCTGCCACCAGGGCTCGATCTCACAACCCCGAGATCATGGCCTGAGCAAAAATCAAGAGTCAGACGCTCAACTGACTGAGCCATCTATGCACCCCTGGAGAAGATTGTTTATGTGGTTATTTTAAAGATTTTCATCCCTCTTGAATTTTTTGCTTTGGAGTCTACCCATGTGCCCTGAGAGTCTATTTCAGGTACAAAGGCCCAGATACTGGTAGTTGCATTTTATAGGCTGTGTTGAATTTGTCTTCTTCTTCTCCTTCTCTTCAATGCTCCACATGGCCTCAACTCCACATGCTTTGCCAGGGCTTGGATGAAGGCAGGGCAAGAGAGGCACCTAGGGCCCAAATTTAGGGAGGCATATCTCGGGGATATGCAACGTGCTCCTGGCCCTGCTTCCTGCTCACACCCCCACTCCAGCCCTTCTGGTGCTCACATCTTGCTGTCTACACACATGGCCCACCCCCACTGGCCTGGTGAAAGCTCACTCCTGCTCCAAGGCTCAACTCCTGGAAGTCTACTGCTCTTGCCACCCATCCCTGCCTCCTCCCATGGCCAAGGTGATCCTCTGTGCTCTAACAGCATGGTAAAGGCTGCATAGCGCAGACCAGACTTTGGCATCAGAGCCCTGCTGTGCTATTTATTATCTGTGAACCGCTCTCTGAGACGGTTTCCACTTGTGTAAAATGTGGTGCCGACTTCACAGGGGAGTTGTAAAGATTAAATGAGACAATGTATGTAAAGTGATCAGCAGTGATTGGTACAGGGTACTCAGTAAGTGGTAGATATTATCAGTTTGTTTATACTTCTTCTAAAGCACTCATGTATTCCAATTATTCTCCTGCTTTTATCTTCACTATACCATAATTTCCTTGAGTCAGGGAGGAGGAGGGGAGGTAGGAGGAGGGAGATCTTTATGAATGACATTGAACAGGCACTAAGACATGTCTGCTGCACAAATAAAGGAAAGAAATGACAAATTCTATGGAAAAAATTCTGGAAAGGAAATCTGGAGCCTTGGGCTCTAGTCACATGGTCCCGGTGATGGCACAGTGCCTGCCCAACTTATATTCACTTGGAAGAAGAGCTGCCCAGACCACAAACCCTATTGGGCTCCTGCTTTAGACCACTTGGCCCCTTTAGCTTCTAGACTTGAACAAATGGGGCCAGCACCAGAGCCAAGGGTTACCATTTCATATACTCACTGGTGACCTTTAACTAATGGCCTACCATAACAATCTGAGACAGGCCAGTTAGAGGCTCTCTTGATGCAAGGAACAGAAAGAAACTGTCAGGTAACAGAGAGAGCTGGAGTAGGGAGGTCAGAGACAAGTGAGCCTTGGCCAGTAGAACCATGTGCACGCCAAGATAAGAGGGAGCAGAGACCAAGAAGAAGCAGAAGCCGATTAGTAGGTAGAGGCAAAAGGAGCAGCCCTGTGCAGAGATGGGGGAGGGCATCAGGAGAGGGAGAATGAATAGAACAGTGAGTCCTAGAGCTGCTTTGTTCCTGCTGGCATTTCAGTTCCAGTCCTTACAAGAAAATCCTTTATATTTGAGCTAGTTTGGGTTGATTTCTGTCCCTTGCAGCCCAATGAGCCTGATTCTACTTGTTATCCCGGTCAGTCTCTGCCCCTCTCAGCACCTCAGTTTGACTAGACCATCTCTATGGTCTTCTCCAGATCAATGTTTGCTTTGAACACCACGTAGAGAGAATGGATTTTAGGTTGTTGGCAACTGAGTTCAGTATTACAGAGTGCCATGACATCCTGGCTCCCAAAATAGCTTGGTAACTGGTTAACGAGCCTGTGGAAGGATCCAACACACATCTGACTTTCAACCTGAGTCCAGCTGATACAGTCAGCCTCCACACCGCCCCTCCCCACCCCAGGTCCATTGCATCCTTTGTTGGATCATAAAGGAACTGAGAAACCAGGGCTGGTGTTTCTCCAGTATCTTTGGCTGCTAAATGCCCTACCTACCCCCTTAACACTTTCCTGGACCCGCTTCAGCATTTCAGAGGAGTCCAGTGCCAGGTCTGCTCCAAAGAAAGTGCCACTCCAGGAAGATTTTGAACAAAGAAAGTTTCCTTCTTTGGTGTTAAGATTTCCTGCCTTCCAGCTGTTTGGCTCTCAGCCTGGGCCCTGCCTCCATCTTTCTAAGCTAACAGCTATGTTGATAATAATACTTCCTTGCTTTTGTAGGGTGCTTTGTACTTTTCAGAGCATTTTCATGCTTGTCTTTGATACTCACGGAAACCTAGGGAGGATAGGCAAGAAGGGGAGTGTAGAGGATAATACCTATCTCCCATCCCATCCACCCCCTTAAAACTATTTGTTTTAAAAGAACTTAAAATAGATGAAAATATTGAGACCGATCTTGATTAAGTGACTTACCCAAGATCACAGAGCAGGTAGATGACTGAGCTGGATCTAGAAAGTTCCCAATTGCGGATCACACTTAAGCAGGACTTGCCTAACACTGCCTTGCAAAACACTGCTGGCCATGGCAAGGGACCCCTGAGAGAAGTGGTGTTCTTGGCACTGCTGCCCTTTGGGGCCTCCAGGAATCATTCACAATCTTACCCCTCCAGTCTCTACGGAGACTTGGCTACCCCACAGTGGTTTGGGTAGCACCAGGAGCCCATAGAAGGTTAGCTGTAAGCATTTAGTAGCAGTGCTATATATACTGGCAAAAATGAATGCTAGGGGAAGAGTCCATTTTCTTGGTTTGGTTACAGAGCACTTTATGGAGGGTAAGACAGGAAAGGTTGAGAACCATAGGCCTACCCTTCTACCAGCACCTCTGAAAAAGAGGAAGCAGAGGTAATCATTCCTGCCCATCCTCCCTTCCTAAACTCTACTCTGCAGCAAGGACACCTTGTCTTGGCCCCTCTGTTTCGGACCCCTTGCCAACTGCATTCACTGCTGCACTCCCACCTGGTCAAGATGAGCCTATCTCTCCCAATTGCAACATGGACTCAAGTTGTTCTGGGAGACACCAGTAAGTTCTAATCATTAGGGGTAAGTAAGGAAGCAATGGGAGTAGGAAGCTTCATCTGGGCTTTCTCCAGGGTCTGCCCTTGCTCCTTCCTCAGTGTGCCCTGGAGAGCATAGTGTGCTTTTCTTGTGGCAGTCACCCAGCCTGGCAACTCCAAACAGCACAACTGGGAAATTAGTCAAGGAAGTTGGCCTATCCCATGGCCCAGACGACAATATGTCAGCTGAGGTGAAGACAAGAAACCAGAAAATGTGCTTGGAAACCTGTTGGCTTGAAGGAGCAGAAGGGTAAGGTGAGGCAGACTAGAGATTTTTTTTTTTTTAAGATTTTATTTATTTGACAGAGAGAGAGAGAGAGACAGCGAGAGCAGGAACACAAGCAGGGGGAGTAAGAGAGGGAGAAGCAGGCTTCCCGCGGAGCAGGGAGCCTGATGCGGGGCTCGATCCCAGGACCCTGGGATCATGACCTGAGCCGAAGGCAGATGCTTAATGACTGAGCCACCCAGGCGCCCCCAGACTAGAGATTAATACCTGCAGGAAGCTTCTACCACCCCTAGGCTTGGAAGATCAAATGGAAGGGTGTTACGGGGTCCAGAAGTACGCTTGCTGCTGACACTATGGGAGCTTAGGTTTTTCCTTTTTTTCTTTAAAGATTTATTTATTTATTTGAGAGAAGAGAGAGAACGAACCAAGCAGGTGGGAGGAGCAGACGGAGAGGGAGAATCAGACTCTCCGCTGAGCAGGGAGCCTGATGTGGGACTCAATCCCAGGATCCTGAGATCATGACCTGAGCCAAAGGCAGACGCTTAACCCACTGAGCCACCCAGGTGCCCCAGGAGCTTAGTTTTTGAAATGATGCTGCTGGCAGAACTGCCAGAGGTCCCTGGAGCCTGCAGGTACCCACTGCTGCCCCTCCAGTACCACCAACCCTGTTGGAGCCTGTGGGCAGTAACCCACCACTGCTGGAAACGCTGAATGTCCCTGAGCCCATCACCACCAGCTGTTGCCAGAGTCTCCAGTGGATGCAGAGAGAAAATGATTTTGCCTGTCCTGTTGCCGTGCCATCTCCAGCTTGCAATTTCTCACCTGTGCTTCCCATTCACCGAATCTGACAGGAAGCCAGCTGGCAAAGGGAGTCTGGGAAATGACCAGCGTAAATGCTACTGAAACTTACCGCTCATTTCGGCCCGTTAGGGGTCATATGTATTAGACCTTAGTTGATTACCTCATTACTTTCCAGGATCCATGTGTTTCTAGGAAGCCGACTCCATGGGAGTAGAGCAGGGCTGAGATAGTCAATGGCGAGAATGATTGGTTCAGGATGGACATATGAATCAGCCAGTCCAATCAGAGGGAATCTCAGGACTTTTGCCGAGAAGGCTGGTACACGGACAGTCTCTTCCTTGCTAACCATGAATGAGGAAGCAGGCGAGCCTTGGGAGATGTTGGCTGTCATCTTGGGGCAATAGGGGAGCAGAAACCAGGCTGAAAGAGTAGACCTGATGACTAGGAGATTAATTTTGGGGCACATATGTAACCCACATGCTGTGTTCACTACTTAGGAAGCTCTGGCATAGTTGATCAGTCTCATGCCCTTTACAGTGCCTATTATCAACCACAAAGCAAGGCCAATTTATGAGTATCATGGAAAAATCTGGAAGAGAAAGAAAGTTCTAGGAATCAGCCACTTTTCCCACGGTCACATCGTGGACCAGTGACTTTTGAACATTTTTTATTGTACTCTCAATAAGAAATCAATTGTACAGTGTGACCAGGACACACATAGCTGTATAAATAACTTAAATAAAGTTTCACAACAGTTTCTACAGTATTTACCCTGCAAAGTGCAATCAATTCAAATTTTCAATTCAATTCTATTCTATTTTTTAAAAAGATTTTATTTATTGGGCAACCCTGTTGGGACCCCTCTCACTCTTGACTTTTCTGTATCTTCACTTAATAAACGTCTATTGCTTTACTCAAAAAAAAATTTTTTTTTATTGATTTGAGAGAGAGAGAGAGAGAGAGAGAGGGAGAGAGGACACAAGCAGGCAGAGGGGCAGAGGGAGAGGGAGAAAAGGACTCACCGCTGAGCAAGGAGTCTGACACGGTCTGAATCCCAGGACCCTGAGATCATGACCTGACCTAAAGGGCAGATGCTTAACCAATTGAGCCGCCCAGGCTCCCCTCTATTCCATTTTTAAATAAAGCTGGTCACAAACTTCTAAATGATTTCATGACCTATTAATGGGTTATGACCTGCAATCTGAAAAACATTGCCCTATACCATGCCATCATCAATTGCTGTAAAACTTAACTCTTGATTTTAAGCATCCTAACCTTTACTAACTTTCTTGCTTTTGTACGCATATTCCCTGTCTTCCTTTGCTATGAAGGAAAGTCACAGCGTCCCAGGTCTCAGAGGCCAGCCTCTCCCCAACCTGAGGTAAGGACACCAAGAACTTACCTCTGTAGATACTCTTTTGCATTGCCGATTTCTGCCTGTCTACTGGAATGTTCAGTTTATAAAATTGCTCGAGTCTCTCTTCTTAAAATCAAAACCAAACCAATAAATAAAAAGCTCCCTTTGACCTCATTTCAACTGCCACTTTAAGTCAACCCAGAATAGATATGGTTGAATGGGACAGGAATTAGAAGGGTGGCCTAGAGGTAAACTCAGTAGAAGGGATGAGGACCCTGTCAAGAAGACAAGTAGTGGGTGTGGAAGGGAGAAAAAAAGCATCACAACTTACGTGAACAGATAGAAATCAGAAGTGAATTTTGACACAAGAACTGCCTTCCTTAAACTCCTCTTTTGAGAATCCTTCTGCCTGGCTCCCTTTTTGGTAGAGCCTGGAGTCTGGAGACTTATAAGCTCAGGTTCAATACCAGCTTTGCCATTTCTAAGCTGGCTAATTTTGGATAAATTACATCTCTAAGTTTTCTCATCTGTAAAATTAGTCTAATAAAACCTACCTTATCAAGTTGGCTTAAGGACTAAATGAGATCAATATATTTTAGCTCTTATTATTATTAAGGCCTTCTCCCATCCTTATATAAAACCTTACCTCCTCCACCCACTAATAATAATTACCATAGTGACACTTGTTGAGCAATTCCTCTGTGCCAGGCAATATGCTAAGGACCTTACCAATAGTTTCCAAGCCAAGAAGGATTCCCTGGCACCTTCTTACCGTAGTTTTCTCTCTCTCATAATGCAATTAACAGAGTATCCACTATGCATCAGGGAGGGGAGTGAACTGGCTTACTTGCATTCATTCATTTTATAGATGTTAATTAAGCACCAACTATGGTGCCAGGAACTTACTAGGTGTTGGAGATACCAAGATGAACAAGGCCCTGAACCTTGAAGGACTCACAGTCTAGTCACACAGTAAGTGTTGTGTAACAAGGGGATGTATATGAGATGTTCATGCCTTGTGGCTTCCTTGGTCTAGGCAATCCCATCTTTGGCTTCAGACCTAATGACTCATAGTGATTGGTTCTGTTTTTCTGGCTTGACTTTGGAGCCTTGTTTTCAGGACATGCCTTTAGGTTCTCAGCTCCCCACAAGCCACCAAGATTAAGAGAAAATGTGTTCCTTATCTTTTTTTTTTTTTTTAAGATTTTATTTGTTTATTTGATAGAGAGAGATAGTGAGAGCAGGAACACAAGCAGGGGGAGTGGGAGAGGGAGAAGCAGGCTCCCCACTGACCAAGGAGCCCGACGAGGAACTCGATCCCAGGACACTGGTATCATGACCTGAGCTGAAGGCAGACGCTTAATGACTGAGCCACCCAGGTGCCCTTGTGTTCCTTATCTCTCCCTGCCTGGGATCCCCCTCCAGAGGGAAGAAAAATAGCAGATGCGCAAAAGACAGGTACACTGCTGGTCTGGCTTTCACCCCATCACACTTTTCACACTTTTCTGTCTTAATCCACTCAGTCTCCTAATTGTCAAATTCAACTGACTCTTTGTGCCTCTGCAGATCTTTTGCCCCTTTCTCTTTTTCTGGTACCACATATCATTTCCTGTTCTTTGTATCTTTCACCTCTACAGCTCAGAGGGGTTAAGTCACCTGTTCAATTTATACCACTAAGAAGTAGAGTTGGGACTTGAACCCAGAGTAGGCTGATTCCAAAGCATATGCTTTAGCTAACATTCCATACTGCCTTCCCAAGCAAACCAGTAGTCTAGATCTATGCTGTCCAATATGTAGTCATTAAATGCATATAGCTTATTTAAACTGAAATTAAAATAAAGTGAAATAAAAATTCAGTTTCTTAGTTGCACTACCTGTCTTCAAGTGCTAAACAGCTACCTGTGACTGGTGCCTACTATACTGAACAACGTAAATATAAAACATTTCCAGGATGCCTGGGTGGTTCAGTCAGTTAAGTGTCCAACTGATGATTTCGGCTCAGGTCATGATCTCAGGATTGTGAGATCGAGCCCCACATTGGGCTCTGCGCTCAGCAGGGAGTCTGCTTGTGATTCTCTCTCTCCCTCTGCCCCTCCCCCACTCGCACACTCTCTCTCTAAAATAAATAAATCTTTAAAAAAAAATAAAACATTTCCATCATTGCAGAAAGTTCTATGGAATAGTGTTGGTTTAGAAAAAGTGTAGGGTAGCATTGTGTTAGATTGCATTCTGCCCTCTGACTTCTTCTCTTTATCCTCTGTCCCCTTATTTATTCTCAGGGAGTGGGCAGCATTTCTTTCATCTGCCCAACTCTCTCCTCCCACTTTTCTGGGACGTGTTATTCTATCCCACACCTTGCTATCACACCATTATCCACAGGGTCACAGTGAATACAGTCATGTTTATACATGACCCTGCATCTCTCTCCACAATGTTGATTGCTTCAGGGGTGGACATCTGGCCAAAGCTAGCCCAAGCAGTAGCTCTTCTCCCAGAAATTCGAAATGGAACCTAAAAGTTTAGTTGCCTGGCTGATCTCTTGAATGGAGGTGACTTGGGATCCACTGGTGACCATGTTTTGATCTGGATTGGGAAAACTGGTCTTCAGAGAGATCAAGAAATGACAAAACAGTTACGCATATTGGGGAGAGTTGGATCTAGCAGCTCAAAGAAAGTTCACAGAGCTCTGCCTTCCTTTGTGATGACTTCATGCTCAGGCAGGCTCTCTTCATGAAGCAGAAATGATGGCCACCCCCAGATCCATATGGCTCAAGACCTCCAGAAGAAAAGTCCTATCTTTCCTGGATCTATATTTCACATCTTCCAGAGGGCTTTGCTTAGCTTAGGTTGAGTCATGTGCTCATCTGTGCAACTGTGACCTGTCTTAGCAAGGGTTCCTAGAAAACAAAGTCTGAAGAAGGGATTAAGTGCTAAAGGTTTTTGTAGGATGCAAATTTCTAGGGCAGTGAGAATGAAGGGATAGGGGAAGCAGGAAAAGATGGAAAGCAATGCAAGGAAATGTTTGCTACTTCTTCACGATGAGCTGCGAAGAGACACAGCTAGTCTCTTGAGAGGTCCACCCACTTGGCCATGTGGAATGTCTCTAGATAGGTTGCATAGAGAAATTATACCTTGAAACAGTCCATTAGAGGAAGGAAAAGAGACTGGATTGTTCTATCCTGCTGCTTCCTGTCTCCTGTCTCCCATTGATTACTTTGCCCTATGGGTAGTTAAATCTCCTATACCTCCAGGTTGCTTCATTGGCCCCTTCAGCAGCTGCTCAGGAAGCCAGAGCTCATGTTCTCTGAAGAGGTGTGTCATCAGGGTCTGAAAGCTGCAGAAGCCTTAGAATCCACATTTGCAATTAGTTGGCCTCAGGCAGAACTGTAAGGCCTCACTCAGAGTTGGTCAGCCATGTCTGTGGGTGAGGTGGACCAAATAACTAATGGTCTGAGAGTGAAATGACGCTGAGACACTGTGAGGAAGCATTGGGCCAAGATGTGGGGATCATTATGATCAGTCAGACTGGGTCATATGCCTACCCCTACAGCTGATGGGATATGGAAGATATGCTGTGGAAGGAAATATCCCATCCTCCCTCCCCTCATGCCAGTTCAGATCCTTAGAAAATCAGATACCAAGACAGGATTAAATGCAAGGAATTTATTATGAAAAACACCTGTGAGAGAAAATGGGGTAGGAGCTGAGAGACCAAGGACCATCAGACAATGATGCAGATCTGACCCTAAGGGAAGGAGAGAGAAGGAAGGAGTTCTAGGTGGAAGGGTCTTAGACTGCAGTGTAGTTCCAAGGAAAGTTTGGCAAGGCAACATTGAGGGCCCTTGAGCCAAGGTGGCCCATTAGAAGAGCATCATTTATTCTGAAAAAAGCTTATCCCAAAATTCCTGCAGGGCTGTCATTGGCCAGGACCAGCCTGGGGGAGGGGAGGCCTGAGAGTAAGGGGTGATGGATTTCAGAGCTCAGCACTTGCGCTGCTGATGAATTACACTTCTCCCAGTTGGAGATCTGAAAAGTGCATTCTCATGGCCACAGACCTTTTCAGCCCAGCACTACATGCAGATGAAGAAGGATGGTTTTACAATCTAAAAGAAGAAGAAAAAAAGGTAGAGTGCCACTACCAGTTGAAGGGGCAAAGGTGTTGAGCAGGCAAGACAACAATGTCCACCTCACAGCTTACAATGTCTCATTTGTAATCCAACTCTACATGTTCCAACCTGAACTCATGACTTCTCCATGCTCTAGAAAAGTCCAGAACTCTTCATCTGGAGACTACCATCCTCCCAGCTGTGAAATATGAAAGTCATATTAAACACCTCTTGATCCCCTCTCCCCCTGCCCCTGAAATAGCCAGCCACAACAGTCAAGTCCTTCCAATCCTACCGTGGCAATGTCACCTCTGCAGTTGTTCTCATTGCTGATGTGTTCAGGAGCTCATTGCATCTTGCCTGAACTACTGTGGAAGTCTCCAGTGGTCCTTTTGCAATCCCATTCCATCTTATCATCTCTGCCAGATTGTCTTTAACTACAGTTTTCACCATGTCAATCCTTTTGTAAAAACTTCTGTCACTGGGAATGTAAAATGGTGTAGCCATGGTAGGAAATAGTATGGTGGTTCCTCAAAAAATTAAACATAGAATTACCATATGATCCAGCAATTTCACTTCTCAGTATATACCCCAAAGAACTGAAAGCAGGGACTCAGATATTTGTACACCAATATTCATAGCCATCATTATTCACAGTACCCAAAGGATGGAAAAAATCCAAATGTCCATTGATGGATAAATGGATAAACAAAATGTGCTATATACACATAATGAAATACTAATATTCAGCCATAAAAAGAAATGAAACTTTGGTACAACATGGATGAACCTTGAATATATTATGCTAAGTGAAATAAGCCAGACACAAAAGGACAAATATTGAATGATTCCACTTATATGAGATACCTAGAATAGTTAAATTTCAAAGAGACAGAAAACAGAACAGTTGTTACCAGGAGCTGGGGGAGGGAAGGATGGAGAATTATTGTTTAATGGGTATAGTTTCAGCAGAGGATGATGAAACAGTTCTGGAGATGGAGAGTGCTGATATTTACACAACAATGTGAATGTACTTAATGACAATGAACTATATACTCAAAAATGGCTAAAGCGGTAAAACAAGCAAAACCAAAAAAACTTCCATACTAACTCCCCTTAGCAGAAAATAAAACCCAAGAGCCTTAATCTGACCATATATAACTTTCCAGATGATTCTTCTTCCTTTTCCTGTTACTCTGTATTTCCTCAATTGATCTCTTGCTTCCTATATTTGCTCCATTGGCTACCTACACATGGCATGCTCTTTCCCTTGTTCTACTCATTTTTTTAAGACCCAAAGGTCACATCCATGCCAATCTTTCTCCTTCCGCTATTCCATACTAAGTGGAAGTAATTGCTCTCCTTTTTGAACTCCCACAGCTTGTGAATTATGTCTGTCTTTAACATTTACTGCTTTTCTTTTAGATCAAAGAAAGCACATAATGAGATAGAGAGGTGTAGCTGAGGGTAGTCTAGTCGGCCCTCTAGACGGGTCCCTCTACTAGAGTGCTATAACCTTAAGGAATTTACCAACATCCCAGAACTGGTCTTTAGCCTTGCAAATTCAGAAGCCTGATTTTAATAGTAAGCAGAGTGGAACCATCTCCCAGGGCGGCTCTTGTATCCATTAAGTTCACAGAAACTGATGGTTATATAAGCCAGAATCAACAGGCTGATGTACAATGAAAAATATAATTATCAAAAGAACTGGGATCCTCTAGGTGGCAGATCACTAAATTCTGTCCCCATAGGTAAGTCATTTGCTGGGTGAGTATAGAATCACACCAGGGAAGCACGTTGATCTTAAGAAGCATTTCTCAGCTGAGGCAGCCTGAGATATTCTCACCCACTGTAGGGATGACATGGACAAGGAAATACTAATGCTCAGGTCAGTTTGACTGGGGCAGGACTTAGAAGGGCAATACTAATGCTTGCCTCTGTGACTGCCCTGTTTTGGGTTGTCATGGCTGATTAAGCCCTTTGGTTCACAGAATCTCTCTCCAAATAAGATACAGAATGACTGGTTGGTAAGACTGATTAGGCATCCGTTTATTAAATTACAATCACATCTGCCTTCTTGAGATTTCTCTTGTATGCCTGGACCAGAGTTCAGTTTGTTTTTTGATCATGTTTGTAGATAAACTCTAGGCTTACCACCACGGATAGCTGATTTTAAGGTTGCATTAGTCAGCTTAGACTGCTAGGTTATGCGGCATTAACAAACAACTAAATGAATTTCAGTGGCTTACAATAACAAAGGTTTATTTCTTACCTCACATGTATGTCATGTACATCAGCTGTGGCTCTGCACATCTTTATTCTGGGACCAAAGCTGGAGAAGCAGTTCTATTTGGGACATGCTGCTCTCATGGCAGATGAAAAATAATATGGTGGAATCATTAGATGGCCCATACATTTCTGCTCAGAAGTGGCTCATGCCATTTCTACTCACATTTCATTGACCAAAACAATGCCAAGCTTGATGACATTAGGGTGAGAAGTATAATCTCCTAGGGACAGACTAGATAGGCAGGGATTTAGAAAGGCAGGGGCAGAGAATATTGTTAATAGTCTATAACAAGGACTAATATTCAGTCTGTGTGTACCAGTATGACTGGCACGTTATAATATTAACTATTAAAATATTGAAATAGTTTCATACTAGCTGATAAATACCTGCTACCCCAAGCTTCCTGACAACTCCCCTCCCCTGGGAGCCCTTGGGACCTACTCTTCACGCCTTAGCAACTAAAGAGTTAATACCTAGCACAGAAAGATATATCCACAACTTCATGGACTTCAAATCTGCTAGATAAATGCTTCAGCACTACTTGTTAAATATGTTTATGATCACCTTTGGCTGATTTTCTCTATGTAAATTCTTATTAGTTTAATTCTGAAGGCAACCTGATTTCCAGGCTCTTAGAGGGAAACTGACTGCAGCCCCTATGTGCCGTCGATACTTAACTATAACAGTAATATCTAATAATACTAATTCATGCTGATTCCTACACATTTTTACATCTTTTGTAACAAAACATATGCAATAATTAACTCAATATTTTAGACTCACTTAGCTTTTTCCCGTTAGCTAAGCTCATCTGTCTACTATCTTAACATACTATTTGTGTCTGTTTTGAATTTTTTATGCCATTTGTCATGTCTGAAAATGTCATAATTATCACTAACTTCTTTGGCACTTCTGCAATTTCCAAGGCACTCTCCTTTACACTATTTCATTCAATGTCCCCAACACTCCCAGGAGGTAGGAAATAGATCATTTTACAGATGAAGAAATCAAGACTCAGTGAAGTCAGGTGTCTTATAGCTAGTTAGGTTTTGTTCATTCATTCACCAAATATCTGAGTGCCTGAAGTGAGATTTATTCAGGTTGGATTTGGAAACAGTTTTCCTGAATTCATGTCAAGGGCTATTCCAGTATTCTTAACACCTTTATCATCAGAGTCATACACTCAAAGGAAAGAAATAATAATAGTGTTGATTATATTGTTGAAAACTCCTGCAACCCAAGTCTCCAAAAAGCTCCAAGGTCATTTATAAAATTCAAGGGAACCACCAGCAAGAGCAGTTTCATCTCTCAGTGCTTACATCTAACCCATTGGCTCAATGTAGATAATTCATCCACAGCTTTTGGAGCTACTCAAATTGAGTTTTGACACGTGCGAGCTGTGGGACTTTGATCAAGTTACTTAACCCTTTTGAGCATCAGTTTTATCTGTAACAGAAACACTAATGCCTCGGGACCAATTAGTTGTAGAGATTAAAGAGAGAAGGTATGAAAGAGACGTAATGCTCATGGGGTTTTCAATTGTCTTGATGGAAGTTTTAAACTGCATTCAAATGAGAAAAGCAGTGTCTATGTCGGCGTAAGGTTACACGCTAATAATTCTTGGGAGGTGCTGTTCTTTACTCCGGAGTATATAATTTTACAGTTTTGGTGTAAATCCCCTTTTATGGTACTGGTAACTACCTTCTTTAGGGGCGCACGTAATCTAGCAATCCCATGTCGTCCTTCGTCCCCCAGCTCTCTTTCCTCCCAAATTAAAAAAAACCCGAAAACCCAAAAAACGTATTTTAACATTCAAGTGCGCGCACCACATCAAAGACCCACAAGCATAAAACGCCCTGTGGAGGTCACCAGGCAACGCCTCCGGATCCTCTAGAAAGGGGTGGGGTCAGAAGGCTCTCTGATCTCATTCCTCCTCCCCAGGTCGTCGCCCCTTCTTAATTCTCGCGAGACTTCAAACAACTCAGCTCCTGCGCATTACAAGATACAGGGAATCAAGGCGCCAAGGGAGGGGGAGGGGAAGGGGGGGAGACGGTGCAAACGGCGTGGCCGCCATCTTGTTTGTGCCCCCGCTTTGCGCGCGCTCCGTTCTCCGTGACGCACGCTTCCCCCTCCCCTCCGCCGTGCCCAGGCCTCTGCATTTGCCCGACTCCGCAGGAGCGCGGAGGCGGCTCCTGCTCTTCCCTGGACTCCTGAGCGGAGGCGTGTGAGTGTGCGGGAGCGTCTGTGGGAGGGAGGGTGAGAGGCGAGCGGCGGCGGCGGGGGGAGGGGCAGCGCTTCCCGCCTTCGGCGGAGACCTCACTTCCCTCTCGCGGCCGCCGCTGTAGTTCGGTCCGGCCTGCCCGCCGCCATGTTGTGTTCTCGCCGGGCCCGCCGCTGTCGCGCTCCTGGGGTCCGTGCGCCTCGTCGGCCCGGCCCGCGGGCTTTCTCCCATTGGCGGAAGGCGACTGCGGGGGGGCTCGCTCGTGATTGGTCGGTGGCGGGGAGGCCGCGGACCTGGCACCTTATTGGTCGCGCTGGCTCCGGCCTGGGGGGTGATGAAGGAATGGGAGGCTGCAGGGATGCGCGCCTCTGCGGCTTGGGGCAGCAGGGTGGTGACCCCCTTCGGTGCAGGCGTGGGGTGGAGGCTGGGGGCGAGCCTAGCGACCTTAAGGGGGAAGACAGGGTTATGGTCTGGCAGGTACTTTGAGGATAGCCTGTGCACGGTCCGAAGTGGGTGACACTCCTAACTCCAGAGGTATCCTCCATGGAACATGCGTGGCCTAGTATAAGGGCGTACAAGCCCCAAGGGTGCCAGGCTTGGAAACCCTGAAACCTGAGTTAGGGGCTGAGAGGGTCTTCGAGAGCCAAGAGAGCTAGACTTGGAAGGTCTTTTTGTTTTGTTTTTGCTTTTTATCCAGCATAGTTAACATACAGTGTTACTTTAGTTTCAGGTGTACATTGTAGTGACTCAGCAATTCCATACATCACCTAGTGCTCATCCCGACAAGTGTATTCCTTAATCCCCATCACCTATTTCAGCCATCGTCTGACCTGCTTCCCCTCTGATAAGCATCAGATTGTTTTCTATAGTTAAGATAGAGTTTAACACAGTTTGTGAGTGACCTCGATGTCCACGGATGCCAGGTCTGAGGGCATGGTATAGGAGGAAGGGTCACCAGGGCGTTAGGGACCTATCTAAGCGATAGGATCAGATTGGGATTTTGCTGGAGAGTGCCAGCATTGAAACCGAGGTTTCAGTTACCAGATCTGGGATGTGATATCAGGGGAAAACAAACAGAACCAGCGTGAGAGAGGGATCCTATTGGACGAACGTGCCGGGTCCTAGAAACAATGCCAAGCCTAAGAGGCACAGCATTAAGTAGTGACAGATCTATAGGAATGAGGAAGTGTGAAGCGTTTGGGGGAACATTTTCAGACTTGGGAATTATAGTAAGGGAGCAATTATAGATTATTGGGTCTCAGGACCATGCAGCTAATTTTGAGATGTATATGAAGTTTTCCTGCATTAGGAAGGATACATGTCAGGGCTGAGTTTCTAAAGCTACATTTGCTAGCAGGTATTAGATACTTGGCATTTATTTGTTGAATAGATATTGTCACGTTCCTCTTTAGTGGAAGAGAGCTTAACAGAGATCCTGGACCTGGCTTATTTGTTTTCTTTTATATATGCCTAAAAAGTACACCCACCCTCATGTGCACTTAATTTTTTTTTTTTTTTTATCAGCTTGGAAGGAGAATAAACTAGTGCATAGTTTCTTGCATCTTGTCATGAGTTACAGAACTTGTCAACACTTTCTGGTTTGTATTTCAGAAAACTTTCGTTCTAGTCAAGAGTTGTTAGAGTCAGCTTGAGGGTATTTTATCACTTTCCATTTTATTGTAATGAATTGTTCTACATTTGCTCTTCCCAAGGTTTGGGGATCATGGAAACACATTTGTGTTAAACCTCTGTGTTTCCTAACTTTTTTTTCCTTGTCTGTGTTATGTGGTCCTTTCTAGCTTTAGATAGTTGTTATACATCTGTTTTCATCGTTTCAATTTCAAGAAACTTCTCTGGTTTTCAAATTTGGTCAGCTTTATGTGAATGCAACAAAATTTTCAAGAGAGAAAAAGGAATGTAGTAGAGGAAGGGAATTGACATTTTGGGGCACATTTACTGTTAGGTAGGCATTATCATTCCCATATTGGAGATGAGAAAATTGAGGATCACAGAGGTTATGTAGCTTGTCCAGTGTCACTCAGTGGTTGAACTGGAATTCAAATCCAAGTTGTCTGATGCCAAAGCCTGTAGTTTTACTGCTATATCATGCTATCAGTATAAACCTGACTAGTCAAACTGCCAGATAGTGTTACATTTCAAAATGGGTCATCTTTCTTTGATTGCTGGGTGTTAGGAGTGTATTGAGTGGGGAGAATATAATTAACAAGAATTTGTTGTACTGTTTCAAAGATTCAGACCACAGAATAGGAACCATATAGAATATAGGTTCTTCAACTAGGTATTTAAATCATAGCTCTTGTTTTCTATTGTGTAGAGAAAGATTTACAAAGTAAACTGTTGGAGTTTTTATGAAGCCAGGTAGATAATAGGGAAAAACATGTACAGAAAGTTTAAGAATCTCATTCTTTAAAATCAGACTTAAGAAAATTGATGACGTAGTCTCTCTATATGCAAGTGATTAATGCCAAGGAATGAGGAACTACCAAGTGTATAAAGAACTCACTTGGGAGCTTTTTCAAATATCACTACTTCTTTAAGATGTTTGTCTCCAAACACTGGGACCTGTCCAGAAGCCTAGTGCCTTCTTCAAACTGTGGGATAGTGAATCTAGTATATGCTTATCTTAAATGATGTGTAAAATTGAAACTGGATACAAAAAATTATTTGCAGTTCTAGTATTTGCATGAAAATCTTTAAATAACTCAGGTTTGGAGGGGAGACCAGTGAATTGGAAGTCTGAGTTGCTTTGTGTCTTGATACAATTAGGTGAAGGTCTCCTCCTTTTTATTTGCAATTACATTGCAGTGTGGAAGATAGAGTCAAAAGAACAAGGGGAAATAGGGCTTGCCATGCATTTTGTGCATTGGTCATCTAACCTTTGTTTGACTCAGTCATTAAGTTAGCAGAATATGAGGAATGTTATGGCATCCATAATTTAGTTTCTTTTTTAGTAAATCTAGACAAGGTTGCAAAAACAAGCGTACACATATTTGCTTTTTATTCAGCAAACATTTCTTAACTATCTGTTCTTCAACACCAGTGATCACCTTCATTCCTTTTAGCTCCTTACACCCATGGCCAGTTGCTGGGCCTTGTTATCATCTGGAATTGACCACCCTAGAAATCTTAACTCCCAGGAGGTCTGAGTAGGTCTGAGTTTATGTTAAAAACTTGAGAACATCAACTTTGCCTTCTAAGTAGACTCATACTAATGTTTAGTGTTTAACAGACTATGTCCATGTTTTGTTCTCTAAATCCTTGTAACAATTCTGTTATCTCATTTATGCGTACATATTTTCCATTTGGTCAAAATTGATTCATTATACTAGAAAAGATACAGGGTGTCTTATGCCCACTTAAAGAGAAGTAGAGGCAAAGTGAAATGCGGGTTGGTGCTAGTTGTCTTTTTGAGGCAATTTTGAAATTCACATCTCTTTTAGTTCAGAGATGCTGAACCACTAAAAATCTATGAATCAAGCTCAGGAATGATATTATAGTTACTACTTTTTATTGAGTGATTACATTGTACCAGCTAGGGTGTAAATGTATTATGCATATTATCTGCCACGCTATGTGGTAGATCCGATCCTACTACCACCTGCATTGTTAGGTGTGAAGAAACTGAGGAGTTAAGTAATTTGCTGAAGGTCACATAAGGTGGCAGAGCCCAGATTCAAGCATAGGTCTATAACTCTTTTTTCTTTTTTTAATATTTTATTTATTTATTTGAGAGACAGAGCGTGAGAGAGAGAGCACAAGCAGGGAGAGCATCAGAGGGAGAGGGAGAAGCAGACTCGCCGCTGAGCAGGGAGCCGGTTGCCGGGCTTGATCCCAGGACCCTGAGACCATGACCTGAGCTGAAGGCAGATGCTTAACCGATGCAGCCACCCGCGCTCCCCTATAACTCTTAATTCTTACAAAATTTGTGGAACCCGTACTCTTAAATACTGGCTTCATTCTTTCTTGAGAGAGTGAATGCGTGAGGGAGGATAGGGGAGGGGAGAGGGAGAGAGAATCTTTTTTTTAAGATTTTATTCATTTAGAGAGAGAGCATGGGGGGAGTAGAGGGAGAAGGAAAGAGAATCTCAAGCAGACTCCACACTGAGTGTAGAGCTGACATGAGGCTCAGTCCCATGACCCTGAGATCACAATCAGAGCCAACATCAAGAGTCAGACGCTCAAAGAGAGAGAAAGAATCTTAGGTAGACTCCACGCTCAGCATGGAGCCCAATATGAGGCTCAGTCTCACCACCCTGAGATCATGTCTTGAATTGAAATCAAGAGTTGGACATTAGACTGAGCCACCCAGGTGCCTCAAACACTGTTCTCTTGACATCCTGAAATATTAGGAGAAAAGAAAAATTCTTGCATCTTAGATCAGGAAGTGGCTTTTGATTTCTTTTAGGCAAGTGCTTTGTACTGAGGCCCTAAAGAGTGTGATGACCTTGACAAGGTCACTTGACTATGCAAGGGGAAAGCCAGGTTTAACTCAGATTACTGGATTCCCAGTCCAGTGCTCATTCCACCGGGCAGCATTGCCTCTTCTGTGGAAACATTGACTTGATGATGGAGATGGCTCTGAGGCACCTTTTGTATTTTGACAAGTTTGCCTCATTCATAGGAGGGAGAATGGCAGAGGACATTATAAGGTCACAGACGGAGGCGCCTGGGTGGCTCAGATGGTTAAGTGTCTGCCTTCGGCTCAGGTCATGATCCCAGGGTCCTGGGATCGAGCCCCGCATCGGGTTCCCTGCTCAGCGGGAGGCCTACTTCTCCCTCTTCCTCTCCCGCTCTCCCTGCTTGTGTTCTCTCTCTTGCTGTGTCTCTCTCTGTCAAATAAATAAAATCTTAAAAGAAAAAAAGGTCACAGACGACCTTCTTGAGGTTCATTCCAACCTCAGGCATACAACCTAGGAGGAACATTCCTTAGCCAGCAAGTTGTTCTTTTCCATTCAGTTTCTTATGCTCAAAGCAGACTGATTGTGAGTTATCTGATGTCTTCCAGTCTCTCTTCTCATTTTGTTTATTCAGTTTTTCATGCATGTGCTGTGACTGGTTAGGAAGGCTACAAGGTCATTTTAGTATTTTCCCAGAGACTAAAAGCACCTAACATAATTTAAGTAGATTAATTGTTGGAGGAAATGGATTTAAAATACTTTGGCCAAAAAGTGCTGTTGGGAGGGGGTAGTGTAGTTGCTGACGCTGGCTTCAGACCTGGGAAAGAATTCTTCTGCAATGCAGTTACCCTCTGTGTGAGCTGGGGGTCAGTTTCTCAACCTGTCTGAGCCTTAGTTTCTTATGTGAAGTATTGGTGGTGACACCTATCTTATAGAGTAGTTAGGAAAAATGAATACAGTAGCATACAGTGGGTGCCTGTCACCAAGTGGACCTTAATAAATGAGAGGACACATCATTTTCTTTTTAGAACAGCATAAAATCTGTCCTTTCAGCCTGTTAGAGCTTCCCTAATAAGGAGGCCTTTTGTAATTATCTACTCTTTTATGTACGGTAAGATGTCTACATGGGGGAGCAGCCACTTGGCATGAAAGAAATAACCTAATTTAGTTACGTTGTGGTTTAGGAGCTGGTTTACAATGGATCTATATTATTATTAGTCTGTATTTATGAATGTATGAAGTAGTAGGATTATTTCAGGGTTAGGTTGTCTCCTGATTGCTCTGTTAATCCTCAGGTCCTGAGTGGTAATGATTTTGATGAGATGAGAACTTTTTCATATTTGCCAGATGGCGATAATTATTGAAATCAGAACAACCAGTTTTATCCTTCAATCCAGAAAGAGATTTGCATTATAGTCATTTAAAAAAATTTTCTAATTGTAGAAATTGTCAGTTGACATAGGACTGTCAGTTTGGTTTCTAGTCACCTGGGTAACATTTTCTTTGAAGTAAGCAGGAAGACAACATTGTGGAATGGTTCAGGAAAAAATCCCTCTGCCTGCAGAAATTTTTGCCAGGTTGCAAAATTTGCTGCACCCTTCCCACACTTCTCCATGTTGTAGCAGTGATGTACCTGATAACGGTGAGGCAACAGCTGTGCTCATTTTCAGCGTGGGAGTTGTATTTTCTATTTTGGTTTAAGTCTTTGTTTGGGGGTGCCTGACTGGCTCAGTCGGTGGAGTGTGTGACTCTTGAACTTCGGGGTTGTGGGTTCGAGCCCCATGTTGAGTGTGGAGATTGCTTAAAAAGAAAATATTAAAAAAGAAAAAAAGTCCTTGTCTGCAGACAGATTACTTCTAAATTCAGTGTACTTTTATATAATGAAAGCTTTCTAATGGGTAAACTTCAGGTGCAGTTTAGAGAGAGGGACTAGGCTAGCCTATACATTTGAATGTTTCCAGTAGAATAGGTTTAACTTATAGATTCAAATCTTCATGTCCAAGATATATAAAGTGTCTTATTTAGATGAATACTCTCCATTTAAAACCAACAATATATTGTTAGATCAGATTCAAGAATCTTTTTTTTTTAATTTTTAATTTTTATTTTTTAAAGATTTTATTTATTTATTTGACAGAAATCACAAGCCGGGGGAGTGGCAGGCAGAGACAGAGAGAGAAGCAGGCTCTCCACAGAGCAGGGGGAGCCCGATGTGGGACTCGATCCCAGGACCCTGGGATCATGACCCGAGCCTAAGGCAGTCGCTTAACCAACTGAGCCACCCAGGCGCCCAAGAATTAATCTTAAATACATTCGTGGGTATGAGCTGTAAATAGTGATCTTGAGCAGTGCTTCAATAAATGCTTCAGTGACTCATAGGAAATGAATTTGGAGTATAGAATATTTTGTATGATGTCATTGGCTTAAATCTATCAGAGTTACAGCAGTCCCACCCATTCTCCACAGTTTCGCTTTCTACGGTTTCAGTTACTGCGGTCAGCCGTGGTCCAGAAGCAGATGATCCTTCTGATTATTGTCAGAAGATAGTAGTAGCCTAACGCCGCATCACAGTGCCCCTCACTTCATGTCATTCCTCTCAGTTCATCTCATCACACAGGCCTTTTATCATCTCACATCATCACAAGAAGGGTGAGTGCAGAACAGTAAGAGATTTTGAGAGAGACACCACATTCACATAACAGTATATTATTATAATTGTTCTATTTTATTTTATTTTTAAGATTTTATTTATGTCACAGAGAGAGACACAGCGAGAGAGGGAACACAAGCGGGGGAGTGGGAGAGGGAGAAGCAGGCTTCCTGTGGAGCAGGGAGCCCAATGCGGGGCTCGATCCCAGGACCCTGGGATCATGACCTGAGCTGAAGGTAGACGCTTAACGACTGAGCCACTCGGGTGCCCCAATTGTTCTATTTTATTATTAATTATTGTTATTGATCTCTTTATTGTGCCTAATTTATAAATTAAACTTCCATCATAGATACGTACATATTGGAAGAAACAGTGTATATAGGGTTCCATACTACCTGCAGTTTCAGGCATCCACTGGGGGGGTGGGTGGTGGAATGTATCTCCTGTAGATAGGGGGGGACTACTGTACTGAAGGTTTTCACAATTTCTGTTACTGTCAACCCTGCCCTCAGAAGCTGCACATTGTCCAGTGATCTATATGAAGTGAGATTCTTTGCCCAGTGTTAAGAAAACACATCCCCTCACTGGTGGCATGATCATTCATATAAAAGAGGAAAGTGAAAGTACATGCAGTCTGCACAGTTGAACATCTTTGTCATTTTTAACTGTCTTAAAAATTATTACTGTACCCTGAAGGGTAAGTAGCTTAGAATTTGCTCATTATCAGCTGACAAAGTTGTGGCCTTTTAAAAAAGCAAAGCACACTCGGTTGGCGATAATTTGGGAGGCAGAGGATTGCTATTTATGGTGATATTTAATGTCATTTTCAGTAGGACTAAATTAAAAGGGAAATGCCATAATGTGTGTAAAACTCCAACCATTTTGGAAAGTGGTCAGAATAGAGTTGCCTCTAATCTTCATTCCACTAAAATCTGTAAGGCAGTTTAGAGCAGCATTTCTTAAGCTGTTTCATTGAACATTAGTTCTTATACAATGTATTAAATGTCCTCTGGAGTTGGAAAAAGGATCCTTGACAGAATGATGTCTAAAGTGAAATGCATTTCTTTACTGCAGAATTAGTATTCAGAGTGTGTGTGTTGATGTCCTTATGACCCTTCAAGAGAGAGGATACATAATGCAGTGTTTCTTGAACTTATTTGGTTCTGGAACCCTGTTTGTGAGAACATCTAATAAGCATTTCATGTTACGACTAGTGTGTAGTGGGGCCCAGTTGAACAGTTCTGGTATAGAGAGTTTATGAGTAAAAAATGAATCTTTTTGTATATGACAGCTTGGCCAATGGTGGGAAAGGATTTGTCTGGGAACATACAACATATCTCCAAAATCACATAGACTCTTAGGGATGAATGTGATTTCAAAAGGTCATCTAACCCAGTTGCCAATATCAGCGATAATACTAGCAGTACCATTTTTTAGAGCACTTGCCGTTTATCAGTCACAGTGTTGTTATTCTACAGGTATTATTAACCACTGGTCTTAATGATTTTTTATCTTCTTAATATTTCCCATTCATCTGTTCAACATCTGCACTACCACATTTTCCAGTAACTAGATGACACAAGGTCTTGTTTTCCCTGCTATCTGTCTGGAGCTGTCATGCTCCCACCCTGTCTACTTCTCCATACTATACCCCAAATGATCTTTTAAAAGGGTAATTCTGATTGTGCCAGTCCCATGCATAAAGCTCTTCAGTGGCTCACTGTTGTCTTCAGAATAAAGTTCTAGTATCTTAGTCTTGTCCAGGCCTGTTCACTTTTCTAGGTTAACTTCTAGCCTTTTGTCACTGGGCTGCTGCCATATCAAACTATAGCCATTCCAGGAATGTAATGCTTTCTGTCAGCTCCAGGACTTTGCACATGCAGTTTGCTTGTCTGTCTCAGTAGGTTCCTATTCTTCTTACAATTTTAAATCCCCCAAGAAGTTGTCTCTGACCAGCCTGAAATTTAGTTAGGCCCTGGGTTAGGGGATCTACTTATGTCTTGTACTATGCATTTCCTCCTGTTGGAACTCTTAACACACAGCACTATGATTGCCTATTTTAATTTTCTTTTTTGTTATAAAAGACTTTAGTCTCCTTGAGGACAGGACTGTGTATTGTTTAGGATCCCCAGATCTTAGCATAATACCTAGCACAATACCTACACGTAAGTATTTATTGAATGAATGAAAGTATCCCTAATCCTTACAGCCTTGCAAGATGGTTTATAGTTTAGGAGATTGGCCTCAGTGGAGTTAAGTAACTAGTTTGAGGTTACTCAGCTAAAAAGAGGTGAGGAGGGATTAGAATCTAAATCTGTCTAGCTGCAAAGACTGGGCTTTTTTTCCCTCTGCTTCTCCACATGGCTGCTCTTTTTCATCTTGTCTTCACATATTCCTGTCAAGTGTTCAAACAGCCTGTGCTAACAACCCCATCCATAGCTTCTGAGGCAGCTTGTGCCATCTTTGGACAGCTCTGAGAGAACAGAATAGTTTTCTAGAATAGTTTTCCACCCATTGGTTTTAATTTATGCTTTGGAGAATATAATTTATTTTTTAAAAACAAGTAATTCAGAATTTATGATCCACTTAAGGTCTCATTTATTGGTTCACTTCATTAATTTATTGAGCAGCCATTTACTGGGCATCAGGAAGCGCTGTGTTCCTTATTCTAATGATACTGTCATTGCTCAAAATATTTCTGGGACTTCTTTGGAAATTATCTTCAGAACTTCTGTCAGATTCTTTTGAAAATGTGTTGATACTTTTTTTTTTTTAAGATTTTATTTATTTATCAGAGAGAGAGACAGAAGCAGGCAGAGGGAGAAGCAGGCTCCTTGCTGAGTAAGGAGCCCGATGTGGGACTCGATCCCAGGACCCTGGGATCATGACCTGAGCTGAAGGCAGAGGCTTAACCGACTGAGCCACCCAGGCGTCCCTGATACATTTTTTTAAACCTTGAAGGTGGATTTGGTTTGGGAAATAACTGATAGTTGTTCACGACCAAGTCAGGTGAAAGATATGGGTCAGGAGGAACAATCTGGCAGCCCTTAATTTTCTTTGATCTGCTTATGATTAAAAAATTCGAACCAAAATTGAAAATGGAAAGATTTAACATTAAAACAATCTGGCTTTCATGGTTTTTTTGTTTTGTTTTGTTTTTTGTTTTTTAACCAGACAAAATGATACTATTTATGAAGCCATTGCAGTGGTTCTGGAAGGGATAATGAGGGTACAAGGAATGGGCATAATGGATGTTCTCTGTGATGCTGTTTACAATATTTTAAAATTGAAGACATTGAGGGATTAATATCTAAAATATATGAAGACCTTATACATTTCAGTACCCAAAAAAAATCCAGTTAAAAAATGGGCAGAGGACTTGAAAAGACATTTTTCCAAAGAAGACATACAGATGGCCAACAGACACATGAAAAGGTGATCAACATCACTAATCATCAGGAAAATGCAAATCAAAACTACAATGATACATCACCTTACATCTGTCAGAAAATTAAAAAGACAAGAAATAAGCTTGGCAAGGATGTGGAGAAAAAGGAACCTATGTGTGCTGTTGGTGGGAATGTAAATTGGTACAGCCACTGTGGAAAACAGTATGGAGATTCCTCAAAAAATTAAAAATAGAAATACCATATGATCCAGTAATTCTACTACTGGGCATCTACCCAAAGAAAATGAAAACACTGATTCAAAAAGATATATGTACCCCTATGTTCATTGTAGCCTTGGCATTATTTACAATAGCCAAGATGTGGAAGCAACCTAAATGTCCATCAATAGACGAGTGGGTAGGAAGATGTGGTGTGCGTGTGCACGCGCACACACACACACACACAGTGGAATATTACATAGCCATATAAAAGAATGAGATTATGCCATTTGTGACAACATGGATGGACCTAGAGAATATTATGCTAAATGAAGTAAGTCTAACTGAGAAAGACAGATACTGTATGATTTTAGTCATATGTGGAATCTAAAAAACAAAACAAATGAACAACAAAAAAGCATAATCAGACCTATAAATACAGAGAACATACTGATGGTTGCCAAGGAGGGCATGGAATAGCTGAAATGGAGTGGGAGATACAGGCTTCCAGTTACGGAATGAATAAACCACAGAAATGAAAGGCACAGCATAGGGAATATAGTCAATGATACTGGAATAGTGTTGTATGGTGACAGATGGTAGCTACACTTGTGGTGAGCATAACATAGAGAAGTTGAATCATTGTGTTACACACCTGAAACTAGTGTAATATTGTGAAAACTATACTCAAAAAATTCAAAAGGTAAAAAAAAAAAATTGGAAACACAAGTTACTAATAAAAAACTGATTGAAGATTATGGTCCATTCAATGGACTATAACCCAATTATAAATGATATAGATATATATTTGATATGGAAAGTTAACATTTTTTAAGTGCAAAAGATTACAAAACAGTTTGTATAGTGTTATCTAATATTGGGAGACTAACTCAGCCTTCTCATTTACATAAGCAAAATACAGTGTTTGATTCTGAGTGGTTGCATTAAAGGAATTCATAAAAAAATACCCCATTCCCTTAACCTATCACAACATCAGTACAAAACTGGTATATATATCTCTCATCAGCTTAGTATGTAAGAAGTCATACAATGTATTTAATATTCAAATGAATATGGCTTTGTGTTCACATCACAACATATGAAAAGTTCATTTTTTTTAGAGGTTCTCTGATATTTCTTGGGGCTTCCAGGTTTACTTACTTCACTAAGTCCAAAGAAATCAGTTGGGGTACCATCAGTAAAATGTTTGTTCAGGGCACTGAAGAGCCCAATATCTTTGCTGCTAATTATGCTTCTGATGTGATACAGTATAACCTCCAAGATTAGGTTATCTGGGGGACTGAGCAAGACTTTGTACTTGACAAGAATTGTCATGGTGGTTAGGGCCAACTTCTGCCATAACGCTGGTCCTTCAGTCATTCCTCAGGATGGCAGATCAGGAGCTGTTCTAGCATCACCTTTTTGTGTTCAGGATCTGGCTTTTGCTTCTTTGATTGGTTTTGAAGCTCTTGCTGCAGTGGACTAGTGTTCCTCCATGGCATTTGTCAGTTGGAGCTGAACAATGGCTGCCCCTTTAGATGGGACATGTACTCTCCAGTTTTCCTCAATCCCCGCTACTCCTTGTTATTTCGTTGACACTATGGCTAAGGTTGTGTTTGAGATATACCTCTGTACTGAACACTGGGGATATATGTGGATATAAACAAAACACAGCCGCTGTCTTCAGGAAGCCCTCCTCTGGTAATAGAGACATGGTTGAAAGTAATTATAATGTGTGATAAGTGCTATAGTCAAGTGTATATTTAGATATTGAGTACCTAGCACATGCTAGGTATTAATGCTGAGTGCTTTACCTTGTCATTTAAGCCTCAACATTCCCATGGGTTGGTGTTATTTTCTTCCATTTTATACATGAAGTGAGCTCAGAGATGGTTAAGTAACTTGGCCAGGGTCATAGAATTTTCTGACCAAGAGCATCAGTTCCCACTGTGCCTACTTTGAGAGTATTTAAGCTTGAACCACTTAATCAGAGGCCTTCGATTTGCCTCATAGTGATCTGGGTGTTTTTTAGGGCAGACGACGCAGTTGTCTGGTTTGGAGGGCTGCTGAGATCCAGGACCAGGGAAGAATGTGAGTTGGAATCCCAGAGATCCCATGAGGCTCTTAGTCCACAGTAACAACAGGCTAGAGAGGAGAAAGCAATAGTAAGTAAATGGGTCAGGCTGCCAGATGGAAATTCTAGGATAACTTCAGTTCTCTTCCCACTTGTAGCTTGAATTATAGTAAGGTGGCTGTTGATGAGAAATAGGGGTTGAGGGGCGCCTGGGTGGCGCAGTTGGTTAAGTGTCTGATTCTTGGTTTCAGCTCAGGTCGTGTCCTCAGGGTTGTGAGATAGAGCCCCAAGTAGGGCTCCGTGCTCAGTGCAGAGTCTGCTTAAGTTTCTCTCTCCCTCTCCTCCTTCCCCATGCTGTCTCCCTCTCTCTCTCAAATAAATAAATCTTTAAAAAAGGAAAAGAAATAGGGGTTGAAGTGTTTTTCTGGCAAACTTTCCAAGAACTAGTAAAAACTACGCCAAAGACCTTCACAGAGTATTAAGGGACATGTTTGGTTTAATCGGGTACATCAAACACAGAGTCAAGGATGGGCATTTGGGACAAGAACCAAATTTCAGCCTGGATTGGTGGTGAAAGGCATGGGGGAGATTTTTTGTAGCAGCTGGTAGTCCTCCCACACTGCCTTTTATGGCTCAGGAGTTGCTTTCTGCAGGGTTGCAGGGTATGCTGGAGATAGAAGAGAGACAGTCCCTTCTAGTAGCTTTAGGGCTTTAAGGAAAGGGTGCTATTTTGTCACATACTTAGCTAGGTCTCCAACTAAGAGATCAAGCTCAACATCAGTCAGATTTCTGATTTTTAAATTAATGAAGTTGGGTGTAATAGTTTATGCTACCTCTACATATATGTGACCCCTAAGAATTTCCTTGGCTGTGCCCTGAGGTGCCCCATGTCTCAGTATCAGCATTGTGGTACAATAGAAAGAATAGCACCCTAGGTGGGACCTGAGTTTGCATCCTCAGTGTATGGTTAGGAGCCACTTGTCAAAGTTCTCCTTCACTCTTTCTCACATATAAAAGCGGATAGTGAGGATTAGAGGGGGAAAGTCTGTAACATACCTAGCATAGAACCTGGCACTAATCATGATGAAATTAATTCATTTCAATGTGAGAAATGAGTAGAATGTGTATAGAGAAGTTAGTATGGCAAAGCGATTAGAAGGACCACCTTGCTTCTGTTTCAGGGCGCTACCAAATCCCTGCATATGCCCATGATGACTTTGCATGTAGGGTCAGCCGAGGTATTTCTAGAGAAGGTCTCCTTCCCCTGGCAAAACAGTTGTGTTGTTTAGTCCTGGAATACTTGGTTTCAAGGGAGGAAGCAGATCTAAGGAGACTGTTAAAGGCCTTTGGTAATAGTGCGATGTTTCTATTTGAATATTTTGTAAAAAGAAAAGAAAAAAGACATGTTAATTCATTTTCACCATATTAGGAGGCTCCTCTTTAAAACCTCAACAGTTGGGCCCAAAATCCATAAGCAAATCTTTGACCACCGCAGTAAACTTCAGCACCCCAGAATGTCTTCAGTAACTGCAGTACTTGCACTGTCTATCCTGAGATCATCCCTGTTACTTATTCTTGAAAATGTGGTAAAAAGTTTATTGTCTGTGATATCAACACTGTAATATTAAAAGCTAATCATTTTTTATGACCATCCTAAATAATAAATCCATCAAACTGTAATGAGCTTTAAACAATAGTCATTGGTGTTCTATCTCTGCCAGTTCCCCCCCCCCCATCATTGTATTTCCCTCTCGGGTTCCTGGTAGACCTTTTGGAAATGCCACCATCTCTGTCACTACCTTCTTATATTACTCCAGAATTTTCCTATTTAGATTAGTTTGTGTTTCAAACTAGTACTAATAATGTGCTTTCAAAATTACCAGGGACATAATGACAGATGCCTTTTTAGAAATCCTACAAGCTGTTGTATGGCCATTGTTATCACTCTTTGTTACTGTAAAGAGGTCACATTTTCTTTGGAGCTGTTGGATGAGCCCACCCGGTTTGCTTTTTCTTCTGTTAATGCTCGAGAAAACTGGATAGTTAAGTCACAACTTTCCGATCTTAGGCACATTGCTTCTCTGGTTTACTGCCATAGGATACTGTAGCAATATCTTACAGACATCTTTGATGGCCAATCAGAAGCAGTTAAGTTACCTTAAATTTTTTAAGTGGAACTCTGACAGCCAATAAGAAATCCTTTGGGTGGGAACTGTAACAACCCTTTCGTGTGATTTTAAGAACATTGTAAATTTGCAGTTTCCTCTGTTTTGGAAACACAAGAGGCCCTAGTGCGTCTGCTGTGTGCATTTGCCAGGCATTTACAAGCCTTAAGTTCCCTGTAATTTGAAGTCTGAATCTGACCCCTGTTCTGCTTCTCAAGGTAACTTTAAAACAGGAAGTGTACAAAGGAGGTAACTGATGACGTGAACAGCCAATCATGGCTTTGTGTTCTTAGCTGATAAAGCAGCTCAGCCAATGGGACCACTCTGGAGGCAAGGTTTGGTGTCAAATAGCATGCTAGATTGAATGCCTTTGACTGTTAAAGTGGAAGGAGGCTGCAGGGCTTCATTGGAGCCTCGGAGTTTTTCACTGAGGCAGGGGTCAGCTGAAAGACAAAGAAAAATGGCGAATAGTTTGCTGGGGGGTGGGGGGACAGCTGTTCGGGTTTTCACTGGAGTGGACATTCCAGACTCAGGTTTCTGCATCTCCTGCTGCCTTTTGTTTCCTCCGTCCTTTTGGGGGGGAGGGCTAGGAGTGACTTAAATTCTCCCTGTCCGTGGAGATATAAATAACTACATGTAAAATTAATGCAGTTCCCGGTAAGTTTAATTCTTTGTTTTGTGTTAAAATGGTAGAAACTGTTTAGCTTCAGAGAGTGTAGACAAGTTGCACTGTTTCAGAAAATGGCCACTTTACATTCCATGCATACCTTTTGGTGCACCTAGAATACCTTGGCTCTGTTTAGATTTTGCATGCCCTTCACCTAGGATTTCTTTTCCTAGTTGAGTATTGACAAGATCAGGTACATGAAGAAAGGCTAATCATTTTTCAGGGACACACAGAAGCAAAGCACTTTCTCTTTGCATTGGGTAAACTTAACTGTTTTCCAAATAATTTTCCTTTGTTCAAGTGCACTGAAGCTTTCCTACAGAATAAGCTGAGTTGTTGTAAGACTTCTTCTGTTTCCATGCACTTTGTTGACATCTGTGTTTTCAGAGGTGGAAGCAACACCATTGATGTTCTAAATTTGTGTGAAAATACGGTTTGCATGGATGCAGGTTCTAATGGTGAAGGCCCACATGCCTATGTGAAATTCTCCCGTAACTTTCTTGATTTACCTGTCTGCTTCTATTCTAATACGTACCAGTAATTAAGTAACAGTCTTTGTTTTAAAATACACGTTCTAGGTTAGAATGTTGGTGAGAAACATACTTTTCCACTATATTGGCAGTGAAAAGAGCAAATCTTTTTCTACCAGTTTCACACATTTTTGTCAGGCATTGGTTGAGTTCTTTAAAAATGTGAGCAAAGTGCTTTTCATTTTTCTGTATGAAATAATTGAATCCTAATTTACCTGCATTTTGTGAATAGGAAAGTTAAGAGTACAGGCACCCTATCTTTTGCCCTTGATAATTTTTTCCCCTCTTTTAGGGATACAAAGCTAATGCTGGTGGCTAATCAGTAACCAGTCAGGTTTTGTGAATAGTGAACTCTTCTGTCCCATGTACTAACATCTATAATACACTTGATTTTAAAAAGCAATTCTTTGTTTTCTTATTTGAAAATATGGAATGAAGGTCATTGGAACATTTCTGCAGCAGACTCAGCGTGGAGCAGTGAGCCAGCAGTACTCAGTCTCTGGGTAGGGAAAAGGAGCAGGCCCTAGTAGAGGAGAAGTTTGGAGGGTGTTGATTGCCTTCCCCTGGCTTCCCCTCGTGTAAAGGATTTACCAGAGAGGATCCATAGGGGTTTAGATTTGGGGCTCTTCAAATGAGTGGTGTAGCAGTCAAAGTTCCTCGATGCAGGCCTCTGTCGTTGCTCGCAAAAGTGACCTTGAAAAACTGCCGAGGAGTTGAAAGATGGAAGGACAAAGTTTGTTTATACAGATTTAGACTGAAAAGCTCTATTTAAGATGAAAAGAGACTGTACTTCTGATGTTCAAGTCGAGTGGTTAGTAGGAATATGTTACAGATTCAGATTAGGAGTTTTCAAGCAGTAAGAAAATAGGGCTGCATTCATTCTCTCTCCCACTCTTCTCTGTTCCTTCCCCCAGCAAAAAAATTCTAAATCCTTTGGTATGATAGTTGAGTGAACTGCCTAACAGATTCAGAATTCCTTGCACGCTACCTTGTCTTCTGTGTAATCTAGAGGGTTCTTAGTGAAGAATGGCATTTCAAGAGTTCAAAGCAGTTATGTTTGTAAAACTTCTTTGAGGGAATTGGAATGCTTATGGTAAGAAAACTGTCATTCTGGGAAGTTAAATCATAAGAGAAAGGAGTATGTGTTAAGGATTACACTTTAACAGATAATTTAAATTTATTTTTTATAAGTCATTGATTTATATGTTCTCAGTTGCTCCAGGTTTTATGTACGATTTAAAAAACAGATGTAGATACCGAATGACTCTTTTAGCCTGGGAGAAGGCCTGGAGCAGGGAAGGCAGAAAGGTAAGTGGGGCACAGTATGAGGCCTTGATTAAAACTCTTTGAGAACTTTGTGGATTTCGCTTCTTGGAAAGATCTCTAGCCATTGCCTCTAGCTTGGGTTCTTAACCTTTTCAGAGTCATGGACTCTGAGAATCTGACCAACTACCTGGAAAAATGCACATAGGCATGCCTATGCAGAACCCCTGGTGACTAAGATATCTTCCAGTATATGCCGAATGGTGTTTATATGATCTCCTTATTTAACACATTAGCCAGATAAATGTTTTCCAGAAAAATGAAGAAAACTCTGCTTCCATAAGGAGCATAGGGCCTTCCACAGCTAACTAGAACTTAGACTAGGGGTGGGTGTGTGTGGGTGGGGATGACTTAGATGGGGTCTTAGATCTGGGCATTTATTTATACTCTGATTACAGTATTTGAGGCAGCATGGTGTGGTAGCAAAAGCAGGCCATTTAAAGTCAGGAGACCTGTGTTCAGGTTCCATTCAGCTATCACCAGCTTTGTGAGCTTGGGCAAGTCAGCCATTTAGTGTCAGCTTCCTCACATGTAAAAATGGGACCTAAAAATAGCACCTTCCTATTTAGTGGTGAGTCTCAAATGAGATCATGTAGTCAAAGTGCTTTGCAAATTGTGAATTGCTGCATAAATATTAGTTGCTATTAATCCAGACTATTGGGGGGGTAGGGGTTAAATACGAAGATAGGTGGGGCATCAAAGAAAAGAAATGCCAGTATTTTAATATGTTTACCAAGGAGTTTCCTTAAACCTGACACATCTCTTTTTAAACATGGTTCCACATGCCTTCACATGCATATTCTCGTTTGTGCTGACATGACCCTATGTAATTCATTTGTTGAGACCATCAAACCTTCCCTTACCAGGATGCCTATGATGAAAGAATTTTAACCCCTTTGTCAAAAATTAAGAGTGTCTAAGAATAAGATGAAATGGGAATGCTGAGTTTTTAAAAACCCTTACTAGATTTAGGAGCCTCTCAGAATAAAAACTGGGAACCAGTTCTGATTGGGTACTGAGATTTGTGTTATAATGCAGGTAAGTTCTAATAGTTGCAGATGTTTACTAAGCAGAGGTTCATTTTTAGTTTGTGCAACAAATATTTATAAAGTAAACTGGAGCCGTTTTTTTGTTTGCTTTGTGGTCATATTTTTTTGGTCAGTTTTCAAACTTGGGGGGTAGTTACAGCTTGCAGAGTAGTAGTAAGCAAGTAAATGTTGGGATAAAGAAAAAACTAATTGGTTGCATCAAAATATAAACACTAGCATGAATGCCACATAGCTGATACATATGGTGAGATACATTTCCAAGATAAATGGTGGAAACCCATGGGGATTTCTTACCCATTTTACATGCCTGGTGTCATCTATTTTTAGGACTTTTTTTTCTTTCCCTGGGGTGGGGGTGGATATTTTGTGATCTATTTGATTTCCTGTCCTATTAAGTCACTTCCTATCAGGCATGGTCAGTCAGCATTGATGTCTGTCTCCTTTCTATGCATTGAAGGAATCATTCACACAGAATAAGATTTGGCAAAATTGGAATTGGCCTCTCCACATAAAAGTCCGCTTCCTGGGATGTGTATGTTTGAAAACAGCAGTCATGGTCACTGTGAGCTTTTTGTTCCTAAAACAAGATGAGGTCTCCTTTTAGAGAAGGTATATACTTTCATGGAGGCTTCAGTAACCCCAAAAGTATTCTTAAAGCTAATCATTTAGACATGGTCTTCACGAATGGAGTTATTTTGGTCTATTCTGGCCCCAATAATATATGCATACAGAGCTATTATACTCTTAAGTTCAGCTGATGGAAATCATCTAGGGATCTAGTCTACTTCCCTTCTTGTAAAGTGGGGATGTTGAGGCCCAGAAAGGTTAGGTGCCCCAATCTTTCAGCTTTTTAATGGCTGGCCTATGCAAATTCAGAGATTCATCTCCTACTTAGTTCATTCCAGGTTTCTTTTATTCCTCTAGGTGGTTTTTACTTTTTATTTTTCATATTTCTCTTCCTTTTGGTACATCCATACAGGTTTGCTATTTGAACACAGAAGGAACAGAAAATGGGCCATGGAAGTGGTTCAGAAGTCTCCATGTGGAGTCTGTTGGTTAGAAAGTCTGCTGCAGCAGACTTACAGTCCCTTTTGGGATCTGAAGATTTCTTGCCTCAGCCAACTGGCTTATTTAGAAAGCAGAGAATCAGCTAGGAAGTTAATGGTGCCCACCTGGCTGAGGTGTCCCAGAGAGCTGGGTTACTTTTATATATTACAAGGAAGTAAACTAAGGTATACAAACACAACACCTGCGTGCCAGTTGGGGTTTTGTTTTGTTTTTTGGTGGTGGTGGTTGTTAATACACCTCAAGAGCAAGCTAACTCCCAAACAAGTTCGGGCCTGGTTCTTCAATTGAGTCCTTAAGCCAACTGGTATTTCATAAACAAAGATCGCAGGATCATTTTAAGCATTTGACAAGACTGAAATAGAAATCATTGTCTATATACTCCCTAAATAATATTTTAACTATGTTGACTTTAATCTTTACCACCAACAAAGTAGTTGTGTTTCTGCACGTGTGTGTTTGGTTTTGTTCTCATTTGCATATTCTCTGATAGACCATAAACTACTTGAACCTTTTAAAGTTTTTTTTTTTTGTAGTTGGATTTCTTTTTACCACCTTCATATATTTGAACTAAAGTTACAATTTACTGAAAGAGTGAGAGCTTGAATGATATGCATCTTATGTGATGTGTAGGTGCTGAGGTGTACTGTGTCTGAAAAGTAGCGTAGACATAGCTGGATAGTATCTTCCTTGCGTCTGCATCTCCCAGAAGCTTCATTTTCTTTTTAACCTCTTCTCTCTGCTGTCTCGTCAGTATTGGGCCCAGACCTTTAAAACTTGGTCACATTCTGTCTGTATTGTCACCCTTACCTTCCCGTCAAAGCCACACCTCACTGTTCAATACATGACCAAAAGTTTTCCTCTGGTTAGAATGTTTACTATAAATTAAGTTACAGCGCTGCACTCTGTAGTGAAAAAGGGCAGTTGAAGGATAAGAAATGAAGGTAAATTCCAGTGTAAAGGCAGAACTAAAGAAAAAAAGCCATGTAGTAAATGTTTAACTTTAAAGTGGCATAACATAGCTTGTGACCTTGTGTTCCTTAGTTCAAAGGAAGAAAAGAGACAAACCACAGCAAACAGCAATGCTGATTCACTTGGTTACCTTTTTTCTTGGAAGTACTATCATTTGGTCTGTCTTCATCATTTCATTTACATAGAAAACTAAAGCAAGACCTGCTTGATTGGAAATACCCAGATAAAATGAATTTTTCCTTTATCTTTCTAAGCTGTATAGTTCTTACCTAGGAGAAAATACTGAAGGTGGATGCTTTACATTTCCTTTTACTAATTCACCACACATACGCATGTCTTATGTGTGGAGACTTCAAAAATGTGTACAAATAAAATTTTATTCCAGGATCTAACGGGAGACAGAGGATATATATCAAGTATGTGAAACTGATATGGAAAGTACAACCAAAGGGCACAGAATTCAGAGGAAGGGAGATCCTTACTTTTGACTTAGGAATGAAGGAAGGCAGTGTAGCTGGGCGTTAGACTCAGGGAGGTAGCTGGGCGTTAGACTCAGGGAAAGGAGGAGCAAGGTCATGATTCAAAAAGTGCAGCATGTGCTGAAGAGAGCAGTAAATGACCCAGTGTGCTTAGAGCATATAAGGAGATGAGTTAGGGACAGGAGGGAGTGCAAAAACAAAGAAGTCTGGAGAAGTAAGTTGGGGTCAGCTGTGACTGTCAGGTTAAGAAATTTGAACTGTCTCTGTTGACATCGGTGAACTGTTGAATGTTGAAGATTTTGGGTAATAGGTTGATGTGGCATTATCAGAGATGTGCTTTTATAAGATTTAGTAGCATCATTCTGTAGAGATAAGCAGAATTTGAGTAGAAGACACCAGAAACAGTGAACAATGCAGTGAGTTCACATACTAGGTTCACAACCCTTAATTGTTACGAGGGTGGAAAGGAAGAGCAATGCAAAGGGCTTAGAACTGTACCTGGCACCCAGCATTAAACGCGTGTTAGCTATTATCATCATCATTTTTGTTAACTATATGAAGATGATGAGGACCTGAACAGAGATAGTGACCGTATGAAGAAAGGTCAGGAGATGGATACTGTTGGACACTGTTACTACAGATTCTAGAAGTTGATGAGAATTGAACAGAGTCCAGGATGACTCTGAGGTTTTAAGCCTAGGTGACTGGAGGATAGAAACTGAAAAGTTAGAAGGAGCAGGTTTGGGGAAAGAAGATTTTGGACACATGGAGCTTGAGTTTGAGTTCTGGGCAGCTTTCCAGTTGGAGATGTCCAGCTTGCAGGGCTGGAGAAATAGCAGAATTGGTAATGTATATTTGGAATTTAAGCTATAGAGATTATAGCTGAACCTGGGGAATAGATGGGAGGGAATCAAGGGAGAGAGAATGGACAGAAGGACCGGAAGAATGAAGCTTTGTGTCAAAATTGGAAACACAAAAAAAGTTGGACCCTTAAGTTGAGACATGTAGAAATGAACATGGTGGAGTCCTCTAGGTCAGTGTGTTTTTTTTTTTTTTTCCTTTTAAAGATTTTATTTATTTATTTGACAGAGCACAAGCAGGGGGAGCGGCAGGCAGAGGCAGAGGGAGAAGCAGGCTTCCTGGCAAGCGGGGAGCCCGATGTGGGGCTTGATCCCAGGACTCTGGGATCATGACCTGAGCCGAAGGCAGATGCTTAACCGACTGAGCCACGCAGGCGCCCCTAGGTCAGTGTTCTGTAAGCTTTTTTGATTGTGCACCCCTTTCATCTGAGTTGGAGCTCCCATATAGAGTATTCTTTACTCTGAAGCTACTTACTCATTTTTTTGAATGTTAGTTTAGTTAAAACTGCAGAATATCTATAACTTCCCTAATTCAGGCCTACATAACAAAGTAAGGTATCACTGTTAGCCCACATTTTTCTCAGAATACTTAGAGCACCATGCGTGATACATGATCTTGTGACAAGTTAAATGGAATGAGGGCATCGGTATCAGCCCATGGGTTGAGTATTCAGAAAACTAATATTAACATTTTCAGTGTGTGCCTTGATATGTAGAAGATTAGAAATACTGCCCTAAAATCTGGTAGCCTTCACTTGTTCTGAAAATGTACAAATATTTCCTTGAAATGTTACCTTGGAGTTCCTTGAAATTAGTTATATATGTTTCTTTATACATGTGTATGTAAAGCTTTAAGCTTTCTTATTTAAGTTTTAAGTATATACACACACACACACCTCCATCCAGTGGAAAAGCTGGGTTTTTTTTTCTGAGTTGCATTGGGCTTAATCTTCACTGGTGTTAGCTTTATAAAGTCTCAAACGGCAGTCTCTGCATGAAGCAAAAATACACATGTAGGAATTTGACGGCATTTGCTTAGCAAGTAATATATAGCCACATGATCATGATAACATGGCTGAGCAGCATACAATATAAATTACCAGGAATAGGATAGCCTCATCTGTAGGATTTAGCAGAATTTTTAATATAAGGCATGTATATTTAGTTTCTAGACTAGGTATGTTGTAATTATCCTCAATCTAAAATAAAGGTAATAAACTTTTCACTAGAGAAGGAGTGGTAAATTTCCAGCCACTCTACCTGATTGATTATTTATATCCTGAATTCCATGATTATTTCTCTCCTGGTAATTAATTAACTGGCCAAATACCCATGAAGCTACCCTTGAAGGTAGTTAAACAATGTAATAGTATGTAATGTTTATACGAAATAGTACTTTATAGTTAATGGAGTGATTTTATATTTATTCTCTCACTTAGTATTTACCTAAGGTAAGTAGGCAGAAGATTATTATCCCCATTTTGTGGGTGAGGAAATTAGAGGCAGAGCCTAGTGACATAAGCCCTGTGTTCTTTGCACTGCACCTTGTTACTGCCTGTGAAAAACAAGCTATAGCTATGTCTGTCTAATAGGACTAATTCTTCCTTCCGCCTCCCCTTTGCCTGTGTGTGCTGCTCTTCCCGAAAAAGGAGACACATACTTTTTTCCGCCCAGAGTTCACATACAATCTTACATGAAGTGACTAAGCAGGTTGATCATAAAAGGAGCAAATATATAGTCAAACTGAATTATATTTTAAGTTTTTTTGTCAAACACAGCCATCTTTCTTTTCAGAATAAAGCATAGTAGGGGGCGCCTGGGTGGCTCAGTGTTTAAGCATCTGCCTTCGGCTCAGGTCATGATCCCAGGGTCCTGGGATTGAGCCCCGCATCAGGCTCCCTGCTCGGTGGGAGGCCTGCTTCTCCCTCTCCCACTCCCCTGCTTGTGTTCCCTCTCTCACTGTCTCTCTCTCTCTCTGTCAAAAAATAAAATCTTAAAAAAAAAAAAAGCATAGTAGAAATAGATAGGTACTAAATGAGTACCACCAGTGAGTGTGGTGGGAAATTGTCTTTCCTGAATCCTAAATTCACTGAGGTCAGGTAAGTATTTCACGAACTTTCCCCCCATAGATAAGAGGTTAGAGTTGGTGTTAGCTGTCCTGTGGTGTTCCTTAGTTGTGCAGATGCACACACATTTGGGCAGCTGCTAGATTTGTGTTCTTATCTGGAACTGCGGAGATTGGCATTTTTAAATGAGTCATGGTGTTCTTAAATAATCATTTGCTTTATATTTCCTAGCTGTGATTTATAATACTTGCCTTACCCCTAGTGAGGTAGTTAGAACAAAGGAATGCTGATTTCTTGGAGCAATGACTGCATAATAAAAATAACATTGTCACCGTGTTCACAATGTGGCAATAGCTATAATTTTGAAACACTGCATGGTATTGAGCCAGATGATTCCTCCTGTGAGTGTGCACCTATGGAAACATCTCCAACAAGGGGGGTTGGCTAAGGCTATTCCTTTGAACTAAAGGGAAAAGATAGAGTGACTTCCCATCACCAGGCCCCCAAAGAGTGAACTTGATCTACCAAACCTTTTCATCATCACTCTTGGTTGGTGACCAGATAACTCCGACTCCCAGTCCTGTGTGCAACTATAGCTTTAACAAGCTTGAAAACCTTAAGCTTTCCACTTTGAAATGTGTAAGAATCTGGCACCTTGGCCTTCTGGAGTACTTTTTCCAGGAGAATGATCGGGAAAACTAAAGGTAAAAGGCTTGATGGACTTAATGTTGCAGGCTTCAAAGAGCCATACGTTCTTAAGTTTTGGGTCCTCTGTTGAGTAATTAATTCTATGGAGGGAGGAGAACATGTGGTTTAAGAGCGCAGAATGGAGAATCCAGGCATGTGGGGTTTCATTCCAGCTCTGGCACGTGCTTGTCCTGTGACCTCCCAAGACCCTCAGTCCATCTGGATGGAGTATCTTTATCAGATGGGAGTATTAGTACCTGTGCTGTGTATGTAGTGAAAAACAAATGAGATGGTGGAAAGAGAGCTCCTGTACGAAGTGTAAAGCATGTACAGGTGTAAAGGATTAGCATAACCATCTCAGTTGCTTCGCCCTCTTTGAAGTAGTCTTTACACTGAGCTCCTGACAGCTATTATACATGGAGGTAGGAGGTGTAGTGCTCGTTTGGCTTGGAGGATTTGTTTCTTCTCATGCTCTTCTCATTTCCTTCCTTCCTTTCAGCATCTAAGGCAACCATAAAAGACACTACGCAGAGGGCAGAATTCAGTGTGTCTGTGAATCAGCAGAATCCATACAGCCAAACCAATACAACCAAGCTCATTGACATTCTTACAACACCCGCAGGTTTTTAATTGAGAATTCTTTGCCCCCCCCCCCCCCCGTTTTTAGATGGATTAACTTATCAGCACAATCTCCCATTTTCCAGTGGAGTCTATGATTCAGATAATTATCTACATTCGTGGCGCATTTTCTGAAGAAGAACAGCTTTCTCTCCTTCCGTATTCTTTTTTGACTTTTCTATTGGATTACTGCACAAAGGTTATTGCACAGCCGGGTACAGGTACTTCAGAAGGGATTTCCCCATATGAACATTTAAGAGAAAAGCCAGAGTGAGGCCAAAGATACTTGGGGTCTTAAAATAGTTCTTGAGGAGCTTGTATTCTGTAGATTTGTGTTGAATTCCCACTATGAGCAAGGAATGTTTCCCTTGAGGATGTGCCAGAAACAAAGACAATTACGTAAGAACTGGGGAAAACATAGGAGCAGGGAAATTTTAGGCTTAAGAAATAACGTGCCAAATAATAATATGTCACACAAGTCTGAAGAAAGTGAATATGTTAATTGTAGAAATAGATTTTATTGAGTGCTGAGAATGGTTTTTTGGGGAGAAAAAAAATTTAGTGGCCGCTAATTAGTGAATGTATATTTAGTTTGTTATAGTTGTACTGTAAAAAGCAAGCTTCTTAACAGTGCTATTCCCAAAAAACCTTAACAAGGTTGGTTTCATTCCATGAAATAGTCTCAACAGTTCCTGCTTTCAGAACATGTTCGCTGTACTCCAGAGCTCAAAACAGAATCTTTATCTTGGGTGGTAGGGCCAAGTAGGGTGGATGCTGCCTAGACTCCTGGTCTCTTCTGCCCCCTAATGTAACAAACAAGATTTTCTTTTGAAGGACAAAGCAGCCACACACACTCCCAGCTTACAGAAGTCTGACATGTCCAAGGAGACATGTTCTAGGAATTTAAATGTTTTTGGATTAGTCTGGAGGGAAAACCTGCATAGCTATTGTCATTGACATTCCTGGGGATTAAAATTTGGAGCATTCCTAGTTATTTCCGTTTGAATTCTTTGCTTATTTGGAAGAGTACACTCATTCTAAATTTAACAGTTTAAAGGGCTTTACAATTTATTTCATGCTTATAAGAGAGATGGGAAAAGATTTCTGTGTATTTGTTTCCATGCATCTGAAGCCTGGACTCTTAGAAATTACGTTAACAACAAAGTCTGAATTAGAGGAAGAAACGAGTTGGGTTACTTGCTACAGTACCTAAGGGAGATCGGTCTTTGGGCTTGGTGCTCTGCTTGAGACCATTCAGGCCAAGAGTAGGTGTCTTGCCTTGCTCTCAGCAGTGAAGATGATATACCATCTGGCACTTGTATGATGCTTCGTATTTTTCAAGGCTTTCCCGCATGTATTTTCCTATTTGTGTGTTGCAGCTGCCCTGTGAGGTGCTCCTACAGGTGAACAGAGGCCCTAAGAAGTTAAGTGATTTGCCTAAGATCGTAAACATAGCAAGTTAGTAGCCAGAGAGCAAGAACCTCTAGGTCCAGTCCATTTTCTTTATGTATTTCCCTGTACTTTACTGCCCCCCACTGTTCACAACTGAGTATTTATAGGTGCTACTGACGGACCTGGAGACATGCAAAGGGGAAGGATAAAATAGGAAAGAAAAAAGCGACAGAGCTTGGAAAGAGACAACAGAAATAAGAAGAGGATGTTTATATGATAGTAGATAGGAGTGCCATTAGCATTTTCTATTACTGTCACAGAGATGATGGGAGGAAGTGGATAAAAATTATCTTTTGGGTTAAGGATTTGAGTCATTGGTCCCAGCCAAGACTGCTCGTCTCTCTGAAGAGTTTGAATATATGCAAACCTTAAAACAGTGCAAAAAGGGAGAATGAACGAGTTATAATAAGGCAAGAACAGAATTGTAGAGCCTTTGTGTTTCCGACTCCACCATTTACTATATTGTGCCCTTGAGCAAGTAACTAATCCTTAGCTTTCTTATTTGTAAAATTGGAATAATATTGATATCTTTATCCCTGAGCTGAGTGAAGATCAGTTGCGGGTAATGTATGTGACAAGTATTTTTTGTAAACTCTACAGCTCTTAAGTTGGCATTGAAACATTCTTCAGAATCACACTTCTCACTTCTCCTGGGCACGCACAAATACAGGATCCTGCCAGAAGCAGGAAGAGGTGATTCTCAGGATTTCTAAACCTGAGAAGGGATCTAGTAGGCAAAATGCCTCTTTGTTTTAGGATACAGTTTAACTCAGGCTACTGGCACTATTTCTGTCTCCAGCTCAAGTCAGAATTCTCTTTCAGGCTCAGAGCCTGAAAAACCAGTAACTCACCATTCTTCCTGCAAGAATTTATTCACTACTTACTAGGTTGGAGAGTCAGAGAGATTAACAGATACTCCTTTGGGGCAGAGGGGGCTGGCCCAGCTCACTCCTCATGGAGGCTGAACAGGTGAGGGAGCTGTGTAACAGCTGTGTGCTGTAGGGCAAGCTTCGCAGCCGCCGCTGCTCAGGTGCCACATCAGTAAATGAGGGGTAACACCTCTTCTGGCATGGAAGGATTCAGTGAAAGAAAACACTTAACAGTTTAGACCTGCGTTCTGAATGTTACCTGATCCTTTTTTAAGATTTTTATTTATTTATTTATTTGAGAGAGAGAATGAGAGACAGCATGAGAGGGAAGAGGGCAGAGGGAGAAGCAGACCCCCCGCCGAGCAGGGAGCCCGATGTGGGACTTGATCCTGGGACTCCAGGATCATGACCTGAGCCGAAGGCAGTCGCTTAACCAACTGAGCCACCCAGGCGCCCCCCTGATCCTTTTTTTTTTTATAAAGGGCCAGATGATACTTTTGGCTTGCAAGTCATACAGTTTATGTTGTAACTCTTCAACTATACTGTTGTAGCGTGAGAGCTTCCAATAAAACTTAATTTATGCGAACAGACTGCAGGCCCGATTTCTGTCTGTGGGCTCTCATTCCCAGACCCTTGCTTTAGGAGTACTCCACTGAAATACTTGATTTTTTTCCTCTGTCACACAAAATAGTGTCTTATTGCTGTCATATATGCAGGGGTGGGTTTAAGTTGAACATTAATGACCAAATGAGGAAGAAAGTATGTGAAGTAAGATGTTTACATATCATTTTCTCTTCCACAGAAACAGATCTTAAAAGTGTTCTGTTCATGCTTTCCTATCAGTTTAATTATGCTTATACCGGTTGCTATGCCTTCAAGTTTTTCCATTTATAACTGTACTATGATCTGGCCCTTGTTTAAAAGATTACGTTGTAGTAGATAGCAAACAGAAACATGTTTTTGTTTTTGAAGGAAAAACGTTTCTGCTGCCAATTTAAAAATGTGTCCTTGTGAATAGATCTTTAGGGAGAATAATGTGCAGCTAGTTCCAACCCTTAGTCTTTTGGGAAGCATGGTTCTTCCAGTAGGCAGTTTGAAAAACAACTTCATACTTAGCTTTTCGGAGCTAGACACAGACATACCCTCAAACATTGAACTTGGCATTAATCAGGGTTGGGGAAAACGGTCTCCAGTCAGGCTATGTTATTCATTCTTATAGTGGTGGGTATAAAACCACAAAACCAGTGAGTTTGACTAGCTGGGATCCAGTTATGTAAGGGTTTAGAACTTAAGTAGTAAGGTTTCTGGCACTAAGCTTAGTGCTTTCTTGCATGATTAAGTAGATGAGCTTAAAGACTGCTGACCTCTCTTTTCTCTCTAATCACCCTGCCTTCTTTTGTATTCATTCATTTATTGCATCCTCAAGTGGTCAAGTGAAGGTCTTCCATACCAGACCACCCCTTTGGCATATTTGTTCAGTATACATTGCTCCTGGAGTGGCTTAGTGGAATGACAGGCCAGTTCATAAACACAGGTCTTTTAGTTTCCAGAGTAGTGCTATTTTTCTCCTGAAATTGTCGATTTGAGATTGGTTTTATTGTAGAGAACATATGCCTTCTTAAGTCTTGAAATGCTCTTTAGCCGTGGTTGATAATGGCATATGTCCTTAGGTCCATCTGTACAAACATTGGAACCAAATTGTCTGTTAGTGGAATTGTTTTGTTTCAGAAGTCTTAGTTCTCAAATTTCATTTACACTTTTCTTTGTGGTGTGGAAGAATATCTAAAATGGCAAGCACAAATAAGCTTAAATCCTACCCTTTTCTTATCCATCTAGTTATTCATGTTAATAGCCTTTCTTTCTCTGTATCTCTCACTCACCACTTGAAATATAACATCCCAACAGTTTTGGCTAATTCAAATAAACCTGGAACTAACTTCAATAAATACTTTAACAGTACTGGAACATAATAAAATGCATGTGAAAGTGCTGCCAGTTGGGCAAAATAAAAAGCATGTCATCTAATGACAGGAAGACATGATCAAAATGCGAGTCACAAAGGGAGTGAAGAAGATGGGTGCTTTGAACATAGGGAGATACACAGGAATGATTGGGGTTGCTTGTGGTCTAAAGGCTGCAAGTTGGATTATGCGGGGGGGATGGTCATTAAAGGGAAACATGGTACCAGTGTTTAGATTTTTCAGTCAAAACTGGACTAGGATATATTTGCTTGCATTTGACAATGAGAGTGTTGTTTTTAGGTGAAACCTGATTTCCTGGACTGGGTCAGCTCTAGTACTTTAATAGGAAGCAGCGTTGGTCAAGGATTGGGTTTCATTTCAGGGGAGCTTTCTTTGACTTTTTTCCTTGAACAGATATGTTAGGGTTTTAGGTATTATCTCCCAACAACATTTGTTTGGTTTCAGTTATTTCAAAGACTGTATAGTGGGTTTAGTGAGGTATATGCCAAGAAAAGAGAGCTATAGTCTAATGGTACAGAGTTTTAGAAACCAGGGAATATTGCACTAAAATCTTATATTGCTTTGTATTTTATGAGGTTGATCACTTTGATAAATCCTGTTTCGTGTCTGAGTGTATCACTGAGGGGAGGATTTGGTGAGCCATGGTACCTGCTCAAGAGCAAGAGCTTGAAAGATTTCCAGGATCTTTAAAAGAGGAGCACTCTGCTTCTAAGATGTTTTGAAAACTGTTTAGGTCTTTTTCTTTCTTCATCAATGATAAAGAATAACTGGATATTAGAGTGACAGCTAGATTTTTCCATCCTTGAATGATCTGATTGAATCATCTTATCTCCTCCATGATTTTCTCCTTATTTTCCTGCTAATGAATGGCCAAGCAGAGGTATTTGCCCTCCTTCTACTTACCTTTTGTCATTAATTTTTCAAGCTTTACTAGTCTGTCTTGGTCACCTTTCTGAGAAAGTTCTGTCTTTCAAAGATTTATACTCAGGAGTGGTATGCACCCATGTTTCCAGTAAACAGTCTGCCTTGCAACTTCAGGGTGTGGGGGATGGGGGGCACGTTGTGGCCTTCCTATCCTGTCCTTTTATCTTAAATTCACTTCAGTAAGTCAGTTTCAGGTGGATTTCTGATTGTTGTCCTTCTTATTTTAAAGGCCCAGAGAGAACCTCATTTATTCTGAGCTTCCCAGAATAACTTCTATAACCAGCCACTTCCTTTGGTTGTGAGGCAATCCCGTTAAGTCTATTTCAGGGCCAGCCTTTCCGAGAGACCTCTTTTTCTCAGAAAGGCCGTACCTAGCAACTCTCTTGCCCCTTCATTCAGGAGTAATCAGTCAGACTGTGTGCTAGACTCTGTGAGAGATCCAGAGATGAATCATATTCAGGTCCTACCCACAAGGAGCTTGTAAACCAGAAGGGGAAATATGATAAGACACACACATAAATAATGATCATACAAGATAATATGGTGATGGCAGAAAGAGGTGCAGATCAAGGGCTCTGAAGGTTCACAGGAAGGAGTGATCATGTCCGGATGGGGATGTTTAGAAAAGACTTGTGGACAGATGGCAGTTGAGTTGAGCATTGGAGAAACAGCCTTTTTGTGATGGACTTTGAGTCTTCCCTTTCTAGCTTTGCAAAGCAAACTGTTTTTAAAAGCAGATAAATTAATAGATATTGGGAGTTGAGATTATTTCTGGCAACAACCATTCGATACTTCATCTGATCCTTTCATCTTTATTAAACAGTTAAACAGACATTTTATTCAAATATTATAAAGTAATTAACATGAATGATAAGTCTAATAATGAATGAAATCTGGGAAATTGTATGCTGCATGTTTCTTTTTTTAAGATTGATGGATTTATTTTAGAGAGCACGAGCGGGAGGGGCAGAGGGAGAGGGAGGGAGACTCTCAAGCAGACTCCCTGCTGAGCGCGGAGCCTGGTATAGGGCTCTATATCTCACGACCCTGAGATCAGGGCCTGAGCTGAAACTAAGTGTCAGATGCTTAACTGACTGCGCCACCCAGGCACCCCAAAAGTCACCTGTTTTTGTTGTTGTTGTGTTTGTTTAAAGTAGGCTCCATGCCCGGTGTGGAGCCCAGTGTGGGGCTTGAACTCATGACTCTGAGATCAAGACCTGAGCTGAGATCAAGAGTTGGATGCTTAAGTGACTGAGCCATCCAGGTGCCCCTATGCTGCATGTTTCATGAGTGATCTAAAGCAATGCACTTGGTCTTAAGACAGTTTTGTTGTCAACTGTATATAAATAGCTTTGTCCTGTGATAGAGGTAGCAATTTAACATGGAATAAAAAGGATCGTAGGGGTGCCTGGCTCATTCATTCAGTTGAGCATCTGACTTTGGCTCAGGTCATGATCTCAGGATCCTAGGATCAAGCCCCAGCTTTGGGCTCTGGGCTCATCCGGGAGTCTGCTTTTCCCTTTCCCTCTGCCCCTCCCCCTGCTCATGCTGTCTCGCTCTCTCTCTCTCAAAAAAAAAAAAAAGGATCCTGAAGTATTAGTCTTTCTACTTTCAAATACATACCTTCTCGTTACCCTAGAAAATGGATCTGGCATATATTCCGTGGGCTGTAGATGTTATGAATAGGCCATTTCTGTAGCAAAATCAACTTAGTTGCAATTAATGTATTTAATTACTAAAGTCAGAGTGGTAAGATTAACTAAGGTTGGTCTATATTTCTTAGCTTGTTGGGGTGTTTAGTGAGCAAAATTTGTTTGCTCATTAGGTTTCATTATTTTAATCCTGAGCCTCAGTCAGAAAATATTGAGAACACCAGTTTGTTTTCATAAAATCTTTTGCTTGAGGGACACCTGGGTGGCTCAGTTGGTTAAGCACCTGCCTTCAGCTCAGGTCACGATCCCTGAGTCCCGGGATCGAGCCCCGCATGGGCTCCCTGCTCAGGGGAGAGCCTCTACCCCCCCCCCCCAGCTTGTGCTCTCTCTCTCTCAAATAAATAAATAAAATCTTTTAAAAAATAAAAATAAAAGGTTAGAGTCTCTCTTCACTGTAGTCAGTACCTTGTAAGATCTATTAAAAATAAACTTCTTTAGGTTGCTTAGATTTCTTTGATCTCAGTATATGTAAGAGAATAGTGTATAGACCCTGTGCATACGGTGATGAATGAAAATGTCATGGGAGCTGAGCTGAGAGGACCATACTTGGTTATTGAGGACTGAAGATTTTATCTAGTCATTTCAACTGTGATTCAACACTCTTCACTTTAATTCCCTCCAGAACCTCCAAGATCATACTGCTTCCTAGTACTTAAGTTCCTGTTGATGTATAGAGCTGCTTGTTGGCCTCCAGCACCAGAAATTGGCTCCAAATCTTTTCCCATTACATCATCACCCACTAATGTCATTACACCAGAGTGAAATCTGCTTTGAAGATTGTACTCTTGTTTTCCTTCCATCTCTTTCCTCTCATCGTTTCCTTTAGAAGGAAAAAGAAAAAAAAATTAGAGACCTCTTGGACAATCCCAGGCAAACATTTAAGGGGGAATCAAACATCCTCAGTCTAAACCTAGATTTATCAGTCTTCATTCCACTCTGCCAACGGAGAGTGATCTGCCCAGCATGTGTCCTTATGGAGTCTAGAAAGGAACACGTTTGGTCATGTGACACCTGACTTTGGTGCTTTTCTCTCAGCCCTTCAGAACTAGTTCTTAATGATTTACATAGCTCTCTGCCAGCATCTTGTCACTGGCCTGTTAAACTTTTTAAAATAATTTCCCAGAATAGAAATTCTTAGGACATCACTAAGTTTCTTATTCTTTGTGTTTAATTAAACTGTTTCTTGCATTTAAGTATTTGCCAGATAAGCATTTAAGCCATCTGGAGTTTTTTACTTTCCCCTTGTAAATCTTATAAAACTTACAATATTACCTACAGTTAAAATTGATACAGGGATCCTTACTCATCTTCCCTCCCCCATCACAAAAGCAGTTGATTGCATGCAGGTTCTGACCCTCTTTTCTCTATCCTAAATTTCATTCCCCATTGTTTTTCAACCACCTTTAAAGCTTCCAGTTGATGGTGTGCTTTGGCTTTTTCCTAACAGAAAGGTTCAGGTAAGGAAAGAATTGGGAAGTAGTTTCAGTTCAGAGACTTGGTGCTACCCACTCAATTATTGGCCAAGGCTTTAGCACTTCTGTGCCCTCTGAGGCAGATTAGCTTGAGATTAGAAGAAGAAATAATCAACAGTAGCCTCTAAGAAATGGGACCACAATGTCTAAAACAAAAGAATAAAATGGGCTCTTAAGACTTGGGTTTACATTTCTGTACAGTATTAGTCTTTGGGACTCTTAATCTATCTGCTGCAGGCTATGGCGTGGAGTGTGAGAAACCATGGTGAACTTGAAAAAAACATTGGAGGGAATGGCATTGAAAATTACGGACCAGACTAGGGCACCAGCCAGTTGCCCTTTTTGTCTCCTCCTAAGATAAGACATTAAAAGGCCTTGATTCATACTAAGATTTCAGTTTGAATTTCTAGTAATTTTAGGTTTTCTAGTTAGAGCTCCTTGATAGTCTCTGTGGTATAAGTTGGATAGAAGGGGAAACTTTTTCCATATGTTTTTGCTAACATTTAAGTCTGTGTTAAAAAACCTCTTCAGCACAATTACATACCTTCTCAGACTGAAAAATTGAATTAGTGAAAACAGCCATAAGGAAAGATATAAATAACTTGGACAGAAAGTCTGTCTTTATTACTTCTAATGTATCTCATGTGTGTGTTTGTTTTCAGTTGTCAAAATGTCCACAGAAGGAGGATTTGGTGGTACTAGCAGCAGTGATGCCCAGCAAAGCCTGCAGTCCTTCTGGCCTCGTGTCATGGAAGAAATTCGGAATTTAACAGTGGTAAGAAAGAACGAGAAACTTGCAGAGTGTAAAGAGCTATGAGATGAATAACCCAGTACTTAGAGTAAAACATTTTTAATCTCAAACGCATAGGCATAGTTCATTCCTGACCTCTGGGTGGGAACATGAAAATATAATTCACCTTAGGTGAGGTGACTACAAGGATTTTTTTTTATATCTTAGTGGCTTTCCTGAGGCATGTGGGTAGATAGTGGATGCTTTGGCTCAGAGGTGGTAGCTTAATGTGAAGCGTATCTTTTAGAGAGGCAGAAGAGCAGAACTCTCACCTTCCTTTAGTAGCTGTAGCTCATTTCTTAGTCCTGATTCAGTGGCCCTGCCAAATTTCTAGAATCTGGTAAACACTATTGGGCAATTTATTCAACAACAAATCTATTGTAAGCACACACTCTTTCTGGGTGTTAAAAGATACACTTAGATCAGGGTTTCTCAACAGCAGCTTTATGGGCATTTTAGGCTGGATAATTCTCTGTTGTGAGGAGCTGTCCTGTGCATCATAGGATGTTTAGCAGTATCTCTGGCCTCTACTCATTAGATGCTAGCAGCAATCCTCCTCCAGTTTTGACAACCAAAAATGTTTCTGGACATTGGCAGATGTCTCCTGGGGGCTAAAGTCATCTCATTGAGAACCACTGGCTTAGAAGAATCAAATATTACCCTGGCCCCTGCGGAGCTTACAATCTAGTAATTACAATCAGAGTTATTTATTCAGTGAATATTTATTAAATACTTACTGAATCAGACACAGTAATGAGTCTGAAGCAGTAAAAGGTCAAAGTGCTCTGGGATTACAGAGGACATAGTGCTTATTCCTCCCTGGTTGAGTTAGGGAGGCTTTAAGGAAAGTGGACATTTTTTTGGATCTTGAAATATGAGAAGCGTTCACCAGATGGAAAGGATAGGCAAGTATATCTTCAGCAGAGTATGGCATTCGTAAAGGCCCGGAGGCCCAGAGGGGCGGGCCTTATGTTTTGAGGACCAGCAAGAAGTTCAGAGTGGCTCCGGGTTACTATGTGGGTAGTACGATGGGGGTAGGAGTAGAGTGGTATGGCAGTGGTAGCAGGAGGTGTGATACATTAGAACTAGAAAATTTTCAGAGTGTAGTGTTAGTTCCTTAATGAAAAATGTTCCATTTGGTGTCATTTTAGCAAATACTGAAGGATCTCTCTGTTTCAGGTGGGTCATTCCTGCCCTGAAGGCATTAAGCATCCTGGCAGAGGAGACACTGGACTCCTTCCTAATGTAGAACTAATTTTGCACTTTCTTAGAGCTAGTGGCCTTTAAACCTCAGACATACGAGGTCAGTTTATTTGTTTACTCAACAAATACTTACTATATACCTGCTGTGGCTGTGCTGGATACTGTGGATCCAGTACTGAGCCCTGCAGACAAGATCATTGCACTCACAGGACATGCATGCCTGTGGGGGAGGTAAACTGAAACAAGTAATGAGTAAATAAAATAAGATAACTTCTCATTATGGTAAATGCCCCCACTGACTTCAGGGATTAAAAAAAACAAAAACCAATCCAAGATTCATATTTTGATGTACTTGTGGGTCGCGTTTGTTTATATGGGGCATTTTCAGCAACTGAACTTGGCATGGCCTTTCTCAGAGTGGCTTGTGTTCACAGATGAATTTCCACTGAAAATTCATTGTTTCTTTTCTGTAGTGTAAAGGTGGTAGTTATCTATACTGTCTCAGATGTAAGAGAGAGGAGGAAAAGAAATTAAGTAGGGTGTTTTGTTCATATTTTAAGTGGGTAATCTCACAGTAAAGCTTATGAGGTTTTAGTGCAGGAGTCGGCCCGGTGTAAAGCTAGTGCCCTCCTGGGCTGTGGTGGGATTAGGCCCGTGCCGCAAGTCTGTACTCCAGCTTGAGCGTAGAAGCAAAAATCCAGGATCAGGCAAGTGGCCGGATAAACTCCGGAGATTCCAGCTCAGCACTTAACTTTTCTGTATTTTAAGTTTTGATTTTTTAAAAATTGTGGTAAAAAACATACAACAAAATGTACCATCTTAACAATTTTAATTAAAATGTATGCAGTTCTGTAGTGTCAAGTTTATTCACATTCTTATGAAAGCGATCTCCAGGACTTTTTCATCTTGCAGAACTGAAACTCAAACATAAGTGGGATCATGCAATATTTGTCTTTTTGTGACGGGCTTATTTCACTTAGCATAATGTCTTCAAGGTTCATCTGTGTTGTAGTGTGTAACAGGATTTCTTTCCCTTCTGAAGCTGACTAGTATTCCATATATACATGTGTGAACCACATTTTGTTTAGCCATTCATCCGTCAGTGGGTGTTTGGGTTGCTTCCCCCTCTTGACTGTAGTGAATGATGCTGTTAGGAATATGGGTATTCAAATTCAAAGACTCGGCTTTGATTTTTATTCGACTTGGCTTAATGTTCAGGTTTGATTGCCAAAAAAGCAGATTGTGGTGTTAACCAACTTTTGTTATTTAGACAGCTAGCTAGTCCACCAGAGGTTCAAAGTGGATTACTTTGAGGGATTTAGTTTTGGTTCATGTTTATGAATGAAGAGAAAGACCAGCAAGGAGGGCAGTTGTCTTTAATGATTCTTCTGTTGATGACTGTAGTTTTCTCCCCTTGACAAAGACTCCTAGACCACTACCATGGGATCCCTTACATCAGACGCTTAGAACAAAGTTTGGCATTTAATAGGTGCACAGTAAATATCTGAATGAATCAGACTCCTCCATCTCAGATTTAGTGTGAAGCAACATCAGTGCCAAATTTGAGAATACAGTCTAGGAAAGTTGGGGTGTCTTTCCCTTTGTAAGACTCTTATTTTGCCCTCTGCCTGTGGCACATAAAGGCATCTGCTTCTTTGACTGCACCTCGGCCTGTGTAACGTGGCCAGACATTTTGCATTTAGACTGTGCCTTTCCGGAACTCAGCAGCACTTACAACCAGACTTCCTCAGATATGTTAGAGCCTCTTAGGTTGACATCTCAAAATGTCTAACAGATTTTTTTAAAAATTCATATGTTCTGACTGTCCAAACATAAATAAAACTTTTGAGAATATTCATAAGGTGTTGTGGTCTCTAAGACTGGGACAAAGATTGTTCCAAAAACAAATTGAAGTTTGCTAGATGTCTATTTCATGACGTATTGGGAACTCTGGCCTCAATCATTTTGGTCTGAGCTTTGCAAAAGCAATTTATCTTTCATCTCCACTTGGCCATTATGTTCTTCTCACTCTTAAAAGCACTGTAATTGTCCATAAATTCAGGTGACGTTCAGCTGGGATTGAAGTTGGTTAAAAATCATACCAAAATGATTGTACGCTAGGATGATTGTGCAAAATACTGTATTCCTGCTCAGCAGGGCTCTGGGAACATTAACAGACTTCTTGGCATTGAGTTTTACTCCTCTGAAGACCTTTTGAAGGTGGGGAAGAAAAAGCTAACTTTGGTTTTTTGAGGGCAGATGGGGAGGCGACAACGCTAAATCTTGAAAAAAATCTCATTTACCCCTTATTCCTTCCATCCCTTTCAGCCTTCACTTAGCTGTAATTTGATGCCTAGGCCACTTTCTTTTAATTGCCAGGTACATCTTTTCATTCTTTGGTGCCTTCAGATTGGACAATGACATTTCTAACATTACAGTCAAACCAGATAACCATTTAAATAAAACCTTGGAAATGAAAGTTTGTGGACTGTTAGAAAATAGGTCTTGTGCTGTTTGAGCCCTTCCTCTAAGAGCAGTGCCACCTAAAGGTTAGTCTGTATGAACCACACGGGGATCTTGTTTAGAATACAGATTCTGAGTTAGTACATTTGGAGTGGAACCTATGATTCTGCATTTCTTTTGCGTTTCCAGGTGATGTCATTGCTGGTCTAAGGACCTCACTTTGAGTAGCAAGGCTTTAACCCTCATTGTGGGTCATAGTCATCAGGGGAGTTTTCAAAACACATGGTGCCTGGACTCCACCCCTTAGAATTCCTGTTTCAGTTACTCTGGGGTAGAGCCCAATCCTCTTGTTTTTCAAAAGCTCCCCAGGTGTTTCTAACAGGCAGTCAAGGTTGAGAATCACCGCTTTGGAGAGGATTAGAATCTTGACTTTGCTGGTGGTCCTGACTGGGTAGGCCTGGAAAAGATTTCTCATCATTTGAAACTCCAGATATTCTTTAGTGCAGCCTGAGACCCATTGACTTTTCCTTGGCTCCAGATTCTCACTGAGTGAATTCAGACTTCTTGAAACTTGGCAGTTTCAGATGGCAGCATTTTTAATGTAGTTCTTTGGTTGTGGTCAGGAGCATGAGAATTTTCTGAGAGAATCTGTTCTTCCACCTTGCTGATATCACTCCCAAGAGTAGGGGAAAAAAAGTATGTGTCAGTTGTTCTTCCACTTGGATCAGCATCAGGAGAAGCTACATGGTATTCACATCAGTTGCATGGTTGCCAGTGACAAGGGGTCACTGAATTGAAAGGCAATTAAGTGGACCTCAACCTATGGCTGGTAAGAGTGCTGCCCTCTCCAGTAAGCTTGTCGTAAATCCTTACACATGACTGGAAAGCTAGGATGAGATTATAGAAGACTGGGTTGTTGTCAGCGATAATGAACCACACATGCATATCTGAAGATTCACTTCACACACTGCCCCTTGGGATCTCAGGGTTTGGGGATCATGAGAAAGTTTCCCAAAAGGTTTTTGAGGGGGAGACTTAGAGCAGGGTTTTTTGGTAAGTTTCTGCCTCATTTTAGATCTCTCCAAGGTTGGGACCTTTTGTTGTTGGTTTTGATTGAAGAATAGTCTCATAGGAATTCTAAAAGCAATATTCTCTTTCAGGTTGGGGAAAGAGGTCGTCTTATCAGCTTTGGGCTTTGGTTAAGAAACTTTAGAGCCCAGGCACCTGCGTGGCTCAGTCGGTTAAGTGTCTGCCTTTAACTCAGGTCATGATCTCGGAGTCCCGGGATCGAGCCCCACATTAGGCTCCCTGCTCATCGGGGAGTCTGCTTCTCCCTCTGACCCGCCCCTCTCTTGTGTTCTCTCTCAAATAAATAAAATCTTAAAAATCTTAAAATAGGGGCGCCTGGGTGGCTCACATGGTTAAGCGTCTGCCTTCGGCTCAGGTCATGATCCCAGGGTCCTGGGATCGAGCCCCGCATCGGGCTCCCTGCTCAGTGGGAAGCCTGCTTCTGCCTCTCTCCCTGCTCATGCTCTCTCTCTCCCTCTCTGTATCTCTGTATGTCAAATGAATAAATAAAATCTTAAAAAAAAAAATCTTAAAATATATTGTTAAAAAAATTCTACGTATGAGTGAAATCATACAGTATTTGTCTTTCTCTGACTGACTTATTTAAAAAAAAAAAAGGAATTTTAGAGCAGTCATGTGGAAATACATTAAATAACCAAGCCCAGTGAGAGTGCACGTGCAAGCAGGTTAGACCGTGTGGTCATAATCTTGTGCTGTGTGTGTATCATCCTGGGAGGCCTTCCAGAGGAATTATCCCCAGCATTCTCCTTGGCATTTCTGTTTCGCATCATCATTTTGTGTGATCTGCCACACAAGAAGGAAGACCAGTGATTGATTTCTGTGGTTAAATGTTTTTTTAAATCCCTTTAGGGTCTGGCCCCAGTCCAGCATCCTCTTACCCGCTGCTTCTCTCAGTACTAAGATCATACATTTAAAACTTAAATAGGGCATGTTTTTTGTGTTGCTGTACTTCTGCTTCTGTCTGAATGACATTCTCATACTTTTCCAACAAGCAAGTTTTGTAACATCCCTTAGACACAGTTCAGATGTCAGCCCTTCTGCGGAGCATTTGCCAGCTCCTCTCGTTCATTCCAACCCCTGCCCCTGCCCTGCCGGCAGGTTATTTCCTTTCTTGTCCCTGTGGGATTTTATACCCCCACCCTACTATAGCATAGGGGGTTATAATATTTTTCTATGGCAGTCTCTAACAATTAAACTCTAATCTGTTCAAGGGTAAGAATAGATTTGCATCTTTTACACAGTAGCAGGTACCATACACTCACTTTTAGTTGAGTTGCATGAATGAGTCAATGAAAGAGGAGAAAAAAATAAGAACAGAAAGAATATATCCTGCTGTCTTTTTTGGTGAGATTTTAATAATTTGGACTTGTAAAGCCCTGCCACTCCAGTGTTAGTTTTAGTTGAGACTTCATGGAAGATGTTTTACCTTCATGGAAAATGCTGGAAAGGGAAAAGATTAGGAAAAAAAAATGGTGTTGGAGGTTTGTAGAGGTGAGTGGTCCCATGCCACTTGTTGGGTTTGTGAGGAGATATCTAGTGTTTTAGTGTGCCTTTTATCATAATAAAACTCTTCCTTCTGTAGTCATAAAAATGGATTCTGGGAAGGCTGGTGACCTTTTTCCAAAAGGCCCCACTGCCTTCTTTGACATATAGTTGAGGGTTTCTGTTGGTTTTGGAAAAGAAAGTTCGCTTATGCACATTCATTATACTAAATTTCAAATAATAGCTGCTCCTTCCATAACGTGATGGTGCAAATTCCCAGGTGAGCACCTTGGGCTTGGTGAGTCACATTTCAGACCACTTATAGAATCTGGCACTTAACACCTGGGCCCAGTAGGGGTTTCACTGATTTTAGCCAATCTCTGCCTTTGCACCCTTCTCTTCACTGCAGCTTTGAAACTCAGAATTGATTTTTATTTCTAGAATTACATCCATCACTGGGCATGTGTTTGAGTACCAGTAGTATCAAAATAAAAAAGGGCTTAAATCGCAAATAATTGAAGTAGTGCTGGTCAAAAAGCCCTTTCCTAAATCCTATCCACAGTAAAGTCCTGTGGTTTCCTCCCAGCCCAGTCTTGTTTGTTAAAGAAAGAAGTGCCAGGGCTGTTCCAGAAAGGCAGCTGATAAATTCATCCTTTTTCCCCCGTACTCTTCGGCTCCCACCCCCACCTCCAGGCAAACTTCGGAGACAAGGCCTTTGCTGCTGTGACGGGAAAGGCCCTCCTCCCTGATTTCTGGTGTCATTGCAAAGGCCAGAAGTAGCCAGTGTCAGCCAGTACTGGCTGAAGACAGCTGTGGGTCACCGTGGTCGGGTGCTGGCAGCACCTTGCCCTTATAGTCCCAGAATAGAAGAAAGAACTGGCAACTTAAAGGAATTCCCCGAGGCAGAAATCTCATTTTAACCTGCATGTTGCAGACTTGGTAAGCTTTGGTGGGAGTGGGGGTGTGGAGGAGACGCTCATAATGCACCTCTGTATTGTGCCAGCAAAGAGTCTGATACCATTTGGGTCTGCTTTTCATGAGGGTGCTGTTAGATGGCATTGTAGTTTATCCTGAAACCTTTCAATTGTTTGAAACTCTGCATGGGTTAAGAAGAATTTTGCTCCAGGACTTGGATTCTCTTCATTTAATCTGTACCTCCTCTCCTGCTGTATTTTTGGAAAGGAGAGACTAGGCCAGTCACAGTGTTTCATGGTGCCTGTCATGCCCTGCTGATTGTCCCCACATGTGTGTCCCTCTTGTTACTCATTTCAGAAAGATTTCCGAGTACAGGAACTCCCACTGGCTCGTATTAAGAAGATTATGAAACTGGATGAAGACGTGAAGGTGAATTCATACTCGTTCTTATTATTCATATTGAAGCTATAATGGTGGGTAGGTTGTCGCTCATTTCTGCAGCGCTCAAAGTTTAAGCAGAATGAAAATATCGTTATTGTCTCTTGTTTTATTTGGTTCCTGTCTAAAATTGTTAAGTGAGCTGAAATTGAACAGTTTTAATTATTATATGGTGCTTCTCTGGAAATTAGGGATATCCTGTTTTCCAGATGTTGATAATATGCTGAGGGTTTGCTTTTTGAATCACCCATCCTTTTCACTGTGCAGGGTAAATGGTAAACACGAATCATCAAATCAGCAGGACAGTGCCATCTTCTCAATTAGCATCTCATTGCAGTCGCTAGTTGTCAGTGTGAGCTCTAAGAAATGTTTGATAATGATACTGATCCCGTTCTAACTTTTCTGTCTGTGAGTTGTTTTATGTGACTTAACGCCCCAGAGAAGGTTTCCTTGCAGGCAGCTATTTCTGTATTCCTAGGAGCCCACCTCCCATTTCAACTCTTGGAGAGAGAGCAGCGCTCTCTCCTTATCACTCAAAACTAATAGTCCCTTGTGATTGTATAGAAAACTAACAGTTCACAGTAATTTCCCCTTTTATTAGTTCTCCTTCCTTTTCATGGACACCCTGTGAGATTTGATAGGATAACAATTATTAGTGCTGTCATAAAGATATGGAAGTGACTCACCCAGAGTAGAAGAACCAAGATCCCAGTTCTTTTACCTCCTGCTTCCTTAACTCCAGACCTCTTCCCATGGCTCTGTCCTGCACAGACCACCTCACCAAAGGTTCAGAGCCTTGTTTGATCAAGAGCTTGAACTTTGAAGTCAGACATGGCAAGGCAGCTTACATTTCTTGAGCACTTACTAAATGCCAGGCCCTGTGCTGGGTGCTTTTACATGTATCGTTTGATTCCCACAGCAACACAGGAAGGTTGTCTTTTTTTTTCAGTATGTGAAAAATAAAGCCCAGAAGGATGGGAATGGGAAGCCTGAAATTCTGTCTAAATCCATCAGTTCTCACACTCATTATCTTTCCCCACATTGTCTCTCCTTGGATTAGAACCTAAACCCTGCCAATTACTGGCTCTGTGACCATGGGCAAGTCACTTCTCCTCTCCTAAACCCTGGTTTCTTTGAAAGTGTATTAGGAAAATAAGAAAGTGCATGGTAGGTCCTAGAAAAGTAAATGTTCTTCTCCCCTCTTCCTTTCTCCTACCTGCTTCCTGCTTTGTCCCTGCTTGTGGATTTATTTTACGTTGGGATCTCTTGAAGCTATCACCTTCTCATTTTTCAAACCTTGCCCCATTGTCCATGGCAGGACATGAGGGAAGGGACAAATGGATTGGTTTGAATGACATGCTGGTGATTGACAGGGAGGGCCTACGTCTGTTGCAGATGATCAGTGCAGAAGCCCCTGTGCTCTTTGCCAAGGCAGCCCAGATTTTTATCACAGAGTTGACTCTTCGAGCCTGGATCCACACAGAGGATAACAAGCGCCGGACTCTACAGGTAATAAAGATGCACATGGGGAAACTGGGCAAGCAGCTGCCTTTGCCTTCACCCGCTTCTCTTGCGTGGTTTTGGGCCAAAGATGGTTCTTCCTTAGATTTCTGTCAAGTTGATGTGTGAAATTGGCATCTTCCTTCACTGTTGTGAGGCAGACCTGCCCTATAGCCTTGACAGTATTTCCCCACCAAGAATCTCATTGCCAATTGTTGTGGTTTTCACAGCTCAGTGACTGAACTCTTCACTTGGTGAGCCCTCATTATAAACAGGCTAAAGTGATACCAATCTATTTCCAGATGTAAACAACTGGTTGGAAGCTTGAGAGACGCCAGGAAAGGATAGTCCCAGGAAGAATCCATCTCACCTACCTCATTTGCCTTTTTGTTCCTTGTCTGCCTTCCTGGGAATCCCTTCCTTCTTCTTTTTCATTTTTTTTAAAAATTTTAATCCAGAAAAAATCAACATTTATATGGTATGAAGACCCTTGGTCATTGGCTCTGGAGGCCTTTCTCTAAACAGCCAAGCCTTAGTTCTTGGAGGAAAGGTTTCCTAGACATAAGAGGAAGGGTGTGACAGATAGAAGACACTGGCCATCTTTCAGTAACAAAGCCAGGAAAGTAAATTGTTTTCTCCTTTGTTTCCCTTACCTCCAAATCAAAGATGCATGCATATTTATTCTACAAATATTTATTGAACACCCACAATGTGCCAAGCGCTGTTCTGGGCTCTGGGGATTAACACACAAAACAGACCTAAACCCCCACCCTTGGGAAACCTATATTCTAGTGCAGCTAAACATGGCAAACTTACCTTATGCTGCTTTGAAAGAAGCCTATGGCTCTAGAGAGATGCAGTTAAAGTTACCTTCAAAATCAATTCAGATTGAAAAATAAAATGAGCAAAACACTTGGACAGGCCCTTCAAAAAAGAAGATATCCTGGGTGGCTCAGTCGGTTAAGCATGTGACTTCAGCTCAGGTCATGATCTCAGGGTGCTGGGATAGAGCTCCACGTCGGGCTTCCTGCTCAGCGGAGAGTCTGCTGGAGATTCTCTTTCCCTTTTCCTCTGCCCCTCCCCCTGCTCATGTGTGTGCGCTCTCTCTCTCAAATAAATAAATAAAAAATGTAAAAAAAAAAAATCCAAATGACCAGTAAACATATGAATAGGTGTGCAACATCATTGTCCCCTGTGAAGTAGAAATAAAAACCACGTGACATTGGTTTACGCCCACTGGAATGGGACTGACAGTACCAAGTGTTGATGAGGAAATGGAGAGACTGAAACTCCTACAGTACTGCTGGGCAGAATGTGAAGTGGTACAGTCACTTGGGGAAACTATTTGGCACTTTCTAATAAGCTTAAACATATCCCTACTGGATGGCACAGCCATCCCACTCCTAGGTATATACCCCAAAGGGTGAACCTTCTTGTATAGGAATGTTCATAACAGCCTTATTTATAATAGCCAAAGACTGGAAACAAGTATCCACCAAGATGGGGATGTATAAATAAAAGGGATATGTTCATAAAATTGATTACTACTCAACAGCAACAACAACAAAAAACGATTGATCCATACAACATGGGTGAATCTGAAAAATTATGTTAAGCAAAAGAAGCCAGAGGAAAAAATTATATAGCCCATGATACCATACACTATCACCTTCTATGGTGATAGAAATCAGAGTAGTGGTTGCCTCAGATTCGGGGGAGGGCAATTGGTTGGAAAGGGAGAGAAGGACACTTTTTATAATCTTATCTGGGTGATAGCTACCTGGCTGCATATATTTATTAAAATTCATCAAGCTGTATCCTTAATATTTCTGTGTTTTACTGAATATGAGTGTTCAGTAAAATATCACTAGCATGAAGAAAGGCAAAATAAAATGTTAAAAAGACCAACTGAAGTATGTTTGTGTTTCAAAAAAACTGTAGAACACTTTGGTGTGTGTTTGGAGGTGCTTATTATTTGGTTCCCCACCCCTGCCGCCCCCCCATTTCCATCCGTAGATGAGCTGGTTGGGTAGCTTTGAGTAGGTGACATCATCAGGAATGTGATACTATATCGTACTGATCTTAAATGAGACCTGGCAGCCTTAAGATGTGCCCTGCTTCGGGTAGAGGGTTTATTATCAAGCTGGTGGTTGGCAAGAAGGGTACATTGGAGTTTTGCATTTCAGTGGCTTGGGGCCATCACAGAGACAAGGGGAGGAAAAAAACAGAAAATTTCCATCCCCTTTTATTTTGTCTGGTGAGTCACCTCTTTTAAGATGTGATATATAGAGATTGTTAGGGATTTCTGTTACCATGTTGACTTTCTCCCCCAGCATTTTATTACGAAAACATTGAAACGTAAGCAAAGTTAATAGTGTTTATATACTCACCACCACACAGATCCTACTGTTAACAGTTACTCACTTCATCCTCATATCTGTCTGACCCTCTGTCCATCAAGTCACCTATTTTTTTTTAAGTGGTTCCACACTGGGCCCCCCAGTGCAGGGCCCAAACTCATGACCCCGTGATCCAGACTTGAGCTGAGATCAAGGATGCTTACTTGACTGAGCCACCCAGGCGCCCCGATCTATTTTAAAATGCATTTCAAAGTTTACTTTCCCCTAAAGACTTCAACACGCATATCATTCACTAGAGTTCACTATTTTTTCTTGTTTTTTTTCTTTTGCTTTAAAATTTTCATACAGTGAAATTACATGAATCTTAAGGATACATAGTGTGTTTTTAATAGTTTTTAATTTTTAAAAAAATTTTTAATTTTATTATTTAAAGAAAGGGAGTATCACTCTTAGAATTCCATTGGAACAGGGCTTGGTTTCAGTATCATGTAGTCAATTCTAGTAATAACTTCAGACTTCTGGTATTCAAATCACATTAAACAAGATTTAAACTATGGATTTAACATTGTGACTTTATTTATTTATTAAAGATTTTATTTATTTATTTGACAGAGACACAGCGAGAGAGGGAACACAAGCAGGGGGAGTGGGAGAGGGAGAAGCAGGCTTCTTGCGGAGCAGGGAGCCTGATGCCGGGCTCGATCCCAGGACCCTGGGACCATGACCTGAGCCGAAGGCAGACGCTTAACGACTGAGCCATCCAGGCGCCCCTAACATTGTGACTTTAAATTACAAAATACAAATCATAGCCTTGTGGGAACTAATATTCTATAGATCCAGTGACTTGGAAATACTGTAAAAAGTTATTCAATTAGGATTTCAGTAGAGATCCCCAAAGGTTATAAGATTGAATAATAGCCTAACCTTGCTAACCACACAGTGAACAGAAACCTGCCAGTTGAGGTTGCTAGCTGGAGGATGATAATTTAACAACTGTGGGGAGGACTTGGGGTAGGATCCGGCAGAGGTGGTAGTCATAATTGGAGACTCAAATACCCAGTTAGTAGAGCATGAACTACATGTATATCTTTGTCAGTGTCTGTCCATCAAGTCTGACGTGAAGTTTGTGAGTCTGGCTGTGCGTATTTCAGCTATAGCCTTAGCCGTGGTCACTGAGTTTGGCTTAGAGTCATTATCTTCTCTTGCTTGTGACATGGAGGGTGTAAAGCCAGGTGAACTAGTTTCTCCGCCGGCTAATTTTTCACCCTGCTTTTCTTTGTTACAGAGGAATGATATCGCCATGGCAATTACAAAATTTGATCAGTTTGACTTTCTCATCGATATTGTTCCAAGAGATGAACTGAAACCTCCAAAGCGTCAGGTGAGCTGGGAAGGCCTCGCTCCTGCTTCTGACCGAAGAGCACCTTGCATACTGGTGTCAGATATGCTCCTTTTCCTCTCTCAGCTCAAGTCATTTGCTATTCCTTTTGCTTTTCTTTCTCTAGACCAGATCCATCCTTAACATCTCCCTCTGTTACTCATTTATGGATACTTTTAACTCAGTGCCTCTGAGGTGGTATTTCAGTGAAAGTAGACAAAATGAGAAAGACAAGTTACAAACAGTAAAGTGAAGCTCTTTTCACGGTACCCGAGGGAGTCTCTCAGAGTTCTTAACCTGGGATGGGAGAACATTCCCAGCCAGGTACAGATTTTAGATTTTCAAGATTTAAAGAAACAGCTTCTCTATGTGCACAGTGGTGTTTGGAGTGAATGGACTTGGGTTTTCTCTTACTCTGGATTGCGGTTCTCTGTGTAGTGCTCGGGCTATACATTAGATCACCTGTTAGGGTTTAAAAAATACTAGCGTCTAGGTTTTACCCCACATCAGCTGAATCAGAATCTGAGGGGGAGGCCCAGGCCGTAGTACTTTTTAAAGCTTTTCAGATGTGTTTAATGTGCAGCCAAATTTGAGAACCACCACTTAAACTGTTTTCTAAGCAATCACGGGAAAGAATGTGAATATCTGTCTTTGCCTCTCTTTTGCCTGCCCCTCTCCAAAGGTCACACTGATTTTTTTTCAGCACCTTGGGTGCATCAAGCTCTTAATTGCAATTGTAATAGACCCCTTTCCTGTATAGCTCATTGTTTGAGGCACGCGGATTGCATGACTCAGTAGGTGTGGTTAGAGACACTTGGGGAATAGTGGCAGTGTCTGGCAGGAGCAAAGCTGTGCTTTGTTCTGCTTGCTTTATCTTGTTAATAAAATTTTAAGTGTTTTTAATGAATTATTTCATAATATATTATCCTTAGAACAGAGTCATTCAGTGACAACCATTCTCCTATGCTGTCTCGCACTAATAACCAGTCAGGAAGTGTAGAAGTGGGCATCTTAAAGGACATCTGTAATCCTGACCCTGCCTGGGGGCCTTTGGATCAGCAGGCCCTCTGTCCCCTCCTTACTAGAGCAGGGCGCCTCACTGCGGCTCCGTTCTTTCTGGGCAGTCTTTGCTACTGTAAACATCCTTGACTGGAAGCTGTAAGGTGTTCAGAGGAGCTTTCAGTCGGATGTTTACAGCGGCAGGCTGCCACGGTCGTCCCCAGCTGCGCATCGCCTTTGAAACCATTGCAGGGTTGTGCCCATGGGCTCAGTTCCTCCTCTTGGTGTGTTTCCCTCCTCTCTGAGAAGTCCGTACAATGAGAACTCAGACCACTTCTCTTTCTCCAAAACAAATGCTACCACACCCTTGCTCTCCTTTTTGGAATTTGTTTCAGAAGCTCCCTTTAAAAACAAGGTGGTGAGCCCTGTGACAATCAGGCCTTGTGCTAACTCTTGCTCGTTCTCTGTGGGCTATCTGCTGAACCAACTGGCTGGAGGGGAGGGTCATGTTCTGTCCCTTCCTCAGGTCCTCAGTGCCTGGCTCTCTAGGGGTGTCAGGCAGCTCCTAGTTCCATCCTAGCCTGACTCATAATGCTGTGATCCATCTCCTTTTAAAGTTTCTAGCTGAAACAGCTCCTTGCTGCCTCGATTCAGGTCTTTGTTAGGTGTTCAAACCATTGATTGGTGTCCTTTTGGGGACAGGTGCTGCCTGGCCTTTGAAAGGTTGAGATTGCTGAAAGCTGGCCTGAAATTCTAAGATAGCACTTTTAATCCTCTGTAGACATGAAGTTTTCTCCAGTTCCAAATTGGCTGGCACCTCCTTAAGTCCTCTAAAAGCGCCTACTCTCCAAAACTCACCCTTTCTGAAGGAGGCAGCAGTTCATTTCTGGCTACTGAAGCGAATGTACTTTTTTCAGTCTGGAGCTGGCTGCACAACTCTGTAGTGATGGCCTGAGGCTGGGATGCTGCTCATTCTCTGACGTTTGTCAGTCTCCCCTTCTGAAAAGATTCCAAGAGCAAGCCCTCTGGTCCGGGGGGCCACTGCGAAAGCTGGGCAAGTGCCCCATTCTGGATTGATCCAGTCATTCGAGATTGTTCTAGCACAGGGTGTCATTTCCCACTGCTGGAGAAAGAAACTAGCCAGAAATATTGAGTTGTAGATCTAAGGTCCTTGACTTCTCAGAGATGCTTGGAAAATTTCTCTTGTTCTTTGGGGAAGCAAGTAAAGACTATTCAGAAGCAGGAGATAGTTGAGGCTGACTTCTACCCCACTAAAGCTATGAGTTGAAAGTTCCTGCCCATTGAAATGTCATTGTCTCTTCACCCATTTCTTTAAACCAAGCATAATCATTCCCTTGCTAGCTTGCCCTCCATTGGCCGGATGAATCTTCATAATGCAAACGAACCTTAGATGTGCCTCCTTCCATTCCAGTGATTCAAGAGCAGTCATGCCTGGTGCTCACACACCAGCCTAAGCGCCTCTACGTGGTACTTCCAGAGTGTCCTAGACACTGCCTAGGTCATAAACAACTAAGAGGGTGTGGTAGGCAGTATAGGAGAAGCTCTTTACCTACTGCCACAGTTTTTGGCAAGGAGTATTTTGGTTTCTGAAAGGGTTGCTTCAAGGATTTGCTTTTTGTCTGGCAGAAAGAGTGTATTCACTTGCAGGTCAGTTGCAGTGAGAGATAACTGGAGAAAGAACAATCACAGGTCGGGGCTGGGAAATGTCAGTTTCTCCCTCCTCCCTGACTTCCTTCAAATTGTTTCTGGGGGTGTCTCAATCCTCTCTACCCTCTCATTTACCCAAGAGCTTTTGTAAGTTAGGTCTAGAGTATAGTGATTGATGTTTTTTTATAAAATGGGAAGGACGTTCTCAGTGGAAAATAAATATATTGAACCTATTTCAAGAGCTTTAAAAAGAGCAGTTGGCCTCTGTTTCTTGGGTAAGGGAGGGTATCAGTATTTATCCCTTCCATAGCCAAGAGCTAGTTGACAGGCTGATCTTTATTTATAATGGTGAAAAATTGAGTTGAAAAGAAGGTGCTGTTGTTACAGTTACATTATGCTGGAAACAGACCTAGACGAGAATAAAGGGGACCTCCTTTTTTTTCTGCCTCAGTATGGTTACGTTCAGGGTTCAGACTGTTTGGGTCTAAAGCACAGAACACATTACCCTAGAAAATTCGTTCATGTTTGAGGACTAGCTTGGAAACCTAGAATGTTAAAAGTGTCTGCTGAGGCTGGGTGGGTGGGTGGCCATTAGGGGATCTTTTGATGCCGAGACCCCAGTTTCTGAAAGGCTAGTTGTCAGCAGTCCTAATTCTAGTATCCGGGGCCCCCAGTCCCCAGGCAAGCCCTGTTCTGCAGGGGATACAAGCTTCTCCCCACACCATGGCCACAGAATCCTAGAGGTAGCAAGAGAGAGTTTAGGTACTCTTTTCTGTTGGTAAAAGCTGTTGGGTTCAAGAGAATATGTCATACTACCAACTTAAGTTTTAGAAAAGTACTTTCTGGGGCACCTGGCTTGCTCTCAGAGGAGCATGCGACTCTTGATCTTGGGGCTGTGAGTTCAAGCTCCACATTGGGTATAAAGCTTACTAAAAAAAAAAAAACAACCACTTTCCTACCTGCAGCTCTGTGCCTGACTCTATAAATCTGTCCATCATTCAGCAACCTCTTATTGAGTGCCTGCCTATAAGGGAATGAATGACTGGAACATCGAAGAGCAAGAGAGAGTTGAGCCCTCATAGCACTTTCACTCGAGCAGGGAAGGCAGTGAATTTTGACAAGCAAGTACAACAAAGTATGGTGGGGAAGGGACTGTGCACCAGAGATTGGGGCACTTAACCTAGTGAGGGTATGCGGTCATTACCAACTGTGTCACTGTCACTGTGGGGAGCTTTGAGGCAGTCCACAGCATCTCTATACCTTGGAGAAATGTCTTTTCCTCTTTTCTTGAACCTGGCAAACTTAGCCCAGAACAAGGCAGTGAGTAAATTAAGCTAATTTTCTGCTCAGCCAGCCCAAGTGGTTGTATGTTTCTGTTGTTTTTGTTGTCCCAGGCAGGGGCACCGTGTGTCGCAGGGCCCTCCGGAGCAGACGCCGATCTCTGTGTCAGTGGTCAGGGGCCTATCAACCCCGGACCCTCAGGCTCTAACCATGCCGTAGTGTGTGTAAACATCCTACACTCTCAGCTGTGAGCTCAAGGTGGCTGGGAGAGGGTTGTTTACTCCTTCTGCCATGGAAAACGTCAGCTGAAGAAGGAACGGTCTCTTCACCCAGCAGATCGGACAGAATGCGGCCTCCCTAGTCAGCCAAGGCAGCCCCCCCAGCGGAGAGCTGTCCCTCAGGCCCCCTGGGTTGCGCTTCTGTGGCTAAGTACAACCAGAACCAGATACGACACTGGATAGACGTGGCCCTCAGTGACCCAACTGTGAAAAGCTGGGCATTTGCCTACCGGTGCTCTCAATCCTGACATTCAATTCTAAAATTCCAGCCCAGGAAAAGCCCTGTTTCCCTTTCCCCTGCTCTGTCCCTCCAGAGCTGGTGGGCACCAAATAAGGAGAGTGCTGCCTATCTGGGAGATTGGGGGCCAGCCCGAGAGCTTGATGTTTGGGTAGCATCTTCCCAGTGCTCGCAATTAGCACCGTCTGCAGATCACAGGCCTTGACAGCGTTTACTGACAAGCACTGCTGGTGCGTGGTTTTTAGTTACAGTAATTATTTGCCCATTTGCAGCTCATCACGCAATGGGTGATTACTCTGTACTTCTGAAAATTGGCTGTATGTGTTGTGAAGCCTATGGAATCTGTTATTTTTAGTTTGATTTAGCACAACTGGTCTCTTCGAATTCCACTTTCCCTTGGCTTCAAATGTGGAGAGCTCAGCATTCAGCAGGCAACTGCACAGAGTCCGTTTGGGGGAAGAATGGAAATTCACTGTGGCGGCTGCTGAGTCAGTTCTTTTCCTCTTACCGGCCTCTCCTTCTACCCCACAGGAGGAGGTGCGCCAGTCTGTGACTCCTGCTGAGCCCGTCCAGTACTACTTCACGCTGGCTCAGCAGCCTGCCGCCGTCCAAGTCCAGGGGCAGCAGCAGGGCCAGCAGACCAGCAGTTCTGCGACCACCATCCAGCCCGGGCAGATCATCATTGCGCAGCCGCAGCAGGGCCAGGTCCGTGAGCAGCACGGGGTGTCTGCCGGCAAGCCCGCGCCACTTAGGTTTGGGACAGGGAAGGGCTGGCCTGGGCGGAGAGGCAGGCCAGTCATCAGAGGGCCCTGGAGTTGAAGCCTGGAAACTTGGGCTTCTCCCCACATTCAGACACCCAGGTGATGTGTGACCCTAACCTCTCTGGGCCCTGGTTTTCTCAGGGTCACATGAGGAGAGTGCAGTGAATAAGACGCTCTCCAGGATCCCCATGAGCTAAGGGAAAACGTCTGTATCGTTCCCCCATGAAGAGTAGTGACATCCCTGTCGGAGGTATTGTAAGTGGACCCCACGTCTGCTCTTTGTGCCTACGCTGGAATTGGACTGTGTTAGACCTTTAAGGAGGAGATTAGGCATTGTTACCAGCTTGCATCCCTCTCCTCCCCTTCTCCCTGTCATTTCTCTGTTGCACCACAGTTGTGTCAAGGGACTTTCTCTTTTTACAGTAGCGATCAGAATATTCTCTCTCCCCAGTGGTATTGTTGTGAAAGCAGTAACATCCATGTTTGTTGGGGATCATGAGAGGCTGTAGAGAACTCTGCTCTCTCAGCTCTGAATCCAATTCCTGGTCAAGCATTAATTTATTCACCAAACATTGACCCTATTCTGTGTGCTAGGGATAAAAGCATGAATAAAACTCCCTATTTTTAAGAATTTTCACCATCTAGTAGGGTACAAATACTTAAAGATTATAATACCACACGTGGGAAGTGTAAGAAACACTTAGGGATGTGTAAAGGGTGTTATGGGATCACATCAAAAGGGATATCTAGGGGGTGCCTGGGGGGGCTCAGTCGGTTAAGCGTCTGCCTTTGGCTCAGGTCATGATCCCAGAGTCCTGGGATCGAGTCCCGCATCGGACTCCTTGCTTCTCCCTCTGCCTGCCACTCCCCCTGCTTGCTCAGTCTCTCTCTCTCTCTCTCTGACAAAACAAAACAAAACAAAAAACTAACAAAACGTGAGGGAAGTGGTAGAAGCGGATGTCAGAGAAGGTTCCCTGAAGGGAATAATACGAATCTTAGAGGGAACAATGGCAACAAATCAGATAAAGAGGGGAAGGAGGGCTTTCCAGAAGAGAGCACAGCACAGGCAAAGGCTTGGAGGTGGGAAACCGCACAGGGAGTGGTGGGAGGGTACAGTCAGCACGGGGGATATCTAGGCAAGTCTGAAAAGAGAGGCAGAGGACACATTCTCGATAGCCTTGTATCTGTGGGTAAGGAGCTGGGTTTGCCTAGAAGAAAAAAATTGGGGTGGAGGTAGATTTAAATATTAATTAAGATTTTAGGATTTATTCCCTGTCTTACTTTTTAATCCATGTAACAGAAGTTTTAGGGTGCTTTCTCTTTGCCAGACACTGTGCTAGGCAGGAGGGGTTCAAAGATAATCGATTGCAGCCCAGTCCCTGCTTCAGGGCGTTCACCATACCGTGATGCCTAAGGGACCTTCTTTGGCTAATGCTTGTGCCTCTGCGGTGGTGAGAGCTTTCCCTGCCGAAGGCTTTATCCCTTTACGGAGCAAACTTCAAGGGAGTCCACCAGGGGCAGGCTCTGATTGGCTGAACATCCTAAGCAGCTCGTGGCTGTTGTGCTCTGACAGCAGGGCACACCATACGTGATTTGACAGCTGCCATGCTAACACAAGCCTTCATTTTCCTGAAATGATTTAGAAATACCTTGGAAATCCTCTTGGGAAAATTGAGTTGATAAAGTTCAGTGATGAGTTGGCAGTATGCATTTTTTTTTTTTTTTTAGTCAGCAAGAATTTCATCTCTCTTTGCCACCTCAGAGGAGAGCTGGAGCTGATGAGGCTTGCAGGGATGAAGTTGGTCTCTCCCAGTGTCTCCCAGCTTTTGTTCTCTGTCCTGCTGGTTCAGGGTGGCCTTGTGCTGTGTCACCCCTCCTTGGACCTGTAGTAATGGCTATTTCAAGTTGAGTTCAGATAACCTTTGCAGGACAGAATACTTACTAAAGTTGGAAGGAAAGCATATTTTGGTAAAGTGAATCCTGTGTGTTCTGTCATAAAATTGGAAACTTCTATTCCTGGAGGTCGGGGGAATAGGCTGAGTCGAGAATGCTGTTGTGAGAATGGGAGGTGTTTCCTGATGTCCTAGCCTACCGCATGTGTTTTTACATAGATCCCTCTGTCCTCTTTCCTCCCAACCTCCAGGTCATAGTATTTTCTCCTTACCTAGTAATCCTGTGAATGTCATCTGTAGTTCCTAGAACACGTCCCCTTCCCCTGTAACCTCAGATGCATAGGAGACCTGTGCGGTCAGAAACGTAAGAGCATCAGAATAGCAACATCGATAGAAGCCCAGGAGCCACTGAGACTCTCATCGTCTTCTTACTGAAGTGATTCTGAATGCAGAGTGGGGAGGCATCATACCCGAATCGGGGCATTGGGGGTGTAGGTGTGGTTTAAAAGATTCCACCCTCCTTCCAGCACCATGACCACCACCCCCTACCCCCACCCCCATCACCATGCCCCACTACTCCCCACCCCCTCCCCCAGCAGATGAACAGAATGTTCTGGGCTCCCTGCTCTAGGTAGTCTGTAAAGATCACATCTGAGGCTAAAGTTTTGAAATTTGAACAAGTGACTGACCAACCCTTTTGACAGTTCAAGTCTACCATCGCTCAAAGGAGTAAGTTTCATGGGACTGCAATCCATGAAGTGTGGATGAGAGACACATCTGCCAAGTCATGTACATTGGACAGAAATTTCTTAAATCTAAGGTTCCTGTTTTAGAGAGTTCTTGCTTTGTTAAATTCTGGTGTTTAGGGGTAGCCTCGGTTAGCATCCAGGTCTTAGCAGTGTTTACCTCCCCCCTTGGGAAGCTGTGTTTGGTCCAGAGCAGCCAGCTGGTCAGTGTGGGCTGGAGTCATTCTGCTGCTTGCGTGAAGCCAGCGTGCACTTCATTTTCCTTGCAGTGTCTGGCATGCCTAGAAAGGAGTCCAAGGTCCTGAACTTAGTAAATTTGTCCTGACCCCACTCTCCATTTAGTTGACTCTCCAGATTCACCTGCTCCAGACTTGACTCTGGCCATGTCTTAAGGGAACTATCATGGTTGCTTTGGATTCTTTTGTACCATATGTGCCTGTCACTGAAGGGGCTTTGGGAAGCTACAGCATTTGAACCATAGAGATGTTTGGGGCCTGGGAAGATACTCTGTACTATGAGCCTAAAAATGTGTGTGGCTTTCTCCCATCTTTTATTTTGGAGAGTAACTTTAGCAGTGCTCTAGGCCCAAAGGACTCTGAGTATTGTTGATTAGTGTTAAGATGAGCTTAGGCGTCCATGGAAGGGGTTTGCTCCTCATCAGCTGCTCGTCGTTAACCCCTTGGTAAGCCTAATGGCTCTGAGTTGGGGTTGAATCACCTTTCTCATCACTCTTCTTTCTAGACCACGCCCGTGACCATGCAGGTGGGAGAAGGTCAGCAGGTGCAGATTGTTCAGGCTCAGCCCCAGGGCCAAGCCCAGCAGGCCCAGAGCAGCACTGGACAGACCATGCAGGTGATGCAGCAGATCATCACGAACACAGGAGAGATCCAGCAGATTCCGGTAAGCCCTGCTCTGGCTCACACCTGCAAGGCGCTGTGCTTCTGTTGTAACGGGAGTGCTTACAGGTCTTAAATGCACACACAGAATATTGTGTCTACCGCGCACGCACTTGTGTGTACACATACATTTCTCTAAACCAGTATCCCTGTTAACCCAGACCACGACTTGCTTCAGTGTATACTCACTGCTTTCCTTTAATCCAGCTCAGGTTCGCCACTGTGGGGCAGCTTCTCTCGGTTTCCACCTACGCAGAGAATGCTCGTAACCACTATTCCATGCCAAGACCCAAAGGCCCTGTGAGGCAGTCCTGTCTTTTGATTAGCAGAGAATAAGAGGGAGGTGTACAGGGAAGGCCATAAATACACTTGTTGCATATTCATGAGTCAGTTCCCAGTGGAGCCTGCAGCAAAGTGTATTTTTGGCTTTCATTTAACTTATCCATCCCTTCACTGTGGACTGCTGCTTCCTGTGTGCCTTGAGGGATTTCATTTCTTGGATTTGTTGGCTTTTTTACTTGTACTTGCTTTTTTGTTAAAAAAAAAGTGTCCTGTCTTAACACTTGCCATCTACACATTGGTCATTTTGCCAACCAAAGATGTAGAAAGTGAGTGACATTGAGCAGTCCTTCTGTTTCCTGCCCCTTGCCCTTCCTATTGTAAATGATATGTAGGCAGATAGAGAAACTCACTTGGACTTGGTTAACCACTTCCTCTTTGAAAAAAGCTCTGTTTTTGGAACTGTTCTTATTAAGTTAACAGAGTAATAGACCAAGAGAAAACTGAAAGCAAGTGTAGTGTGTGTGTGTATCTGTGTATCTTTCTGTCTCCCCTCCCACCTTCCCTTCCTTTCTTGGGCTTTTGGTGTACTCTCTCTCTGCTAGAGCGCTCACTCTCTCTCTTTCTCTCTCTTTCTCTCTCTCTCTCTCTCTCACACACACACACACACACACACACACAAACACCCGTCAGTTACAGGTGCCTTGCCTCACTGTCTCAGCCACTAACCCCAAGACCTCTCTTGAATGGTTCTCAGTTTTACATGGGAAGGCGCCAGAACAAGTTCACTTAAGCCAGAGAAGAGTTCCCACTTCGCAGTAACTTTAACTCAGATCTTTTTAACTGTTTTGGGCACAGAACTATAGCACAGATTTGTTGCAGAATTCGCTATACTCAGATACCTTCTGCAGGAGTCTGCATTTCTAAATTCCTTCAGAGTGCTCTCCCCAATAGAGAGGACCTTCATGAAGGAAACTTCGCTTCTCTTTTGAAAACCCAAAGGGCAGGCTTTTTGGTCCTGGAGTTAACATCAAAAAGCTACCAGGCTCCCCAGACCTGTCCTTGTGGTAGAGGACTGAGGGCAGAGCATCACCAGATGTCTCAACCTAAGTCTAAAAGAGGAGCTTCTTGCTTCTAACAACTGCTTGGAACTATCTGGCATACAACTTTACAGTCACATCTGAATTTCTGCAAAGAGCTCTTCCCAGCTGGGAAATGTAAAATCCCTGTGGCTATCAGTACACCTTCCTCATTCTTGGGACATGGCTTTCGTCTTTCATCCTGTGTTCCTTGGCTGGAGTTCTGGTGACTCCTGGGACCAGCCACCATCAGTCCCAGCAGATGAGACTTCCCAAGCCTCTATCCGGCTGCCCTCATCCCCAAAAGCAACTTAGCGTTGTTGCCTGGAAGCCACATTATGGGACTTAGCGCGGGGGGCGGGGTGGCAGTCTGGGCCTGCATCACAACTTCCCAGCAGCTCTTGGCATATTCTCAGAAGGAAATGACCGCCCGTCACGATATCTTGCCCCGTCTCCTGTGAACCAGATTCTTAACGGGTTTAGATTTTATGTCCCTCCATTTTGCCATAAGTGGACAATTCTGGAATCTGGTCTACCAAGGACTTCCAAGAGCTACACTAACTACCAAGTGTTAGTCTTTTCTTGGTAGCTCAAATCCTCTTTGAGGCCGAAGTTGCAGAGAAGCAGTGAGATTTAACACTGCTTGCAGGAGTGCTTTTCTTAGCCTTTTCCTCATGGAAGTAAAATTCCCTGCAAGGGAATTAGCTCTTGAAGGCGAGGGGAAAACTTGCTCCAGGACAAAGAGGCATGACTAGTCTGTTCGCCTCAAGAAGCTTACCCTGGCAACAATGGCAGGCTGGGCAGCCAGGGAGGGTGGTGCCTGGGCCCCCAGATAGAGACCAGCCTGTCCTCCTGGCACCACTTTAATCCCCCAAATCCCAAGTGGAAATGTCTGTAGTGCTCTGCTGACTCCCTCTGCTGAGCCACGGTTCCTCTCGTGCAACCAACCGCCTTGGTCTCTCCATTCCTGCTCAAGGCACTGAGACTTTCATGGTACACTGGAGCGTTAAGAGCCTGAGTTAAGGCTTTTAGTGCACAATTAAATGCAGCATGTGGTATTATTGTATTATCTGAGATTTAATCTTAAGCATGAGGGACTCTAAGGGCATTTTTGTAGCTTTGGTTTCCCATGATGGAGTTTTCTGTGAAAGGTTTATTGATTCAGCTTCCCCTTGGGAGGAGTTTGGCCAGAAGCTAGTGCTGAACACCAGGGATCCTAAAAGTCCCACAGACCCCCATTGGTCCTGGCTCTTGGGGACTGAGATAGTGAAGCGGGCCAGCTTTTTCTTCCAAGATGTGCAGCATGGGGTTGGGCAGGACTAGGGCTAGGGTGCGGAGTGACGGCCATCTGCTTTGGGTTCCTGGCAGATGCTGGAGCTCTTCTCAGTATTACATCAGCCATCCCCAGAACTGGGGTGGCAGAGTTTGGAAATAGAGGAGAGGGTGGCCCACACTTAAGGTACAAAGCATTCCGATCATGTCTGACAGTCTTTGGGATAAAATCCTAAGATAAACTGAGCAGACCGGCTAAGAGCCAGTGAGTGGATGTTGAGGGTGTGGCCATGCTGTTCCTCACGTATGTGACCAGATCCTCTGGGAATTTTCTCCAAAGTCCATTTAGGGAACATACCCTCTTTTGTGTTTTGTGACTTGCCGGGTGGGGATGTTACGGCTTTCAGAATAGGTTTCTTTGGAAGGCTCGGGGGTTTGGGGGGACAGTCACCACCTCTGGTCATGGGAAGTTTGCCTGTTGAGGTTGCACTCAGTCTCCTGTATCTGCTTGTCGGCCCTGCTCTAGGTGCAGCTGAATGCCGGCCAGCTGCAGTACATTCGCTTAGCCCAGCCTGTATCAGGCACCCAGGTCGTGCAGGGACAGATCCAGACACTTGCCACCAACGCTCAACAGGTATGTGTCCCAGAGATGCAGGGCTTGGGGAGGGGACCGGCCGGAGCTGCCTTCTGGCTGCAAAGGAGGGCTCAGCAATAGCTCCCTTGTCACCTCACCCTTCAGCAGGAGCCGCCTCCACACTCTGCACATCTGTTCACCCCAAAGGACAGATGGGGCTTATTGGAGGACTGGATTCAAAGCGTGTCTCTTACTATCTTGTTCTTGAGGGACAAAGAAATGTGAAGGAGGGGAAATCTCAGGGACACTTGAAGAAAGCCTGGTGTATGTGTGTGCATGTGTGACAGAGCAGGCGTTCTGACAGCATGCCTCATCGTCAGGCTGAGTTTCCATCTTTAAAACCAAATAGCTGTTGTGTTCTGGAAAGCTTGCGTGGATTTTACTTCCTCATGCACACCTAGCCAGAGACTGCCCCCTTCATCTCCTCTCATGCCCTAAGATACGGAAGACTGTTAGCCGCAGGTGCTGAGGGGGTAGCCCCCCTGGGCTTGGGGGTTGGGGGCCATGGGCATCATTTGCAGGGGATGGGGGATGCTGGTCAAGGGGAGGCATTGTTAATGGATTCTTCTGCCTCAGACCCAAAAAAAGCAGCGATCGTTTAAGAGCTGGACCCGTCTGGCCCAGTTGCATTTCTGGTGATGTATCTATTGACAGTGGTGACAGAGCTGAGTTTGTAGAGCAGGTCTCCAAAGATTTCATTTGGGAAAACAGGAGGAATGAGCCAAAAGCAAGGCTTCGAAGTTCCATATAGTCTCTGGGATCATTTAAAGGGCCCATTCCAGACCCATTCCTTGGCTCACCTAAGGGCCTGGGCTTTTCTCTAACTTCCTTAGGGTTGACTGGCATGGAGTCACATCTCCAGACTGGTCACATCCTTAGGTACCCCTCTTTTTTTAAAAAAACGAAAACAAAAACAAAAACCTTGTTAAGATTCTAACCTGGGATCCAAAAACTTTTCATGGCATGTGGGTGGGAGGAAATGAGAAGGAGGAGTTTTGGGTTCCTCCGAGGTCAGTTTGGGGACCAGAAACTAAAGCCAGAAAGTGGGGAGAGTCCGGTTTTCAGATAGCGGGGGAGAAGCAAGGAGAGGGCACCTGAGAGCAGTTGGAGTCTGCATTACAACAGATCTTATTTGTGACACATAGTAGGTATTTGGTATGTGTTTGTTGAATGAATAATATGTAAATGGAATTTAAAGGTAAATGAAACTTTCTTCTCAGCTCATGTGAAGGGCAGTCCTGCCGGCCACAGGGCACGGTTGACCTTCTCATCTATGAAGAATACTTCCATTTGTCTCAGGGTCATTCATTTATTCTGCAGACATTACTTGAATACTTACTTTGCATTGGGGGCTGTAAAGACAAAACACAGAGCTTCTGCCCTCCAGCTGCTCATAGACTGGTAGGAGGGGAAGGACCCAAAACAAGGCACAACAGTAAGAAACCCTCTTGAAGTCCTTTCACACCGGTCCCCTCCTTGCCCCCGACAGCCTCATGGGTAAGCCTGACGGGTGGTGTTTGGCTGTCGTGAGGACGCTCGAGAGGACAGCCCTTACCTGGCAGGTTGGCTGTGATGGTTCCAGGAGGTGGTACACAGAGGACGTCACTAGTCCATTGTTGCGTAGATACACACACGCACACAAGCACGTTTCCGTCTTCTTCCTGGTCTGCCAGGCTGTGTTGAGCAGCTGGTGCGCTGTGACGCAGTTCCACATGGCAGCGCAGTTCTTTTCACATGTACTTAAAATCCCCCGTGAGATTGTAAGTACATGTGGTAAATGGTTTCCTTGCTCTGCCACCTGCTTGGCCCACAGGGCTGCACGTGGCCTGTCTCGGAAAAAGTACTTCATAGGTGTGCCACAAGGGCTTCCAGGGCCAAGGCCACCTCCTTGCCAGGGTGTTTCCTATTCCAGTCAGATAATCTAGGTGATACGGGTTTGGTTTGGAGCCCACCTTCCAAGAATGAAAGGGACCACTCACCACTCTGCCCCACGTTTTGCAGTCTGCATTCAATGGCTAAAAGACTCCGGGGTTTTTTGTCTCAGCCAGAAATGTGGGGCCTTGCCATGTTAGCACCTAGGAGCTTGCAGTGAGGGGCAGACGTTAAGAGAGGTGGTGGTGGAGGTCGTATGTAGTTCACGCTCTGGGGTCCTGTCCTCTGTGCGGTGCCAGCTCTGAGTAGCCTTCGGTAGTAGGGGAGCGGGGATGACCCTTGCTTTCCTGCTACTCCTTCAGCCCTGTTCTATGCCAGGCCTCATTCTGGGTGCTCTGTGCATTGTCTCATGTGGTCTTCACCACCCTCTCCTGGTTGTGGGCTGCCAGAGGGGTATACCAGGCCCCGCAGCTGACCTGCCTCCTCTGCCTTCTCGATTCCTGCAGATCACACAGACAGAGGTGCAGCAAGGGCAGCAGCAGTTCAGCCAGTTCACGGACGGACAGGTAGGACACCCAGTCTGGGCAGGGGCCGGGGGTGAAGGGTTGTCGGGGGTAGCTGCTGAGATCTCTGGGTTTGGATGCTTAGGGCAACTGTCCCATTTCCTGTTAACGAGTGGGCAGGAATTGTTAAAGCAAGTAGAGTCTTTAATTCGGAGTGCCAATCCTTTAGATTTAGGCTTGTGGGAGCTGAAAATAATCTTATAGTCCCAATCCCCATTTTACAGATGAGTAAAAACTGAGTCCTAGAGATGAGAAGTGTCTGTGCTCACTCAGCTCTTCATTGCAGAACCAGGACTAGAATGCAGGTCTTCTGTTTCCCTTTCTAGGACTTGTTCTTTTTCTAAGCTAGGCTGCTTTTTAATAGCATGGATTAGTTGAAATGCAGAGAACATGTGACCTCTCGAGCTCTCTTGGTGCCTGGAATTCAGTAATTCTAAACTCCTGTGAGGCAGGAATCTTTCCCTCTCCCTCTGCCTTTTCCCTCATACTAACGGTCCCAGAGACCCCTGAATCCATGACAGGATGACACGCCCAAGCCCATGTTCTCTGCTGCCCAGAAGGGAGAGGAGCTGGCATCAGGACCCACCTCTGGCCCCTGCCCCGTACCACGTGCTAGGCTCACATGCCAGGGCTCTTGTGACGGGGGTGGGGGGGCTCTTTGCCTGTGGGCTTTTTGGGGGGACACCTGAGAAGTCAAGTAAGTGTCCGTTTGGCTCTGTCCTTCCATAGTGGCTATGTGAGCTGCTTCTCAGTGCCTCACAGGTCTTGGCTCAGTAAGTGTTTAAACCCAGGCCCCCTCCTCGCAGCACCCATATAGGAAATGCAGGCTCAGTGTAGCCTCAGCCTGAGCCAGATACTCTGAGGAAAGGAGGAGGAGGGGGGTAATCCTACTGCCCCTGCTAGTGAGGAGTACCAAGAGTTGGGGAAATGCGGACTTCCAACCTGCTGGTACAGTGGTTCGAATTGCTTGTGTTTGTCACAGAGGAACAGCGTGCAGCAAGCTCGAGGCTCTGAGCTAACGGGAGAGGCAGAGCCCAGAGAAGTGAAAGCCACAGGAAATGCAACTCCCTGCACCTCTTCCCCGCCCACCACACACCCCCCCTCACACCGGGCCGGAGCCTCCTGTGTCTGCTGCTCCCAGCCCCAGCAGAGCTCCACATCCCCTCCTCCCTCCGACGCCTTACAGTGGGTGGTGGTTGAAGTATCTGGGGCCCCCAGCCAACTCGAGGCCCCTAGGGAGCTGCATGCCCCTCTCCCAGGGGTGACCTCACTCTCTCCTCTCCACCCCTCGCAGCAGCTCTACCAGATCCAGCAAGTCACCATGCCTGCCGGCCAGGACCTCACCCAGCCCATGTTCATCCAGTCAGCCAACCAGCCCTCCGACGGGCAGGCCCCCCAGGTGACCGGCGACTGAGGGCCTGAGCTGGCGAGGCCAAGGACACCCAACACAGTTTTTGCCATACAGCCCCGGGCGATGGGCACAGCCTCCCTCCCCAGAGGACCCGGCCGACCTCCGCGCCTCCTGCAGGGCTAGGACACGGGCGCACCACCCCCGACGCCTGGGGGCCAAGAGTCTCCAACAGAAAGATGCAATATTTTTTATTTCCTTCTTTCCACTTTTTCTCCAAGGAATCACTATTTCAGTATGTTGAGCTGTGTGTCCAATGCTATGAAATGAAAATATTAAATAACATATTTATGGCATTTTCTTGAAGAGTGTGGTTGAAGAAATATTTCTTTTGTTTTCCTTTTTTTTTTTTTTTTTTCAATTCTTACCGCCACTTCTTTTCAGGAGCAAATCTCCTCAGGGGGGTACGTTACCTCCTGACTCTTGGAACAGCTGCTGCCCCCAGGATTTGCCACCTCGTTCTGCCCTCAGATTGAGTTAGGTGACCGCGTAACTTCCTGTTCACTAGTGGTCCTCTCCTGCGACCCTGCGCTTGGCCCAGAGCTCTGTGTGTTTGCACCCAGAGGCCATGGAAACATTCCTTGCATTTAAGAGATGAACTCATTCGCCATGGAGAGTGGATGGTTTCATTTCCAGACCCTTCTCTCCCAGGGACCCAAGGAGACTAGAACTTTGTACATTTGCCTGTCCCCACCCCCATTTTTTATTTTTAAAATGCATTAAAAATTGTGCTAGTCTCCTTTGCTGCATGGACTTCAAACTGCATGAAATGCAATAAATCTCATTTTAGGTAATTTAGAGTCTGGGTTTCTGTGTCTGGGGGCATTCACGGGACCACTTTGGGAAGCTTGGGAAGGCTTGTTTGCCCTCAGGTTGGGTGTCTATGAAGGAGGGGGACTCTTGTGAGGAGGGGACTTCCAAAGCGAAGCGAAGTTATGCTACATCTGATTCAAATGGAGGTCTTCAGCTGACTTTGAAGATGAACTACATCAGAATCTATTTGCTGCTCAGAGGTGCCTGCCTGCCTTACTTAGACTACCGCAGGTGGGCCAGATTCAGCTGTGTCCTGCTGGCTTGTTGAGGGTCAAGAGAGCATCTCGCACGGAAGAAACTGTCGCTGTCCTTCAGACAAATCCCTCCGCTTCTGCTGTGACACGGACTGGCATCCTGAGCTGCCTGCTGTGGCCATGCCCACTCCAGAGGCATGGTCTCTGGCACGGTGGGCAGCCCAAGCTCCTTGTCAGCCAGCAGCAGGCCAGAAGGCTTCTAGAGCCGGGGCCCACTTCCTAATCATCAAAGCAGGAAGAACAGAGCATTCCATTTCTTCATTGGCTTTCATTGGCCATGGAAGCCAGCAGTGAGCCACCTTCCTAACCTTCACCATGCCATCCTTCAACCGGGATGAGGCCTGTTGTCACGGGAAGATCAGGGAACTGAGTGCCAGGAAAAGTAGGTATTAATTTCTTCTCTGAAGGTAATGTGCCATAAAACCTTGGACAACTCCCTTCTCTTTGGACTATCTTAAGGGGTGAGGTGGGGATAGGGAGGGGGCTTTGATACTAGGCGATTGCAAGTCTCACCCTGATACCCTGGTGATTCTCCCACCAAATGCCCCCCACTGTCAGCCATGCTAAGTACTTGGACATTCATCATCTACTCATTTTCAGTCATTTACCTAAGTGTACCTTTCTTCATTCCACAAGAAAAATTAAGATGGCTTGCATTGAAAATACACACAATGAAACAATAAAATATGACAAATTAGAATTAGGAAAAATACAATTGAGTAGGAAATCGGGATCATAAAAAGCAAGAACACAAATATTCTGGCCATAATACAGACCTACATAGTTGTTAGAATTCTATTTCACATTTGACCCTGGGCTTCCTGGCCGCCAAAGCAGAGAGAAAGATGAGACCAGGTAAGAGATTCATACTATAAAGGGAAGAAAAATAACATTCTCTTGCAAAAAGCAAAGATTTTCTTAGTTTTGAGGTTTGGGATACATGGTGCCCCTCCGGTGGTATCTTGGGAAGAGAAGCAGGTGGTACTGTCATAAGAAGTCAGTGGGTCTGCCCCACAGGCTTCTTCCTGACTCCCAAGTTTAGTGCCGACCTCCTTCCTGTATCCAGTTCTCTTCGTTCTCGCTCTGAACTTTTTCTCTGAAGGGGATCATCTGGCCTTTCCCACTGTCCTGTGGGAAGTCTCAGTGAGACATGCAGATAACTCCTGAAAGCCCAGCCCCATGGGGAGAGAGGCAAGCTCGGGGGGACCCTGGCCTCAGAGGAAAGGCAGCAGGTCGGCTCTTTCATTTCCTGGCTGAGCCCCCACGTTGAGGCCACAGCACTGCCCCACCTTGCTGCTCTTCAACTCGTTCCTGAAAACCCAAGTAGTTGGGTTTTCACACCTGGCAGTGGGGCCCGGTTTCCCACGGATGTCCATTCTTACTTTGGAGATGCTTCGATCAGTTGTGATTGGCAAGCAGCTTTCTGACTGAGCACGTTCCCTTTAAATTTCCCCGCCAGCAGGGCTCATCTGGGTGTAAACAAACACTTTAGTGCAGCCCAAGAGAGCCCCTATCTAATCCCCAGCACGATCCCCTTACATCCGGAGCATGCTTTCAACATTTTTCCTAGCACTTGCAGCAACCGTCCTCCCAGTGATCTTCAGGTGACCCTGCAGGGGAGACAGGAAGAGGGATCATGATCCTGTGTTACAGTTGGAGACATGGGAGGCCCAGCAAAGTGCAGGGACTTGCCCAAGGTCACTCCATCAATTGGGGTGGAGCTGAAGCCAAAATACAGGTCTCCTGACCCGCTGTGCATACAGAGTGGCTTTCTGGCCGAAGGTGGTGGCCGTGGTAGTGGGTGTAAGAATAAGGCTTTACTAAATGTGAGCTGTCTCCTTTTATTCTTCCTCCCCCAAACCATTGGCCCAGTCTTGAGTATATGTGGAATAAATAAAGCAATTTGATCTGGTGTGTGGACAGCTGGTGGTTGGGATAACTGATGCCCGAGACTGGAGGCCCCTGGGATTAGGAACAGACCACCTGGCCAGCCTCCTTGCTACTCAGTTCTGCTGAGGCCACAAGGGGGCAGCATGCAGCATTTCCCCAAGCCTCAGGGAGGTGCCTCGTCCAACACTTATCCCAACTTGAGACAATTCTAGGAACTACCAGGGTCCTAGGTCCTGAACCCCCTCTTCCGTAAGACCCTTAACTTTTGAAGCCAGGGGAATCCCTGGGGCAACTGAGGGCTGGAAGCACTATCCAAGTGTTACATCAGGGTAGGTTCTCAGATTTTATTTATTTTTTAAGTAATCTTTATACCCAACATGGGGCTCGAACTCATGACCCCGAGATCAAGAGTCACATGCTCCACCGACTGAGCCAGCCAGGCACCCCGGTTCTCAGATTTTATAAGGACTTTCTGACAGTCCAAATTCATTCAAGGCCCTTCTTAATCCCCCAGCTTTATGTCTTTCCACTCTCCTCTCTCCTGCACTCTTTGCACACTCGGTTACTCACTGGTCCCTGAGCTCACCTGCCTGTTTTCAGAATGTACTGGCCCCAGTGCCTGGAATGTCCTTTTATTTCTGTTCCACTTACTGATCTATACATCCATCAAGGCCCCATTTAAATGGCCCTTGCTGAGAAACTTCTAACTCCTGGGGCAGGGTCTGCAAAGACCTCTTCCATGCTTCTACAGCAATGTCTACAGCCTCGATTATTCATGCTCGTATCCATAGTCATTCAGCAAATATTTCTTTGGCACTTCCTGTGTATCAGAAATTGTTTGGAACGTTGTAAAAACAGCTAAAAATTAGCCGGCTGAAGTTTGGGCTCTCGTGGAGCTTATATTGGGTTGGGGGCTGGGGGAGAGGGTGAATGGGAATGGGAGAGAGAGAGACAATAAACACAAGACGGGCTCTGAAGAAACCCCCTATCACTCTGTTAGAATTTTCTGGGTTTGGCTCTCTTCCTCACAGATGGTCCTCCTCTAGTCCAGAGTCTTCTCTGCACCTCCAGAGCCCAGCACAGGGCCCGGCACCAGGAGGATGGCAGTGACTGATGAAGAGTGAATGAACAGACGAAGCATGAGAGACTGTGGACTCTGAGAAACAAACTGGGGGTTCTAGAGGGGAGGAGGGTGGGAGGATGGGTTAGCCTGGTGATGGGTATTAAAGAGGGCACGTTCTGCATGGAAAAAAAAAAAAGTGAATGCACATAAACCCTTCCCTGAAGACAGGGCCTCCAAACCTGTGCCCATTCCCACCGCTTACTCGTTTGTTCTTGCTATTGTTTTTTTTTTTCTTGTTAATTTTTTTTTATTGAGCACTGATAATATGCTAGGCAGGCATATCAGATGAAGATTATTCTTTTAAGAAATTTCTGTGTAGGAGGGGTGCCTGGGTGGCACAGTCGGTTAAGCATCCGGCTCTTGGTTTCAGCTCAGGTCGTGATCTCAGGGTTGTGAGATGGAGTCCCGCGTTGGGCTCCACACTCAGCACAGTCTGCTAGACATTCTCCTTCTCCCTCTGCCCCTCCTGCTCATGCTTGCTCGCTCTCTCTAAAATAAATAAATCTTCACAAAAAAGTTCTGTGTAGGAGAATATATTTAAGGTTGATACCTGATGGATGATCTCATTTCATCTTCATATCCTCATAAGGTAGGTATTCTCATTTTCTAAGTGAGAAACTGAGGCTCAAAGAGGTTAAGAAATTACCCAAGGGCACCAGCTGGTTGAGTGGAGCCAGGAGCTTCATGAAACCTCCTGTCCCAGCCAGCTCAGCCCCCCTGGTCACTTCCCCTGTGTCCAGTGATTCTTTTCCTAGAGAGAATGAGAGCCCCTGCACTCCCCTCCCCAGGTAGGGACCTAGCTTTTGTCCCACTGCTCCAACCATCCATACAGGCCTCGGTAAGTTGGCATCTGACCTCCCAGGAGGAGGGGGCCCTAGAGTGGAGGTCAAGTGCCCGGTCGCATGAGCAACTTGGGTGTGGCCTCCCCAAGGCCCCTGAGCCGGGCTGGCAGTGTTACTCCCTGGCTTCGATGCTGGGCCACTCTCATGACTTAGGAAGAGGGGATGGGAGGGCAGTAAGGCTGGCGCCCAGGAGGGGAGAACCTAAGTTGGGTCCCAGCTGGGCCAGGCTGGGCTGGGTTCCTCTGGCTGGCTGGTGCTGAGGAGCAGTCCCAAATAGCCTGGCCCCCCACTGCAGCGTGGAGCCCCATCGCCTCTCCAGCTCCCCAAACCTCCCCCAAGCCCCTGTGCCTCTCTCTTTCAAGTGAAGTTCTGAGACAGAAGCTTTCTAAGATCTTGTATTTGCCAAAATGTCTTGATTTTGCCCTTTATTTAAATGATGGTTTGGCAATGTATAGAATTCTAGGTTCAGAATTATTTGCCCTCAGCACTCTGAAGATTCTATTCCATTGTCTTTTTTGGCATCTGTTGTTGCTGATGAGATTCTTACTGTCAATTCAATTATTGGACCTTTGTAGATAAGCTATCTTTTTCTCTCTGGTGGCTTTTAGAATTTCCTTTTTATTCTTGATATTCTACGCTTTGGCTAAAAGGTGTCTAGATGTAATTTTGTTTTGTTTTTAAAGATATCTTACTCGGCAGTCTGGGCCTTTTCAATCTAGAAATTCATGTCCTATTTCTAGAAAGATCTTAGTCACTCTTTCCAGTAACTTTTTCTGGAACTAATATATGCTGGGGTTTCTCATTCGATCTTCGATGTCTCTTTTCTTTCATATGTTTAATCTCTTTATTGTTCTGTGCTTTGTTCTGGAGGATTTCCTTAGTTCTAGTTTCTAATTCACTAATTCTCTCTTCAGCTGCATTTATTCTACTAACCCATCTATTGATTTCTTTCTTTTTTTAAAGATTTTATTTATTTATTTGACAGAGAGATAGAGCCAGAGAGCACAAGCGGGGGGAATGGCAGAAGAAGAAGGAGAAGCAGGTTCCCTGCTGAGCAGGGGAGCCTTATGAGGGGCTTGATCCCAGGACCTTGGGATCATGACCTGAGCCAAAGGCAGACACTTAACTGACTGAGCCACACAGGCACCCCTATTGATTTCTTCTTTAATGTCAGTGACTTTAGTTTTAATTTCTAGAATTTCTAGATAGTTCTGTTCATATCTGCTATGTGGTTTGATATCTTCCTGTTCTTGTTTTATAGATGCTATTCTTTCCTTTATCTTTTTAAAGATTTTAACCATATTAAACTTCCTTTCAGATTGCTCCATTATCTCTAGGTCTTTAAGTATGAATTCTCCCATTAAGAGAGGTGCCTCTCAATATATTGTACTTACTTTTTCTTATATGTTGTGAAGTTTATCCCTGAGATAGTTAGTTTCAGCACACTTTCCTGACTACCTTGAGTGTAGAGGCCACCCTAAGGGATGCTTTCTCAGTTGAATCTGCCCAAGCCATGTGGATGTGCACCAGCCCCAAACTAGTTCTTCTTTGGGATTTTTCTACCCAAAGCCAAGACCAGGAGGCTAGCAGGCAGAGATATTTTAGTCCTGCTTATGGCAGGCAGCACTTCCCAGACCCAGCATTAGCCAGGGAGCCTGCTGTAGCCCCTCCCACTGGGGGGCTTTGCAACTATACCTTCCATCCTGCTGAATGCCTCCTCAAAGGTACAGCTTCCACTCCTACTCACCACCAGAATTCCCTCTCATTTCTGGCCCTTAGAGATTTCTCATTCTCACTTTTGAGTTTGGATATGTATTTTTAAAAGTTATCCAATCTTTCAGTGAAGTTGTCTAATTCAAAGTTATCTAATATTTCAGGGAAGAGGGACTTTAATATGTGTTCAATCAAGTTCGACCTGGAAGTTCCACTCTCTGGGCCTCCCACCCCGGTCATTGAGCCCCCAATCTCCCTGCTGAGCCCCCATTCTCCTCCCTGGGCCCCTAGCTCCCTTACTAGGTCTTACCCCTTTTCTGAACCCCCTTCTCTGCCCCTCAATCTGCAGTCCCTCCCACTAACATCATCATCTCCTCTGAGCCCTCGTCCAAGCTTCCCCCACCAGTGGAGCAGGGGTCAGGGAGGCTTTCTTCCATTGCACTCTCAGCAACTCAGAAATGTCCTTCCTCCTCATTTTCCAACCAAGTCTGCTGTCCCAGCTGCTCTCACTGAGAACATGGAGCCGACCAGCACACCTGCAATACTAGGGGCGCCTTCTGCATGGTCTTCCAGGGGTTGGGGGTCAAGGAGGAAGAAACCCGAAGGCAGAGGAGTAGCCGCAAGAGAAGGGTTGGTTTTGACTTTCAATTCCACACCCCCTTCTCCCTTAGTGTCTCCTCTTTGTGGGCCCCCCCTCCAGCCCTGAGGATCAATGGGGGTTCACTTTCGCTGAGCTCAGCGACACCGCTCCCTCCCCACTTCCTGTGGCTCTGAGCTCCCTGGCCCAGAAGACCTGCTTGTCTGGGCTGGGGACAGCTCAGTGGCACCCAGAGATCTTGGGGCAGAGAAACTCCTCTGGCCCCTCCAGGACTTCCCACCTGCCAGGTTGGCCTACTGGCCTCACTGGGGAACGGAAGCAGGCCTGATCCTTCTCTTATACTTCTTCCTCCTGCTCACAGTGGAGTGGAGTCCCAGAGGTAAATAATGCATGTGATGCCACCACCCCAGGAGCACCGTGTACTCCAAACCCCTCCTCCTAGGAAGCCCTTCCAGATTGAGAAGAGCTGCTAGGACTAGGGACTTCCCACAGCATCTCCCCTGTTCCCCCGCACCGCCCACATACCTGAAGAGCAGTAAGATGAATGGTTCACGTGTACAGCTCCCTGCACGATCATGACTTTTTCATGCATTCGGTCTTCCCGATAGCTGGAGAAGGTGGGGCAGAGGTGGAGTGACTTGCCCAAGGTCGCCAGCTAGTCCAGAGGAAGAGCCAGGAAGCCCATCCATGACTCATGTTTCAGTGTTTTCTGCCCCTGGCACTGCCACCTTCCCTGGGTGTTGATACCTCTAACTCCACCCCTCCTGACCCCTCTCTTGCACAACCCCAGCCTCTGCAGCATGTCCAGGCTAAGGCCTTGGCCAGACTGTTTCCTATCAGGCCAAATTGGACCCTCTGGCTTAGCATTCAAGGCCCCAGGTGTCCCCCTAGCCAAGCTTACCCTTCCTTCCCCTTGCTCCATAACTTCCTCCCCACCCCCACACCCCACCTACACACACACACACACACACACACACACACTACAGCACAGGGGTAGAGAGCTAGATTAGGCGAGTCTCTTCACTGAGCCTCAGTCTTCTTGTCTGTGAAATGGGGGTGTAAATAGCAGTACATCACAAGGTGGTTGGGGTGCTGAAATAAGACAATGCAGGTAAAGCACCCTGCCCAAGCCTTAGCATTTAGCCCGAACCTCAGCCCAGGGGCTGCAGGCATTACTGACTGCACTTCTCTGCACCTCCCCGAGTCCTCCATACCCCCGTCCCCTTCTTGGGGGGGTTGCCAGTGGACTTTTCCCTCATCTGACCTCTATCAGCCCTGGGAGCTGTAAGAAAACCCAGGGGGTTTCTGGGATGTAGAGAGGGAAGAGTAGGAGGTCTGGTGGGTGGAAACTTGACCCCCCTCCTCAACCCCAATTCAAGCAGAGCACCTCTGTTTTAATGCTTTTTACATGTTGGGGTGCTACTTCATGATTCCATTGCTAATAAAGTCTGAAAACCACTGACTTAAAACCCCCTTCCTACTCCAAGAAAGGAATCTGCACCTTTGGTTGACTTGAGGTCACACTGGTGGCTGTTACAATCAATGACAGGCTTGAGCCTGGCCCTGGGACCCAGGTCCCAGCCACTTCTAGACCTGAACCCTTACGGACCTGGGAGTCTCCACCCTTGGCAGGAGAGAGTCCGAGAGAACGGGACTGGGCCATCTACAGTTCCCCTCAGCCCCTGGCCCTGATCCCAGGATCCCAGTGCACAGTAGGTAGGTGCCAGCCAGGAGGGAGGACAGGTCACAGACAGTTCTGGGGTTACCCACAGGCTGTGTATCCTTCAGTGATTCCCTGTACCTCTCTGAGCCTCAGCTTCCACACATGCGAATGGCTGCTCTCTGTCCCAGATGGGGCAGGGCCTGGCACCCAATTGGTACCCCGCAAATGGGAGCTCTCCCTCCCCACCCTTCCTCTCAATCAATGCTTGTTCCATTGACGGATGATGGTGACAGTGATGAACTACAGGAGATCCTGGAGCCCTGCCCCCTTCTTCTTGTACAGATGGGGAAACTGAAGCCCAGAGTGGGGAAGGGGCCTGCCCGGGTGGCACAGTGAGTCTGGGCAGAGTGGTGCCATTCTGGCAATGTCACCAGGGAGAGAGTCAGGCGCTGGCGGTGGGGGTGGGAAAGAAGCTGCTGAGGGTGGGGTGCAGGGAACAGGTGGGAGAGAGGGAGCGAGGGAGGGGAAACCACAGCCACCCCACCCCCCCACAGCAAGGAGGCAGACTGAGAGAGCCTGAGACAGCTGTTTGCTCAGAAAAGTGTCTTAGTCACTAAAGGCTGCAGTGGGGAAAGTCCATCCTCCCAGTCATGTCCTGGGAATCCGGATGAGGGCGGGAAGGCTGCCGGGTGACCCTCAGAGGGGCCACCTGTCCTCTTTGAACCAGACTTTCTCCTCTGCTTCCTCCAGTCCCCATGTGTGTGTGAGCATGTACACCCCCCCCCAAATAAACTGCTTATGGCCTCCGAGGACCGTCTTCTCCTTTCCCCTCACCTCTTAAGAAGAGTTCCATGTCTTTCCACTTTAAAAAGGAGTGGGGCTGTCCCTCCACTCATTACACACACACCTGCAGAAGAAACAGGCCTCTGTGTCCTATGAAAGTCCTTCCTGAGATCTAACTTCCATCCCTCTAGCTGCAACCATGGTCTCCTTCCTTTTCCTGCTACCTGTGAGGGGGGTAATCTGGAGCTGGAGTTGGGAAAGATGATGTGGGGCCCTCTCCTGGCAGTGAGGGCTCCTCACAAAGAAAGGAAGAGACCTTTTCAGTCCCCCAAATGGGAAGAGAACTGTAGGGTCCAGAGGTGATGCTAAGCGTAAGGATCAGATTTCCAAGAACAGACCCAATTTCAGATATTCTGGGTGTTGGTAAAGGCAGTCTGCGCTCAAGTGGAGTTTCTGCCACAGAAGAGCCTCAAAAAGACCCCAAGGAAGACTCCCAAATCCCTTACAACTGCTTTTCTTTCCACCTACCATTCAAGTTCCCAGACCTTAGTCCCACCCTCCGGGACCCCTGATTGATGAAGCCTAGACAGACAGTCCCATGGAGTCCGGAAGGGCGATGCCACGGCTAGAGGCTGTTGGTTTTAGCCCACAGGGAGAGGATGGGTTAACCCAGCCCAGGCATTGCATCTGTAGCTGGGCCCTGGGGTCCAGAAACCTTCCCCAGCTACCAGTGAGGTCCAGGCATAACCTGCCCAGAGGCATCAGGCTCTGGCCCTGGGCACACGTGGAGCCTAGAGCTGCAGGAAAGATTCAGGTCAGACCCCAGAAGGCACCCCTTGTTATGCAGAGGGAAAAGGGTCACTTTCGGGGTCGGGGTGTGCGCCGGCTGCCAAGCTCAGCTTGGGGACCCCCCAGGTCCCTGCAAGCCCCTCCCCGCCGCCTGCAGATCTGCCTCCCTCCCTCCCCCACAGGGCGCTCAGCGGATCAATGCTGCCTTTGCTGACAGCTGAGAATCGAGCTCGCCTTCCCGCCCCCTGCCCCGCCCCTCCCGCTCGGCTCCGGCCCCCGAGAGACTCCCGGAGGAACGAGAAGAGTTTGCTGCGGAAGCCTTCACCCTGGGGCAGGGCCTGCGGGGGGAGCGGCTGGTGTGGCCGAAGCTTCTGTCAGGGGAAGAGGGAAGGAGGATCGGGAAACCCAAATGACCGCTCTGTGCAGAGCCGAGAGGGCTAAGGGGAACGAAAGGGCTGCCCCCTACTGCTAGGGAGAGGAGGTCAGGCACCAAGAACTTTCCAGCTGGAGAGGCAGTGCGTGGGAAAGAGTCTCCCGTTTTGGGGTGGGATTCTGCGGACCTCTGGGGAGAAGTCGTCCAGCCCGCCACGCGGGTTCAGAGCTCACCTCCCAGCACGCACGTGCCCTGACCCTGACCCTGGAGGCAAGGGAGAGGTTCAGACTGGGTTGGCGGGGCGCAGGCCCCTCATTCGGAGGAGACTCTTCTTTGGGGCGGCGTGGTCAGCCTGGGGGGCTTGTCCCCCAACCCGAAGAAGGCAAGCTCCGACGTGGGGGTGGGTGGGGAGGAAGAGCGGACACAGCCGGGGCCCACTGTGCAACACACTGTGACACAGCTCGGCAGCGCTTGGACAGCAGGCCTTTCAGGTAGGAGCTGCTCACCGAGCCACACGCGGCACCCGCACACTTTTACACACGCCGCCCCGCGCACTAAGGGCACGACCCGACGACGGGGCACGCCTCCTCGCTTCCACCGCCACCACCCAGCGGGGCCTGGACCGTGCACACTCATCTTCACACCTATCCACACAGTGCCCACGCCACGCACCTGAACGGACCCTATCCCGTCCCCGCGCGCACCCACAGCCCCCCGCGCTGCACGCACGGGGCACGCACTTCTGCAGCCACTCACACCTCAACTCCACGGGACGCAGAGTCCCGTCCACGGCCGCGGCCACCACTCCCCACCCCACGCCCCACTTTCCGCAACCCCACGCGAGGCGTCCCACCCCAGCCCGGCCTTCGGGTCCCGGCTGCCCCTCGCAGCAGTGCACGCCACTTGCACGCGGCCAGCCCCCGGGGCCGCCGCCACGCGGTCGGGTCCCGGCACCGACTCGGCGGCCCGCGCGGCGGGTGCGCCCAGCCCCGCCGCCGGCTCCGCGCGCCCCCCTCCGCCTCGCCGCGCCCGCCCGCTCGCTCCCTCCCGATTTGGGAAGGCGGCCGCGGGGCGGGCGGGGGCGGCGGGGGAGGGGCGGGGCGGGGGAGGATGACATGTGAGCGGCGCGCCTGAGGCAGGTGGAAAGGCGAGCGGCATGGAGCGCGTAATAAGAGAGTTGGAGTCGGAAAGAGCCGCCCCAGTCGCCGGGGAAGCGGGCGGTCAGTGCGGGCTCCGGCGGCCCCCAGGCTCCGCGCGCCCGCCCCCGGCCCCCGCGCCGCCCCGGCCCGGCCCCTAGCCCCCCGCCGCCCGCGCCCGCCCCGGGCCACCCCCGCCGGGCCCGGGTCCGAGCCATGCGCCGCTGAGCGCCCCGCGCGCGCCCGCCCCGGACCGTAGCCGGGCCCCGGCGCCCCCACCCCCCCGCCCGCCTCCCCACCCCACGCCCGGCGCCGCCCATGGCCGAGGCCCCCCCGCGCCGCCTCGGCCTGGCCCCCCCGCCCGGGGACGCCCCCCGCGCCGAGCTGGTGGCGCTCACGGCGGTGCAGAGCGAGCGGGGCGAGGCGGGCGGGGGCGGCTCCCCGCGCCGCCTCGGCCTCCTGGGCAGCCCCCTGCCGCCGGGCGCGCCCCTCCCTGGGCCGGGCTCGGGCTCGGGCTCCGCCTGCGGCCAGCGCTCCTCGGCCGCGCACAAGCGCTACCGCCGCCTGCAGAACTGGGTCTACAACGTGCTGGAGCGACCCCGCGGCTGGGCCTTCGTCTACCACGTCTTCATGTGAGTTTGCGACCCCGCGCCCCCTCTCGCGCCCCCGCGCTCCCGCCCGGCGCCGCCCCTGCCTGAGCCTGGGCTCCCCTGGGGCCCGCGGGCCGCCCTGGCTCCGCCCCCTGCCCCCCATTCCCACGGCCGACCCTCCTCTCGGTCACCCTCAGGCCTGAGCCCCATTTCTGGTCCCCCAGCCGGACCTTAACCCTGATCCCCAGGTCCTGACCCCTGCTTGACCTCGCTTCTGACCTCCCCACCTCAACTATTTTCATTCTGATCTCCAACCCCTGCTCCTCTGTCCCAGGTACTCCCCACATCCAGTTTCTTGTCCCCCATCCTCCTGCAGTCCGGAGCCACTACAGTGGGGTCCCCTTTCCTCTTCCCTGCCCCCGTCTTCTTGTGCCCCAGACACAAAGGGGACCCACTGGCCCCCACACAGTTTCTGTTACCATCTCCCCAACTTTGTCGCCACAGTGGGCTCCCGCCTGGGCTCCCCTTGGAGATGGCCCTCTACAGGGATGGCCTCCACCGCAGTCCGGGTTGGCCCCCCATTGTAGGAGCTCGGGGGTCCCTGTGAGCCACCTGAGCCCTGACACTCGTGTGTGCCGTGTGCCTGTCTTCACCCAGCCTTCCCTCCACCCTGCACCGGCCAGTGGCAGCAGCAGCGGGCGGCCCTGCCTGCCCCGGTGGCTGGGCCCGCTAGCCCGCCCAGCCCGCTGGCTGTGGCACCAGGCCTGGCTCCGGGCACCCTGGGGAAAAAGAAAGAGGAGAGCGGTCGGTTTGGAAACACTGACGCTGCGGGCCCCGTCCTCCCCCTTGCCAGGCTCCTGCAACTTTCAAAAACACTGACCCCTCTTGGATGTAAAGAGTGAATTTTGGCAGCCTAGAGCTCAGTCTTGGGGGACGGCCTGGCCCCGCCGGGAACATGAGAGGCCCCACGGATATCAGTTGAAGGGCTGGGCCTGGCACTGGGACGCCCGGAGGTGCCCGAGAAAGACCTCCGGTCCCTGGAAAATGTACCGGTATTAATCCCTTCTTGCTGCCTTCAGAGAGGGCTCTCTGGTCTTGGGGTCTCCTGGGTGGCCCCCTTGCCTGTCCACCTGACTGTCAAGACAGTTTTTCTGCCTGTCTGGCTGTCCCTCTGCCAGAATACCCACCTGTGTGCGAGTTGGCCGGTCCATTTGTCTCCCCCACCTCCTTCACTGTCCAGTGGTCCTTCTGCTTGTCTGTTTCCATCCCGCCTGTGGGACAGGCATCCCTCGGTGTGCCTGTCTGTCCACCTCTCCATCTGCCTGTCCGTCTGTCTCAGTCTTCTACTTGTCTGTTTCTACCTGTCTTTTGGTCCATCTTCCTGCCTGCCTCTGTCCCATCCTCCCTGGGCCCGCAGAATTGCAGAGGTGAAGGGGAGAAAAATGCCGGCCAAAGAGCCCCCTGGCCGCAGGGAGGGCGGAGGAAGAGAACTCTGTCAGCCAGTCGGCTCCTGGGGGTGGCAGCCTTGACCCGGGGCAGAGACTCCAGCTGGGCTAGGCCAGGGGCAGAGGTGAGTTTGTCAGGACACGAAGTCAGACTTAGGGTCGGGGTCAACTGTTAGGAGTAGCCCAACCCCCAGGGCCCATTGAGGGGTCCGGGATGGATATTTTTCGCTGCAGAGAGTTGTGGTGAAGGGTGGCCAAGTTGCCCACATGCGGCCTGGGGTGCCCAAGGAGGCTGAGACACTCCGCAGAGAGCGACTATGCCTTCCATGGGCTCCACGGGAGATGAGTCTTCCAAGGCAAGGCTGGGCCGGGGAAGCCAGTAAGCCTCTGAGGAGGGGGTCTTTCGTCCTGAGGCTTGTCCTCTCAGCCCCCACGGGGGTCACCGGAGGTGAAGGACCCGCCTCACGTCGCCCGGCCGGCCGCTGTCTTCGCCTCCTCTGGAAGGGCCTCGCCTGCCTCTCCAGGAGCTAAATCTGCTGGCGCCTTTGCCCCACATCCTGCCCTTTCCGGATGCCAGGAATGCCCTGGCCAGGGGCAGGCTTGTTCTGACCACTTGTCCCCGGGAGGCCAGGGATGAGGCATCTCAGGAGCTCTGGGGGAGAGGAAATGCGGTGTAAAAACGTCCAGAGGGTTAGGGATCTCAGGGAACTGGTCATCTGTCTTAGAGATCAAATGGAGCGAGGGGTCGGGAGCTCCACGTCTTGGGTGCTGTGTGATCTTGGATTGATCTCTGGGCCTCTCTGAGCTTCTAGAAGTCTCCGCTGTCAAAGTGGGGTAGAAACCCCAACCTTGTGGGCCTCCGTCTCAGGTGAGGTAGTAGGTGGGCAAGAGCTTGGTTTGCTGCAAGGTCCTGAGTGTGAAAGATGGGTGTTATTCCTGGAGCTGGTGGAGGGGGCCAGACAGGAGGCTTCTGCTGTTCTTGAGGCGCTCCAGATGTGGGGTTTCTCAGTCACTCGCTGTAGGGTCTTGGCTGTTCTTGCCAGGAAGTGCTTCCTGCTGTTGCACTCCTAGCCCTCCTGCCGCACTTTCCGTCAAATCTTTCCCACCTCCGCTGCGGTGCTCAGAGGCCGCTCAAGTGCAGGGGTCCCAGTGCGCACAGTTAGCTAGCACCCCCTTCCCAGAGACTCAGGCCCTAGCAGGGGGAGCCCGGCAGAAAAGCCTGGAAGAGGAGGGCTCAGGAAGGAGAGGATTGGGGTGAGCTGAGTCCATTCACCCCAGGGGACGCCAGCCTCACACCTGCCGGCGAGGTCCCTACACAACCTGCACATTTTCTGGCCCCGAAGTGTGGGAGATTGCCCAGAGGACAAGCCCGGATCCCGCCTCTCCTGCCCGTGCAGCTGTGGTCTCTGGGAATTGGGAACTGCTGACTCCCGTCTTCTCTTTATTGAGGTCCAGAATGAGGGATTGCGGGCCCCTCTCCGAGCTCTCTCACCTCCCTGTAGGCCCCTGGTCCTGTCACCAAACCCCAGTCCCTCCTCGGCATCCCAGTCTTTGATTAAGCCCTCAACCCTTCACTCGCCCTGCTCTCTGAATTTTGAGAGATACCACATCACTGCCCATCCTGCTTTTTGAGTCTTCGCCGGGGATGGGGGAGGTGGGGTGGGGGGAGGAGAATGCTTACCTCCTCGCTGCACCCTCTCAAAGCTCCCCCTGCCCCCAGCCTCCCTTTTAAAGTTAGAGGGCTGGAAGGGGCTGATACAGGGCAAGGTCATTACCCCCCATTTTCCCCCGTGCCACTGTGAGACTCTGGCTGCTCCCAGCCCCCAGCTGCCCAGCACTTTCTCTCTGTGAAGGTTTACACTCTGTAAACATCCTCCTCAGCCTTGTCCCTGGGGTCAGAAGCTGTGGGAATGGGGAGGGGAGGAGGGTGGCGGCAGCTCCTGGAGCCCTCAGACTCCTCTAACCCTGGAGTCTTCCAAGCTCCCACCCTGACCATCTGAGAAAGACCACTGCCTGGGATGGAAATCAGCCCAGCAAAGGGGGCCCAGAGCCCTCGGGCGTCCCCACTCGGCGGGTCCTCACATTTGAACGGCCCATTTTGCTTCTAAGAAAACTCAGGCTCTGGGGACCCAAGTCACACAGTGAATCAGAAGCAGATGCGGAACCAGACCCCAAGACTCCTGACTCCCTATCGAGGACGTCCCTCCCGCTTCCTGCAGCTGCCTGGGCGGGGGTGGGGGGTGGGGGGGTGGGGGCTCCTGCAGTTGGAACAGAAGTTTCTGATCGTGCATGGAACAGCAGCTGTGCGCCAGGCACCGTGCTAAGTGCGCTCCGTCAACCACCTCCTCCAGGCGGGGGCTGCTGTCCTCCTCATTTGACAGTTGGGGAGACTGAGGCTCAGGAGAGGTCTCGGAGGAGCCTCCTGAGAGCTAGGTCTGACTGAGAGCTGCCTTTCTCCTGCCTCTCGGCTTCAGCCAGCACCCCAGTGCCAGGACCCGCAGGAGCGGTGCTCCTGTGTCACCTTCTCTGTGCCCATCACCCGGCACCCAGCACCCAGGCAGCAGGGGGTGGGCAGGGAGCAAGAGTTTGTGTGAATGGACGGCAACTGCCCAGCCTCATCCAAAGTGGTCATACTTGGGTTGTACTTGGCTTTGCACACACACACACGTCCCTGCCGCACACCCGACTGTCTCATGCACACACTCACTGCAACTTTGACACACGCGGCCATGGGTGAGACAGATGCACCTGCAGCATACAGCCAATGAAAGAAATCTAATACAGAGCTGCCCGCCACCTTCTCACTGACTTCATAGACACACACCTGGGCCTGCAGCCCCAGCCCAGACCCCTAGGACAGAAGAGAGTTGACCCCGTCCCTAAGTTTCTTCCCTCCACCTGTGTGGAGGCCCCCTGCACCAGCAGCACCGGGCTGCCCTTACAGGCCTCTGTTCACCTGTGTGTCCACCTGGGAGGGCAGCTTCAGAGCCACGTGGGAGCAGGGTACCTGGCCTCCTAGAATTCGGCTGGCCTTTGCTTTCCCTGAAGGGGCCCCCTGGGACCCTTCTGCCAGGCCTGCAGCGTGCTGCTGGGTCTACTGAGGCATGGAAAGGGGCAGATACCCATCCCAGGTCACACCTGGCAGATCGGTGGTCAACTGTGCCAGGAACCCAGGCCCTCTGCCTCCCAGATCAGGACTTTAGATCTGTTCCTTGCCCCAGCAGATGGTGGAGGCTGATGCCCCAAGAACTTGGCCTTATGATGGGGAAGGTCTTGGAGTGTGACCCAGATTTTTGGTGCTGCTGTTTTTCAGTTCTCATTCTTTTGTTTGGCCTGTACTGTGAGGAGGGGGCGAATGGAGAGACCATCCTGCCAGCTTTCTATCCCTTCTTCTCTTCCTCTCCCTGCCCCTTAGGCCCCTTTGCGTCCTCCTGCCCGAGTTCTCCTTTGGGGTCACTGGAGCAGGTTAGACTTCTCACTGCTACCCCACCCCAACTCCATAGTACGTTCATTCCTTCCGTTGAGAAAGCCCTGCTGAATGTCTGACTTTAGTCCCTACTGCTGCGGAAACCTGTATTCTCTAAATGTTGGAGCCAGGAGTGTTTCAAGAGGTGATTATTCTTGGGCTGATGGCAGCACTTTGAGTGGGTGATTAATTTAAGGTTCTCTGAGCCAGTCAAGGGAGCTGAAACCTCCTGGGGAGCAGGAGAAAGGAAGGCTCTGCGGAGCGGCCAGGGCCCTGCCCCTGCCCCCCAAGGAGGCCGCGCAGGGAGCTTCCTGGACTTGGAGCAGCTCATCGCCCTTCCTCCCCGACACCGCACCCACGGGGGTCTTTGCGCAGGGCTGACCCTCCTGCGGGCTAGGGTCCCAGCAGGGAATTCGGGGGCAGCCCCTCCCTAACGCCCCAAGTGTGGGAGTTGTGGGGCTGGGGTGGAGAAAGAGGGGGGCACTTGTCATCTCTCCAGAGGCTGCCCCACAGCGGGTTAAGAGCATGAGCTCGGAGTTGACAGATTTGGGATCGCTTGTGGTTCCACCCTAAGCAGTTACGTGTCCTTGGGCAAGTTACTTAACCTCTCTGAGCTTCGATTTTGTCATCTGAAAGCCGGGATAGTCGGGGCCGACTGGGTTAAAGTGTGGGCGCTGTGCTGGGCACGGGCGGTAGCCACCGGCCACCGGGTTATTCTATCGCTGTCACTTTCACTGTTCTTCTGCCTGGGAGGGTCCCATCGTGGGCTGGCCGAGCGCAGAGTCCAGGGTGACTGCACGGGGGGCGGGGCTGGAGCTCTCTGCGGGGTCCTGCCTTGCAGTCCCTCATCTAGCCCCCACAGCCATTAGGGAAGGCAGGCCCTGCGTCATCCTCAGTTCACAGGAGGCTGGTGAGGGGACACCACCCACTTGCGCAAGGCCACACAGCTAGTGAACGGTGGCTCCAGAACTCCAACCTGTACCAGGCCTGGGGGGCAGAGAGAGAGGCAGACCAGGCCTGCGCCCGGCCTAGGACTCCAGGGCCCACTGAGGGGCTGCTGAGCCTGCCCGGCCACTGGCCTCTCCGGCGTCCTCTCCCAGGCCCTGGCAGAGAGGTCTGGGGGTGGGTGTGAACGTGTCTGTGTTGGGGGTGGGGGCGGAGGATGTACGGGGCCGCGTCACTGTATGGCCGAGGTGTGGGCCTCACGGTCAAACCTGCACGTAGCCTGGCCCCAGGGAGATGGAAGTAGAGCCACGGTGCTCAGGGACCCTTGGGAGAGGAGGCGATGCCCCACTCTCTCCTGAGCATATCATCCTGGGGAATGGGGACAGGGGATCCCAAAGGAGATTCAGAGATCTCAACACTTGCTGGGAAGGTACCCACCCACACTCCTCCCCAATCCCAGAGCCTCATCCCGCTGCCCCCCCGTATGATGGGGCTAAACAGGAACGTGGACCATCCAAGGCTGCTGGGCACAGAGTGACTCTGGAGGAACAGAAGGAGCCACTGTACAGACCTTGAATTTTGCAGGAAGGGTGGGGGGGCAGGGGAATCTCCAGCACCTTCTCTCTGGGCCCTTCAGAGGACTCAGAGCACTTAGAAGGGCACTCGGGAGGCTGCCTGCCCCTCAGCTGGGGCTCTGATGGGGGCTAGTGAGAAGGTGCTGGTCAGACCTCTGGGGCCCCCATAAAGTGCCCCCAGGACTCCAGGCTTTCTGGGCAACTCTGTCCCTAGGGCAGGATCTGTGTGCCCTGGGGGTTGGCACCTGTGGGGGGAGGTGAGGAAGGAACGGGAGGGGCAGCCCCAGGCAGCAGACTAATTGGGCTGGGAATCCGTGGGCAGTGCCTGAGGGAGGGAGGTAAAGAGAGCAGGGAGCTCAGCAATTCCTTCCCTCTTCCTTCCTTCTTGGAGATTGGGGAACAGTGGGTGGAGTGGGGTCTCTGGCCTAGGGGCCCTCCTCAATCTCTTCAGGGAAATCTGGGCGGGGGGGTGGGGGAGGCACTTTCTCCTGAGACTGCTCGGACATCTAGGCCAGGCAGGTGGGAAAGGGGGAAAGCTTGCTGGAGGTAAATGGAGCATGATTCCCACTGAAGCATAAGGGATGGAGGTCAGACAGTAGGAAGGACTGCCCAATAACCAGGAGGTAGAGTGAAATTCCCTGGGGTACCCTTCCCAAAACTTTCGGACCCATGTCTAGCTGGCCCGGACAAGATTTACTCTGCTAATTATCCCTGTCAAGCAAGTAGCACCCCTCCTTCACAGGGTGAGGATGGAGAGTAGATAGAACCTGCTCCCTCTGAGCCGAGCTCTGGGGGGTGGGGGAGAGGGGTCAGAGCAGGTGCCCTTCGGCTTTGGGGGGGAGTGGTCACAGGCTGCCTCTCTGCCACCCTTCCTTCCCTGCAACGCCTCCCTGGGAGCCTCAGGCCTCCCCAGGTCACCGTCTTTGGGTTTATTTTTTGCTGGGCTCGGCTGTCCCCTGGGAGGGGAGGGGGCAGGGAGCAAAGGAGGGGGGAAGGAAGAGCTTGGTCAGCACAATTCCGGGCGCCTCTGCTCCTGCCCTCCTTGGCCCGGCTGCCACCCTCTTCCAGAGGGACCAGTCCCTGGGCATAATGGAGACCCAGACTCCTGTGGGATCTCCTCTCCTGGGGCAGAAATAGGCCTTCTCATCTTGTCCTGCTGCAGAGCATCAGAACCAGAAAGGGCTCGGAGCTCAAGCAGAGCTGTGGCTTCTTAGCACACATGGGGAAACTGAGGCCAGGAGAAAGGACCTGATTGCCCGAGGACACAGTGCACACAGGCCCCCTCAGGAGATGGGGGTTGTGCTGGAGTGGCCCGGGACCGAGGGATGTCTCCCTCAGAATTCCACCCGAGTTCACTCACTCGTCTAATTTCCCCACTTCCGGGGCCTGCTGGCAGTCTGGTGGGGGGACAGAGGACGGGAGGAAAGGGGGCCCCAGGGCCCAGGAGCGGGAGGGAGGTGCAGCCTGGGGGTGCGCTGAAGGCCGCACCAGGCTGTCGGCCCTCTCCCCACTGCCCTTTATTCTCCTTGCTGTAAGAAATAAATCAGCCCTGTTTTACAGAGAGGGGAATGAAGGCCCCAAGTCAACATGGCTGATATGGGGTAGAGGTAGGATTCAAACCCAGGCCGGGGTTCCCGGGGATGCTGCCCTGCTGCCCCTGAGGCTCTAAGCCCATTGGGCCTTCCCTTGACTCTCCTCAATCGGCCTCTCTGGCTCTTCTCTCTCTGCCCGTTGAATGTTGGGGTTCTTTGGGGCTCTGTCCTGTGTCCTCCTCACTGTACAGAGTTTTTGTGTGGGTGGGGAGCGCCCTCATGTACTCTTGTGACACTGGGGGTCCTCTCTGGGGTGAAAGCCTGGCCCTCTGCAGTTTCATCCCCTGCAGCTTCCTGTGGACACGTTGCCCCCTCATCCTGTGGGCACCTCAAACTCAGCCTCTCCCTCTGATCTACGCTTCCCCAGTCCCCCCGACAGTGACTCCCTTACCCCTCACTGCCCAAGTCAGGAATCCCCTCCCTCAAGCATTTTTAAGATTTTATTTATTTATTTGAGAGAGAGAGAGAGACAGAGATAGCAAGAGAGCACAAGCAGGGAGGAGAGGGAGAAGCAGGCTCCCTGCTGAGTAGCCGGATGCGGGGCTCGATCCCAGGACCCTGGGATCATGACCTGAGCGGAAGGCAGACGCTTAACCAACTGAGCCACCCCGGCGTCCCTCAAGCATCCTTTGTTGCTCACCTAAGAAGCAACTTGTAGTGTCCCCAAAATGTGCTGTTTAATGCTCTTTGTGCTTTTCTTTTGGCCTGAAACTCCCTCCCCCGGCCTATCCATCATCTAGTGAACTCCTCTTCATCCTTCACTTCTCAGCTGGAGCACCACCTCTTCTTGGAATCACTCCCCGCTCCACCCCAGGCTCAATGGGGGACCCTTCCCCGGAGCCCGGCTCACCCAGCCCTGTGCGTTCTTCTGCATCGGATTGTGAGGTCTGGGAGGTGGGAGTTGAGCACGGTGCTTGGCATGTGGTTGGTGATTTGTAAATGTTTGCCGAGCCGGGGACTGAAGGTGGCATTGAGGCCGGTTATAAGGACGAGAAGCATTGTGCCAACTAGAGGGAAACTGGAGAAAGGACCCCAGGTTCTCTGTGTGCAGGCACTGAGCCGGAAGCTGGTGTGATTTTTATCCCAAGTGCACGCCACTTGGAGGCAACAATGGGAGCAAAGGCTTTGAGGTGGAACTCCCTTCCTCTGTCTACCCTGTCCTGGATCATCAAGTGATGGAGGTGGGCTTTGCCCCGTGGGCAATGGGGAGTCACAGGCAGTGACGAGACAGGGAGGCACCCCTGGCTGGGAGCCACGGCTTGCCTGATTTCTTCCCAGGAGCTGGCGTTTTGCAAATACTATTATGTTCCCATTTTGCAGGTAGGAAAGTGAGGCTCAGAGAGGGGAAAATAACATGCACCCGATTACACTGCTTGTCCATGGTGGAGTCAGGATTCGAATCCATGCCTGTGTGACTCCCAAGCCCAAGCTCCGAGTGCCTCTCAGATATGTCAGCCGACCCATGCGGTTCTCAGTGGCCTAAGGCAAAATCCAGGGAAATAAGGACAATGTGGTGATTTTTTCATAAGGCTAAATTTATTCCATTTAAAGGACTTTTAGTCTGAGATTATGTCCTTTCTTTTATGAAATGATGGGGCTGGGAATTTTTTTTTTCAAATGTCCTTACTTGGCAAAATAAAAAGTTGACAACCAGTCCCCAAGTGTTTTTTGGAAATTTCACCAGTGCGTGAAATCCTTGAGTCTGGGCGCCTTCCTGCCTCATCCCTCCTGGGCCGGAGGGCCACAAGCGTCCGGGTGGGGATGGAAGGATTGGGGGGATGGAGGAGCGCTCAGCCTTGTTACCTACGCCGCCTGGGCCTCCGGCGCTGTCAGCCCCGGAGAGCGGAGAGGGGTGAGGACCAGCCCAGGGCTCTAGCCAAGACTGGCCCCGGGGTCGGTGCGCACAGGGTCAGCCGGAATCAGGGCTCACCCCTCAGTTAAAGGAGCACTGGAGCAGGAGTCAGCCGCTGGGGTTCAACTGCCACCTGTGCTTCCAGGCAGGGGCTCAATGTCTCCTAGGCACCAGCTTCTTTCCACGTGGAATGATCACTTCCTGCTCAAGTACCTCGGAAACCACAAACGCCCGTGAAGCACAGAGGGCTTGTTGTACCTTTCATGGGCTTATCTCCCTCTTTTCTGGGGCCCGGGGCCGCAGGACCACGGTGCACTTAGCAGGAGCCAGGATCCGAGTTTGAACCCCGTGTGTCATACGCTAAGAACATCCCTAGTCTAACCTATACCGGGATTGTGCCAAATGTTTTCCATATCCCACTTCATTTAATCCATCCAAGAGCCCCAGGAGGTGGGCACTGTTATTACCCCGTCACACAGAAGAGGACGTTGACGCGGGAGGGTTAAGCATGTGGTTTTGTCACACCCCCAGTAGGTGCTGAGTGCCCAGGAGGGTGGCAGTTTAAGGCTGAGTGTGCAAGGACTCTGGTGTGAGCCGGTCTTCGGGGTTGCAGTCAGTGTGTGTGGCGGGGGGACACTCATGTGGTATGTGGGGATGTGGGTTGGGGCGGGAAGGCCACCTTCCTGCTGGTGGCCTCCAGCGGTCACTCCCCCCACTCCCCGGTGCCTCAGTCTCCCTCTCCTGCTGGGGCTCTCGATAATAAGAGGGACACTAAGAGCAAATGTTTTTTAAAGATTTTATTTATTTATTTCACAGAGAGAGACAGTGAGAGAGGGAACACAAGAAGGGGTAGTGGGAGACGGAGAAGCAGGCTTCCCGCTGAGCAGGGAGCCCGATGCGGGGCTTGATCCCAGAACCCTAGGATCATGACCTGAGCTGAAGGCAGACGCTGAACAACTGAGCCACCCAGGCGCCCCAGCAAATGTTTTTTAATGAGCACTGACCTGGCACCAGCAAAGGTTTCCTATCTGCAAAATGGGAACATAATAGTATTTGCAATAGTATTTGCCGCTCTAAGAACTCACCGTGGCTCCTGGCCCCTTTTCCTCTCAACACCCGGATGAGGTGGGGGCTGTGGTTATGCCCATCTCCCAGCTAAGGCGGCTGAGGCACAGAGAGATTGAGAAACTTGCCTGGGTGTAGGTAGGAGGGCCAGGATTCAAAGCCCCGAAGTCCAGTGCTAGGGGTATGTCCTGGCCCACCGTATTACGCCGAACTGGCCCCCGTGGGCCTGTGGCCGATATGAGGACCAGTTGAGCCTTAAAATTCATGCTTCTGTCCTCCACCCCAGTTCTGCACTGGGAACTCACTCTCTCATTGGGAAGCCTTCACCGGCAGTCCCTTGGGGCTAGCCACTATCCCAGATGTTGGAGACAGAGCAGTGAATCAGACCCTCCCTCGGTCCCTAGGGAGATGGGCCAGGGGCTGGCAACTGTCTGGGCGGGTGCGGAGTCCCGTAGGAGCCCAGCACAGAGGGGCCAAACCCAGCCCCAAAGTGGGCATGGCTAGGAAGGCTTCCTGGAGGAAGAGGTTTAAGTTGAGACCTGCAACATGAATAGGAGTAGGAGTCAACCAGGCAAAAAGGAGCATGGAACAGCATTCAAGACAGAGGGACTAGCATGGGCAAAGCCCAGAGGTGACGCTAAACATGGCATGTTGCAAAGATGTCCAAGAGGTCAGGAGAGTGGGAGCCTGGAGGGGGCAGGAGGTATGCAGAGAAGAGGCTGGGACATGAGCTGAGGATGCCAGGCTGAGGAGCAGTGACTTCTCGGAGGAGACGGAGTCCAGGAAGGAACTGAAGACAGGAATGCCCTGGGCAGATTGGTATTTTAGAAACATCTTCCTGGATCTCACAAGGAGGATGGTAAGGGGGAAAACTCTGGCAGGGAGCCACGGGGATGCCCTCCACTTGGCCTCCTTTCCCCTCTGCCTTCCCCTTCATGGCCCAGCCCCCTGAGCGGCTCCTCTGGAGCTGCCCACTAACCCTGCCAAGGCCTGGCTGGACCTGGCCTGAAGCCCTAGGACTTTGCCTGTAGGACTTTGAGCTGCTTATGCAAAGGTTGGCCTGTTGGCCTGGGGGTAGTTGTGTGTGGCTGAGCTGAGGGCGCCCTTGGAAGCAGAGGGTATGGGTGCAGGCCCTGAGGCTGTGGGCAAGGAGCTTGGGGATACGGGCTTAGGCTCTATGGGGGTCCCCAGAACAGCAACCTTAGGACAGGCTCATGAGAGCCCCCAAGGATTTGGCCCAGCTAGTGGTGCGGTGCCCTTGAGAAAGGGGCTGAACCTAGGTGGCTTGGCCTGCCCCACCTCTTTGTCCCCTCCCTGTCTTGCAGCTCAACAGAAAGCAGAAATCACTGGTCTTACCCTCTCTCCTTATTCTACTGATGGGGAAACTGAGGCCCAGAACAGGGCATGGACTAAACTTAGGTCAGTGGCAGAGCCCAGACTGGAGCCCAGCTTAGCTCAAGAGTTTCAGTTGTCCCCAAGACAGATAAATAACTGAAAAGCTTTCCTCAGAGCTCACGTGGGCTCAGGTTCCCTCTGGGTGGTCTTGGGCAGGCCCCATCACATCCCTGAGCCTGAGCCTCTGGATCCAAAATGCTACCTTGTCTTGAGAAGGATGCCCCCTCTCCCACTGGATGGTCCACAAAGCACTTGGAGCCATGCCAGCCCACTGTGGGGCTTAATTAATGTTTGCTCACTGCATCCCACTCAGTTCTTAACAACCCTGGAGGAAGATATTGTTACGCTATATTACACTGAAGCTCAGAAAGGAGAAGTGACTTGCCCAAGGTCATTCAGCTAGGAAGTGCCTCATATGAGCCTAGAGCTCGGGTGTCCAGGCACCTAAGGCCCCTGATAGACACAGCCCCGATTTTGAGGCTCTGCTCTCAGTGAATATCAGCTTAGTGTCTCAAGCAAGACCCATCAATCAGTTGGGCAGTGTGTGTGTGGGGCGGGGGGGGGGTGGTAGGCTGGGCTGGCCCGCAGGCTGGAACTCAGCTCCTATCAACCCCTGTGCCTCCATGCTTGAGCAGACCGCAGCTGCTGTCCCCCCATGGGGAAAGGGACCCCCTTGCCATCCTGCACTGAGAGTTTTTACTAGGGAAAGGAGCTGGCTGCAGCATGACCAACAGGGCACCTGCCTGTCCTGCCCACGCTGGGGTCTGGCCATCTAATGCCCTGCACATGACAGGCATGGGATGGGCACTGGGCTGGGAAGACGGATTTGCACTCTCCTAATCTGGGGTCTGCTGCCCTACTCTGTCTTGGCCAGGGCCGTGGGAGAGGTTTGTCTCTGCCTCCCCTGCCCAGTGGCCCCAGCTCAGATCCCTGGCACATACCCAGCTCCTCTGCTTGGGGCCTTCCTCTGCCATACTCATGCTCCTCACCCTCCCACGATTTGAGCAGAGTTGAGACTTATGGGGGCAAATTCTGGGGCATTTGGGGCTAATGGAGACACCATGTTGTGCAGCATTTGGGGCTGAAGGGTGGGGGCAATGTCAGGGGGGGTTTAGGGCCCATGTTGGGCAAAGTTAGGGGGAGGACCTCATGGGGGTGCAGAGCTGGAGTATTTGGGGCTAATCCTGGGCCACCCCTTCCTGGAGAAATTTGGCTACAAGTCAGGGAGGCAAATGTGTGGGCTATGCCCCCCCTCGCTGGGCAGTAAACACAGCCGTAGCCCAGGAGACAGGCCCAAACATCCCGGCCCCCCACGGTTATTTATACCAGGACTCCCTCTCCTTCTCAGGCCTGGTCTGGCCTCTCAGTTCACGCCTGAGCTGGGCAACCTGAGTGGAGGGTCCAGGCTGCGGTCAGGGCAGGGGGCCTCAGCAGCCGGCCTGCTCAAACCCCACCAGGGACTGGGCACTCTTTCCTCCCAACAGCCTTTCCATTGCAGGCACTGGATCTTGCAGATCAGAAAAGTGCTCATGGAGGCCAAGGCCTGGGCAGGAGGCAGGAGCCTTGGATTTGCTCTAACCTCCTACATGACTGTGGTCACTGGCCCCCCATAGCCTTAGCTACCTCTGTGTTCAGTAGGAGGGGAGGGGCGAGATTAGTGCTTTGCAAACTGTTTTACGCAGTAGATCTGGTTCTTTAGATGAAATGTGACGCAGGAGCACAATATGTAAAACATATCAAAGGGACATCTCTCCAGGTGGATTCAAGGGTAGGGGCCCAGAATCCTGCCCACTCAGCCTGTAAGGCTCTGCATACCACCAGCTTAGAGTCTTACACAGCCCTGCTTATTCTAGAACAATTCCAGGTAACCCTGCAGTTCCCGGCCCCCAGATCCCTGTGCCTGCCTCCAGGGTTTGTATAGGCCTCTTTCCTGGCTCCTCATTCCAAGCGCCAAGGTATGTGAGCACTTCTAGAACCAAGGGCAGCTGTCTGCAGCCAGTGGAGATGGAGCGTGGAAGAGCAGGCGAGGGCACCCACAGGAGTGTACCTCACGCCACTCCTGGTGAGGGATGAGCCCAGTGCGGGAAGAGAAGAGGCCACAACGTGGGCTGGGGGCTGGAGGGTCGCAACCCTTCCTGCCGGATTCCAGCATGGAACTCCAAAGAGTCCAAGATCTTAAATTCAAACCTGGCCTTCCAGATTGTTACGAAGGTGTATGTGTCAGGAAGGGTGGAACATATTTTAGCTAACAACTTGTTAGCTTGATTTAAATTTTTCAATATTTAGACTAATAGTCTGTGGGTCCCCATCTGGACACTTTCCCCAGTGCTGCCAGTGTTTGGGGTGGGCTCACAATGGTCCTCACTCCACCTACCCACCTCTGCAGCCACCCTAAGATGCCCTTACCCAGAGCCCTGAGGCTTCATAGAACAGTGGGAAAGTCCTGACTCACTGATGCTCAAGGCCCTGGGGACCTGGGTCTTCCTGTTCCCTCCCAGATACTGTCTGAGCATCTAATCGGCCAGCCTGGGGGATGTGGGGAAGTCACAAGTGGCCTTGCCCTTGGTGGATGGATCCTAATGAGGTGGTGGTGGGTGGGGGATGGACAGAGGCAGGAACAGCCTCAGCACAAGGGAGTCCAGGGGTACCCAGAAGGGCCAGGAATCCCAAGGGGCTGGGGGAGCACAGCTTCCCGAAGCAGAGCAGGGATTCTTGGGGAGGAAGGGGGTCCATCCCAAGGAGGGGAGAGAGCACAAAAGTCACCAGGGTAGAAATGTACAGCGTATGGAGGGGTGGAGTGTGGCTGATGCTTGTGTGTTTACAGCCTCAAACTCTGGGTTGAGGAGCTCGGATTTTAGATGGTACATAGTAAGGAGCCATTATAGGATTGTAAATGGGGTGGGAGCACTCAGACAGCAGGAGGTAAGTGGACTAGGGTTGGGGTGGGGATGGAGCTAGGATCATGGCAGTCAGTGAAGAAGTGGCTGGAGGGAGGGGGAAAGGGATTAGTCCCTGGATGGACAGGAGTGGGAAGTGGGAGGCTAGGAAGTAAGAGCTGATCTCCACTCTGCTTTCTGGAATCTCTTCCTCTATCTTCTCCTCCTGCTTTCTGTCTCCTCCCCCCATTCTATGGCCCTGTGTCTCCACGCTGGGGAGAAGGGCACCTCACCCCAAACCCACCTCCCTATGGAAGACCACCTCACACCGGTGGCGAGTGGGAGGCTACAGTTGTATAAGAGGGGACCTGTTTGTTCATTCATTCACTTATTCACTCAACAAATATTTATTGATGACCTATAATGCACCAAGCCCTGTTCTAGGTGTGGGAGAGATAGTGGTGAACAGGATAGAAGGTCGCGCATTCATGGAGCTGACATTACGGGGGCCTGGGGGGACCAGAAACTGTACCTTTCCCTGGTGTCCACCCTCTGGCTCACTGGTCCATGCTCTTGCCTGCCTGAGAGAGGGGACTTTCTCCATTACCCACTCATTTGTTCCAGCTGCCCTAGGATCAGCACCCAGGTCTGAGAACACTGATGAGGGGGGTCCAGTGCCCAGGGCCCTGACCCCAGGGACCATTCATCTCTGTACGATGAGTCCAGGCCTGAGGGTCAGATCTGGGCTCAGGCCCTGGTTCTTTTCACTTACAAATGACGTGGAGCCCCTTATGAGGGACCTTCCTGGCCTCAGTTTCTTTATCTGTTAAGTGGAGCTTTGGGGGAGGCCCTGAGGAGATGAGGGGAGGAAAAGACCAGTCAATTCCAGTATTCTCCACTGGTGGACAGGAAGGGGAAAGGGTGCCAAGGACTCAATATCATCATCATTATCAACGGAGATAATAATGGCTGCTATCTACTGTGTTCGCTGTCGGCCAACGGCAGGCATCTTCTCATTTCATTTATTCCTCACAACCAGCCCTGGATCTTCCCTCCCCATTTCCCAGATGAGGAAACTGAGTCTCTCTAAGCTGAAATGACTTGCTTGAGGCCACACACAAACCTAGCTGACTCTGGGAGCCCTTAAGGACAGTGCTATGAGGGTGCTGCCTGGCACCCTCCTGGGCACTCAGCCTCGAGAGTAGTAACCCAGCCCTGGTGCCCCCGCTTCCTCCGCCAGCGCCCTTGGGGACTGGCACCACCCAGAGCCTGGGCACTGGGTCCTGAGACACTGCAGTGGCCAGGACAGCACGAGGGGCTGGATCAGGCCAAGACCCGACTTAGGGGCCTTGGCACCTCTGTGCCCTGGGGCGCTCAGTGCCCACACGTCGCTTTGGTGGGTGGGCGAGCCCCGGGCAGTCAGGGTGTCGCGCCCCCCACTCCGCCCCCGTCCTCGGGGACGCGGCGGCACCTTCACACTTTCCGCTTGGCCCGCTGCTCGCCTTTCAGGCCGCCGCGTTTTCAATTGTTAATTTGGAAACGGAAAAAGAAGCCGGCGGGGCGGGGGAGGCCGCAAGGAGGTAACCGGAGCCGCAGCGCCGCCCCCGCCCCTCCCGCGCGCGGTGCCGGGTGTCGGCGAAGCTCCGCCCCTCCCGGGGAGGACTCAGAGCCCCGCCCACCTTGGTGTCCCGCCCCTTCCAGTAAGCCCCCCGCTACGCCGAGGAGGCGGGGCCGACCTTGCGGACCCCGGAGCGCCGAACGGCTGTGCGTTGGCAGCAGAGGAAGGGGCCCCTGCAGGGGAAGCGAGTAGCGGGCCGTGCGGAGGGAGGAGTCCCCCCCGGGGCCCTCCTCCCAAGGGCCCTCTTCCCAGGAGCCCCTCCCTCTCCCGAAGAGTCCCGCCAGGAGTCAGCCTCCTCTGTGTCCCTAAGTGAACCCAAGCCTTTCTGCAACCCCTCAGCGCGGGGTTCATCTGGGCCAGACCCCTGCCTCCGGAGTGCTGCACCAGGGATCCTTGGCTCCATTAGACAGACGAAGAAACTGAGTCCCAGCGTGGGCCAGCTCACTTGCTCAAGGTCCCACAAGACAAAGTCCCACAAGACAAGGTCCCCCGAATTCTTGAGGCTGGCAGAGATCAGGGTCAGAGCTGAATTGAAGCCCTCTTCCTTTGGATCTGATACTTGTAGGGTTCTGTCTTCCTCCGCTAGAAGAGGAGGGGGCGTCAGGACCAGAGAGGTGCAATATGTCCCCTTCCCTGACCTCCAGCGCCCTTTCTGTGGTTAATGAGCTTTTGGAAGTTTCGCTTTGGTCTACCCTGACTCCTCCTTGCTATTATTATTCAATTGTAGAGGAGTTTTGGAGATAGACTTTCCATGCAAATGAGCACCATGCAAATGAAATGTAAAAGATCCTCTCCTCAGATTCTAGAAGCTCCTCAGGACTGGCAGCTTCGGGAGCTGCTAGGACCTCACTTCCCTTTGGGGAAGCTGAAATCACTAGTCCCAGATGGATGAGTGAAAAATAGGGCCCTCAGAGACCCTTCCTCAGTCGTAAAGCCAGACTCAGAGACAGTTTCCCACCTCCTCAGCTGAGTGGTGCAGAGTCAGGATAGAGAGCCCATCGACCTAGGTTCCTAGCCCTGTCCACACCCCTGTGCTTGGCCTTCTGCAGCCCCCAACCTTGACAAAGAGCAGAGAGCCCCCACGCGGGCTCCTGGCTCTTAGAGGACTCTGAATCAGCTGGAACTAGGGGCTGGGCGGCGTCTCCCATTAAAGGCAGAACTGAAAGGATGTCTGCATTCTACTTCTGGCTTCCAGCCTAAGTAAGACCCTCCTAACCACCCTTCCACCTTGGCTGTGGAACAGGCCCAGAGAAGTTGTACTCCTGGCCCAAGGTCATACAGCAAAGCTTTTCCAGCTGTCAGGGCCCACCGGAGTCAGTCTTGCTGGATTCAGTCTGGCTGGACCCGGATTTAGGGTCCCTATGGGGAGCGAGGCTCTCAGGACAGCTGTAACCAACTGCCCCAGGTGTGGCCCGTGAGTTTGCATACCGCTTTGCTTACTGGTAGCAAAGGCATTGAAACACCTCTCCCCACTATGCCCCCTAAACCTCCCACTGGGTGGGATTCTCAGTTGGCTGAGTCTGCAGCACTCCCAGGCTGGGCTCAACCTTGGGGCCTGGACTCCCCAGGGGGCCCAGCCTTCCCTGAATCTCCTGTTCCACCCTGTCAGCTCTTGGTGCCCTCTCTACTCCGGGAGTGCTGACAACCAAGTGTTGGGGACTGAGCTCTTTCCCCTGGCTTGGATTCTTCCCTCCCTCCCCCACTCCCCCCTTTGGGAAGGTTCTGCTGATTCAGAGGACAGAAGGCTCCTTAGGGGTGACCCTGACCTCTGCCAGGCTCAAGTAGCCGGGGGCCTGGGCAATCCTTGAACCCAGTGCCACCCTGTCACACGCGGCAGGAAGAAATGCTGCTCATGCTCAGGTGAGGGAATTTTTGAGGTGGGGGTGAGGGGCAGGTGCCTGGGTCCTCCTTCAGGAAGAGGAGAAATCAAAAGAACATTACCTTAGGAATCAGGAAATCTAGGGGCCAGACCCAGCTCTGCCTCTGCTCTAGGGTATGATCACAGGTAGATCATGCCCTCTCTGGGACTGTTTCCCCTGTATAAATGAGAGGATTGATTCACTCTAAGGGATCTTTCTGTGCTAAAATAGAGTCAGTATCTGGTCCCCTCCTGTCACATCCGTCCCCCTAGTACAAGTCACCAGCATCTTTTGCTTGGATCATACAGCTGTGGGGGCAAATGCCATTACCCCCTCCCCGTCCCCACTCCACACCACTGACTGCTCTCTACCCAACAGCCCTTGCTGTTGCAAATGAAAGTCAGATTGCCTTACTCCCTGCTCAGAACTCCGCATCTCACTTGGAGTAAAAGCCAAAATCCTCACAGGAGCCAATAGATGATCTGCCTCCCACCTCCACTGCCTCTCTGCCCTCGCTGCCCACCACTCCCCCTTCCTCACTCCACTCTGGGGGCACTCCTTTCTTGATGGTCTGGAGCATACAAGGCACCCTCTGGCTCAGGTTTTTGCACTTGCTTTTTCTCTCTGCTCAGAACGCTATTTTCCCAGATACCCGCATGGCTCACTCGCTCATTTCCTTGAGATCTCTGCTGAAAAGTCACCTTCTCAATGCTGCTTTCCCCAACCACCCTCTATAAAATAGTCCCTAACTCCCATACCCATGTTCCCTCTCTCCTTTCCCCACTTAATTTTTTTCTATCATCATCTCACATTTTTTAAAATTTACATAAGCTCTACACCCAACGTGGGGCTTGAGCTCATGACCCCAAGATCAAGAGGCGCACGCTCCACCAACAGAGCCAGCCAGGCGCCCCAGGTAAACTTTGTGCCCAACGTGGGGCGCAAATCACATCTTGAACCTTTACTTGCCTATTCCCCATCTCCCCCGCAAGAGTGCACACCCCACACATCAGCGAGTGGCTGAGTGACATGCTGGGGCCACCTGCCCTGATTCACTCTCACCCCACCTGCTGCAGGGAGGGTGGAGATGCCCAGCCAGGAGCGGCCAGCAGGGTGGTGGCGGCACACTGGGGTGGGGGTGGGGGGTGATGCCTGGGGTCCTGGGCCTAGGTTGTGCCTTCTCTCAGGGAGCTTTCGCCCAGCACCCATTCTCAGTTGGGCCCAGGGCATTCAAGGTGGAAAGGACAAGACCTCAACCAGCTCTTGGTCTGTGGGAGGTGGCAGTTCCTCCCACAGCTTTTCTCCAGTTGAAGTAAATGCCATGATGATGGAGGTGGGCATAGAGAGGGGGGTGGGGAGTGAAGGGAGTCTGAGGTGGGCTCCCCCCGCCAACCCAGCCACACCTGGAGGAGGGGCAGACACGACATGAGCAAAGATTGGGAGGGAGAAGTCGCTGGCTGTTGGGGGGGATAGAGCTGTGTGACAACGGAGTACCCAGTGCGGGGTTGGGCTCTGCGCGGTGGGGAGTGAGGTGGTGGGGCAGGAAGGGCCTTCCTTGCAACTGTGCTTGGTGCTTGGGAGCTTGGGCCTGAGCCTGTAAGTCGGTGGATTTCACACTTTTTAAAAAAGCAGCAAAGCTCTTCGTTCAAAGGAAATCTTATGCCAAGCCCAGAATGTAGAACTGAGTCACCCGAATCCACATGGAGCTGCTCAGGTGGAGCCAGGGGAAGGTTCCCATTGGCTCTCTTGTTTAAGCTTCCAGAATCCAGGCTGCCTGTGTTCCACTCCTTACTTCGCTTTCATTTCGCTGGCCTCCTGCTGGGGAGCCCACGCTCCCTGTTTATTTGAGGAGTCAGTGCTGCTTGGCCAGCCCCAAACAGATGGGTGGCTCCCTCCTCGTTCCCACCCTTGACATGTTGCTCAGCCCACTTACCTGGTGCACCAGGTAGTCTGGCTGGCATGGCAGGGGGAAGCAGCGAGAAGGAGTAGGAGGGTTTGGAGCTGGTCCAGGTGGGAGAGGACCAGGCTATGATTCCTGAAACACCTGGTCCAGAAGACACTGCCTGCCACATCCTAGTGGGACTGAGAGCATTCATGCTAGCTTAAGACAAATGGGCATGTGGAGGCATAGGACCCCCTCCTGCCAGGAGAGGGAAGAATTTCGTGGCATCACGGAGGGAGGCACGTCGGGGCTTCACAGAACAGAGGAGGGGAGATGAGATTCTGGAACAACGGCCTCGTGTCCGTTTCTCTTTGCACCCTTGCCAACTTTCCTCTGTGGTTCTTCGTTCCATTCCTGAGAAAGACAACCTGACTGGCTGGGCCCGACCTAGAGGGGGGCCTTTCTTGGGTCAGTGTCCAGCTCTGGATGAGTCAGTGGTGGCCAGGAGAGCGGCACGGAGCCGGGTGGTACCACGTAGGGTTGGCCCTTCCGGGCTGCGGTGGCTGTCAGAGCTGTCCCGGGGGCTGCCCACGCCCTGGTACACCCTGTGCGCTGCCAAGGGGCCTGGCCAAGGGGACGCTGGTGGCACTGAAATCCAGCCCATGCTTAAGGGCTCGGTCAGCCCAGAATAAGGGGTGCCTGTTTCTAGTGGGTCCGTCCACAGGGGTCAACTTCTTATAATTTTTCAGGCTAAAGGGAACGCCTTTTTCGAATTGCTTCTCCAAGAGGGGGCATTTTTTTCATATTTTGTACTATGTGCCGGCGACTGCCGTCCCTCCAGGGACGTCCTCAAAGAATCTGGAACTGAGCTGAGGGCTCAGCCCTCTCCCCTCCACCCTACTCTGGAAAGTAGTAAGGCTGAAGGGACTTTAGCCTTCACTGAGTGTGCCCCACCTTCATGTTGTGGACAGGGAAACTGAGGCTCCATTGAGACCTCATCCCTAACCCTGAGCCCCCAGCATAGGCCTCTGGCCCAGAGAAGCAGCGGCCGCAGCAGCAGCCCTGGTGTGGGGCCCTGGGTCACGTGCTTTTGCTCCCTTTGCCATATTTAGAATCGCTGGATCAGGGGAAACTTCTCGTCCCAGCCCCTGAGGATTCTTGGAAAGAGCCTCACTCTGAGGCCTGGCCGACTGCCCCTCCCCTCCATCCCCCTGCAAGAGAAAGTAAGAGCCTGCTCTCCCCAGACGAGCCTGGGGCCCTCCAGGCCACACCGCTCCCCTGAGGGAGCCCCTCAGGTCTAGCTGAGGTCCCTTGTTCAGTATCAACTCTGGTTTGGGGCTTAAGAAGCCCTTTTCTGCTGGAAGATGGTGGGGTTATGGCCTCTGTCCTCCGGAAACCTTGGCTGAATGGGGACAGACTGGCCCTCGCTGTCCCCGGGTGGGGAGACAGAAACTTGCCTTTGGGGTCCTGGTTTGGGTGGGGTCACATACTCCCAAGGCCAGTTGTAGAAATGAGGGAGCCAGCTGGTGGCCAAGCAGGTGGCAGACACTGGCAGGGCTATCTGGGAGGAGGGACACTGGAGAGAAGGAAGGAGGCCCAGGAGGAAGGAAGGGGCATGGCCTGGTTCTGCATTTACTTTGGCCTGGTTGGGGGTGTGGGTATCCCCTCATCCCACATGGCTGCTTTCCTCCCTCAGGATCATGAAGCCTTAAAAACAAAACCAAAAAAGTCCCAAACCAAACGAAATAAAAAATGCACATGTGGAGCACCTGTATGTTCTGGATCTTTCCTCCCATCCTTACCATAGGGGATAAAGGTCCTGTGTTCCCCAGGGACCCCTCCCCAGGGCCTAGTCCCTTCCCTCCACACTGGCTGTTCAAACCTCCCCCACCTCTGCAGAGGAAGTTGCAGTCCCCAGGGAGCACTCTGGCCTCCCGGTCCCCCAACCTCCTGTTCCACCTAGCCCCTCCCCCTGGCCGCCTGTCCCAAGATGGCAGGGTCCTTTCGGCTCAGCACCAGCCCTGCCATGCTCGGGATCCCAGCCTCCCCGCTGCCCTGGGGACGTCATTCCACTGATCACTCCCTCTCTCTCCCCCATCTTCAACTTCTCCCTCTCTCTTGGCTTCTTCCACTCTGGCTCTCACATCTTAAAATAAAAAACCAAAGCCCAGTCCCTGTGCTCCACATCCTTCTCCAGCCACTGCATCTACTCCGTGCCGGCAGACTTTAGCTATCTGTATGCCCCTGTTCCCTCTTTCTCACGCCCCTCCGCCTCTCCATCCCACCGGGGCCTGCGCCGCTCCCCACCCCCACCCCCCCCCGCCCCCTCTGCTGCCCTTGCCAATGTGCCCAGGGACCAACTTGTCACCAAATCCAGTGGACATTTTTTCAGGCCTTATCTTGTTTGACCTCTTGGCAGCACTTGACACTGTCATTTTGCTCCCTCCTTGAAACCCCCTTGCTTGGCATCTCTGCCTCCTCTTTGTCCTTGTTTCCCTCCCGTCTCGCTGGCAGCTCGTTCCGCATCTGGGGTGGAGTATGTCTCCTCCCTCTGTGCCTCTGGGGTCCCACTGGGTCCGCCTCGAAATGTGCCGCATGCTCTCTGAGCCATCTCGGCCACTACTGTGGCCTCTACCCCGCCTGTGCCCCAAATCTGCATTTCCGGCTCCGGTGTCTCTCTTCATGCCCTTGAGTGTTTGCCCGTGTGCCCCCACCTGCCCCTCCAGCAGCGTCTCCCATCTCTGCTCCCCCACGGCACCTTCATTCACCTGGTGCCCACACCAGAACTAGGAGGGTCATCCTCCTTCCTTGTCCCCATTTCCAGACCATCACCAAATCCTACTCCCTGAAACCTCCATCTGTCCACTTCTTTTTGGTGCTGTCACCCTCGTCTCTCATCTGAATGATTGTGGAACTTTCTATCTGCTTTTCCCCCATCAGTCTCACCCCCTCCAATCCATGCCTCACACTACCCGAGTGGTAATGCTGAAACACCTATCACACATGTCATTCCTCTCACGACCCTGTCCAATGGCTCCCTGTAGCCTCGAGGATACCGCTCGTAATGCCTGGATCCTGCCCCCTGGTTTCTCCACAGTGCCTTCACTTTGGGCCCGCATCATCCAGAACTGCTGTAGACAGGCCCTCACAACCCTGGTGCCCGCAGCTCTCCTGCTGGGGGCACTGGCTGTCACCTCCCCCAAGTCCTCACAGATCCCTCCACTTTGGCTCTGTGACAGCTGTCTTAGGGCTTCCCCCAAGCCCCTTGGCACCTGTTATCCCCTCGTCCATCACGTCATCGCTTTGCAATACTTGTTCATTTCTTGGGGGGTCTGGGTTATTCATTTCTGGCTTTATAATCAACCTGGCTGAGTGTAGATGGCAAACAACGTCTTAAGTGAACGTACCTCAGAGGTTGGGAGGTAACCCCTTTTCTGCTGTGTGACCCCCGACTCACATCCCCACCTCTTCAGTCTCCAAGCATCTGTCTCTCTGGGGACATCCCCAGAGAATCTGGACCTGAGCTCCTGGCAGACCCTCTCCCTTCTACCCCTCTGCTGGAGAGTCATAAGGCTGATGTCCCCCACCTCATGTTGCAGGCAGGGAAACTGAGGCCCAGAGGGGTAGTATGGCTTGGTGGTCCAGGTGGACTTGAGTTTAGATCCCCACCTTATGACTTTGGACAATCTAGTATACTTTTCTTTTTTTTTTCCTTTTAAATAACAGCTTTACTGAGCTCTAATTCACATACCATAAAATCCCCCCCTCACCATTCAGGGTTTTTTTTAGTATATTCACAGAGTTTTGCAGCCGTCATAGTCTGCCTTTCTGAGCCTGTGTTTTCTCATTGATAAGCCTTGCGTGATTATGGTTCTCTCACAGCGTGGTTGTGAGAAGTAATTAAAAATAAGCGTGTAGAGGGCTTGGCACAGTGTCTGACCAATAGGAAGCCCTCAGCCAGCAGGAGCAGTTTGGGGGTCACACAGTGACTCGGGGGTGAAGCTGATGTTGGCATGAGACCCACATCCCCAGCAGGGCCATCCTGGCTCCCCCTGCCCTGTGGCTGTTTCTGCAGTGATTTCAGGAAGGTGGGGGGGGGCGGGGTGAGGCGGGGAAAGTAATAATTGCAGTTGTTCAAAAAGCCGTGAGCTGGCTAATCACTGAATCAGCCGCAACCACGCCTAGCTGCTGAGTCAGTGATCCTCAAAGTGTGGTTCCGGGGGGGAGCAGCACCAGTATCACCAGGGAACTTTACAGACATCCGAATTCTCAGGTCCCACCTCATACTTACATTCTAGGAGTGAGGCCCAGAAGTCAGTATCTGAACAAGTCCTCTGGGTGATTCCGACACCAGCTGTAGGTGGAGAACCACGGATCTAAGCAAACCGTCTACCTGTTCGGTCCCTAATCTCCTTATTGCCTTCCCGAATGAGCGGGATAGTCACAGCGTGGGGTGCAGCCCAGCCGGGGAGAGTCAGCCAGGCAGCACCCATGTGTCCCAGCTCGGCCTCCTGGGTCGGGCAAGGGAGGGCCCGGGCCCCAAATTGCAGCCAGACATGATGGGCAAAGATGCTCCAGAAAGCGCATGTCAGTCTGACGTCTCTGTTGGGGAGACGTCAGAGAGAGGCCAAGCCAGCCAGCTTGATAGTGTACTATCTATAATTGTAGAGACAGAGAAATTGAGGCCCCAGAGGGGGCTAGAGACAATCCTTCCTCCTTGTTTGTCGCATGAATGAAGCCATACGCTGGTTCTGACAGACACAGCAACACCTTGGCTTCCGGCTCCTTCTCTCTGTCTCCTCTCTGCCTAAGCTCCAGACATTGAGCTCCCTTCCACTGTCCCGAGAGCGGGGTCTGTGCGAGGACCCCTCAGGAAGACCAAGGTAGGCTGAGAGATCACACTGATTCACCGTGTGATTTGGAGCAAGTCTGTCCCTCCCTGGGCCCCATTTCTTCATCTGGAAGATGGGGATAATTATTCAAGTGCCTGGGACACAAGATGTTCTCTATCAGATTCAGTGTATCTGCTCCACTGTATTGAGCATCTAGGGTGGTGAAACTCCCATCCAGTGTGTGAACGAAGGGGAGGTGAAGCTCAGGGGCTTTTGAAACAGCGTCCGCCACATGGAGCTGGTCAAGGTCAGAGACCTGCCTTCTCTTCCCTTCTCGGAAGGATGCTGGGGTGTCCAACAGGTCAGGGAGGGATGTGCTTTAGAGCTTTGGGGGCCTTCTCAGTGGATACAAACGGGGGGCTTTGGTGACATGATGTTTTAATGTTTGTTTCATGTGAATTTCTGTTCTTCATTTACTCAGTCTATGAAAAAATAAGTAAAGCAGAGCAAAGAAAGAGAGAGTGGGGATGGGGCCATTGTTTTGGAGAGGGGGTGGTTGGGGAAGGCCTCTCCAAGGAAGCGATGTTGGAACAGAGACCTGGATGAGTAAGGGAGCAATAAATAGGCAGAGGAAGCAGCAAAGCCAGTGCAAAGCCTGGAGGTGGAAATCAGTTTGGTGCTCCAGGAATGGCATGGAGGTCAGGATGGTTGGAGCGCAGTGATGGAGGTGGGGTGGGGGAGAGGATCAAGTCTGCGAGGTGGGGTGGGGGCCAGAGCTCACAGGGCCTTCCTGCACACGCTAAGTTTAGCTTCTGCTCTCCAAATGGGATGGGAAGTCAGGGTAGATTTCTGAGGAGAGTGATGATTTCCAGCTTTGTGTTGTAGGAAGATCACCCCGGCTGCTATGAAGAGAGTGGGTCACAGTTGGGCCAGAGTGGAGGCGGGAAGGCCAGTCGGAGGTGAGATGGTGGTGGCTTAGTCAGGGTGGGGAGCTGTGGTCTGTCCAGGGATTTACTCTGAAGGTAGAGCCAATAGGAATTGCTGAAGGACAGGAGGTGGAGAGTCAGCGAAAGGAAAAATCGAAGGCACTCTTAGATATTTGGCCTGAGCCCCTGGGTGGCAGGTGGTGCCATTAATGGAGATGGGGAGATAGAAGGGGAACAAGATTTGAGGGCAAGTCGAGTTTGGTTTTGAACATGTTCAGTTTGAGAGACCACCAGACATCTGAGAAAGAGATGCTGAGCAGACAGTTGGACATGTGAGCTGGACTCCAGCGGGGAGAGGCCACCACACCCTGACACCTACGAAATGGCAAAGGCCATTGTGGTAAAGGGGTGGGGACAGGATTAAAGGTGGCTCTATCTCTGTATATTTAAGGAAATGCATTTTCCAAGTCCTATGAGTTTGTTATTACCCCTGTTTATTTATTTTTAAAGATTTTATTTCTTTGAGAGAGAGTGCGTTGGGGGGGGGAGGGGCAAAGGGAGAGGGAGAGAATCTCAAGCAGACTCCACGCCCAGCTCGGAGCCCCTTTGGGTTCCATCCCAGAACCCTAAGATTATGACCTGAGCCAAAACCAAGAGTGGGGCACTCAACCGTCTGAGCCACCTAGGCGCCCCTACTCCAGTTTTTCCTAAAAAATGAGAGGAAGTGCAGATAAGCAAAAAACAAAACAAAAGCCAAATCACTCTTAATTTTGCCACCCAGAGATAAGCCCTGCTGACCCTTGGTATGAATATAAAAAAGTATCTATATTTGAGGGGCTCCTGGGTGGCTCAGTTGGTTGAGTGTCTGCCTTTGGCTCAGGTCATGATCCTGGGGTCCTGGGATCGAGTCCCACTTCGGGCTCCCTGCTCAGCAGGGAACCTGCTTCTCCCTCTGGCTGCCGCTCTCTCTCTGATAAATAAAATCTTTAAAAAATAAAAATAAAAATGTCTACATTTTAAAAATTAGGATCACATTGCCCTTCCGATTTGATAATCTGCTTTTTTCATTTAACCCATTGTGATGTGTCCATTTTATAGATGTGTAACTATTGACATGGAAAGAACAGTGTTGAGAAAAATAAATTTCTGGAAGTCCCAGCAGGAAGCCCTTAGTGTGGCCCATTTACCTGAGGATCTGAGGTCAGCTGAGCAGTGGGACGGAAGGATTTCTGTTCAGGGCTGGGGTGAAGGCCCATCAAGATTTGGCTGCAGCCCTTCCCAGGGGAGGGGGCTGGAAGAGATGACCTCAGCGGGGGTCCTCGGTCCCCGGAGCCCCAGGGCTCAGTGGCAGTCCTCCTCCCTGGGGGATGTGGCTGTTGCGTTTTTCTGTGGTTAATTATTGAGCATGAGATGCTGGTGCCCTCCCGCCTCCTCTCCCTGGGCCTTCTGTCTTTGCTGACCCAGCTCTTGCCTGGAACTGGCCAAGGAGGCCTCCTCCTCGCTCATTCATTCAAAACCCTTTACCAGCATCTGCCACCTACCTCCTCTACCCAGGGGCATGTGCTGGCTTGCAGTGCTAAGCCTGCCCTCCAAGCAGGCTGGGAGCCCCTGTCCAAGGAGGGGTGTAAGTCCTTTCCCTGTCTGTCCTCCCATCAGCTCCCACTGGACAGATGTGAGACTGGCTCAGACAGGGTAGGTCACTGTACAAGCTGGACCAGGATTTGAACCCAAGTCTCTCTGACCCTGAGCCCATGCCCCTGCCACCGTGAAACAGGAACACAAATAAAGCTATGTGGAAAGTGCCACATACACACAGGCAAGCGCTGGGAAGGGGCATTCTGAAGAGGGAACAGGGGGGCGGAGGGCATGCCCACGGCCCCCCAGAGCAGAGGGTGAGCAGAGTCTCAGCAGGCCCCAAAGGTGGGGTGCTTCAGGCAGAATGCAGTCCCAGGTGGGGAGACTCTGGGAACATCTGGGGAAGGCTGTGGGTCGGTTCACAAGAGGTGTGTTTCCAGAGAAGCCCACTCCCTCCGGAGTCTCTTCCAAAGGGCACATGCACGTCCAGCACACCCCCCTCCCAAAGAGGAGCGATTCCGGGAGTCCGACTCGGTTGCTTTCCCCCATTTGCAGCCTGCGCCCCTCAGCCTGGCCTGCTTGCCTAGTCGCACGCTGTCCGAGGCCCCAAGGCCGCCAGCCTCTCTTCTCATGCCCTTTACCCCGCTTCCCATCCCCTGGGAAGTGGGGAACCCGTGCTCTAATCTCACCTCTGTCCTGGACATATTGAGTGACCTTGGGTGAGTCCCTTTCCCTGTCTGGGCCTCAGTTTCCTCACGTGTGCAACGGGGGTTGAGGGAACTGTTGGATGAGCTGGGTTATAAAGTTCTTTCCATTTCTAAACATCCCTTTCTGGGCTTCCCACTGCCCTCAGGGGAGTCGCAGGCCTTGAGGCCCGATCCCCCTCCTCATTCCCCATCCCCCTCTGCATCCTTCCCTTCTTCCTGTCCTCCCTAGTCTCCTGTCCTTTCATAGTTGCCTCATTCTTTAATTCCTTAAGAGCCCACGAAGGCAGAGGCAATTGTCCCCATTCTGCAAATGAAGCGATACTCCTGCCACCTTGGCATTCACAGGGAACAGGGACCCCTCCGTCGGCTGCTGACCTTCCCTGGCCCCTCAGCTGACCTCTGGGCTACTTTTCTTAAGACGGTCTTAAAACTGAGCCAGGGCCTGACACCACCGGTGAGTGGCTGAGCCCACAGGCGCTTCCTGACCGTGGGACCTTGAGCCCGTCTGTTTCCACCACGAGCCCAGACAGACCTGCCACCCACAGCCGAGTGGCACCTTGTCTGAGCGGCAGCCTGCAGTGAGGGCAGCTGAGAGGGTGGTCGGTGTTTGTGAGCTCCGTAGCCCAGAGCGTGGGGGCTTCTCCCTCTGGTGTCCGGCACAGAACCACAACTTCAGGGGACTCTGATTCTGATTCTGCTTTCCAGATAGTTCTTCCCAAATCATGCTTCCCTCCTCCAGTGACTCCACAGCCCCCCCCACCCCCTGCCAGTCCTGTCCGCGCAGCAGTCCTAACCCTCTCCCTGCTGCCGTTGCAGATTTTTGCTGGTCTTCAGCTGCCTGGTGCTGTCTGTGCTGTCCACTATTCAGGAGCACCAGGAACTTGCCAACGAATGTCTCCTCATCTTGGTGAGCGTCAGAGGCCAGGTCTGAGTGAGGCTGTGTAAGGCAGCCCCTCGGGGCTTGTGGGGGCGGGGTGTGGGGGGGAGAGGCTTCTCATTCTATGGCTCAGAGAGCGGCTTGCTCAGCTGTGCTGTGTTCCCTGAGTTGATGGCTGCCCCTCTCTGGACTCCCTGTCCTGCTTTCTAGCCAATGTTGGGGGGCTAGGGACCTCCTGCCTAAGCCAGGGCTGATGTTGGGCCCAGAGAAGAGGTGAATAAGCCCCACTCCTTCTCAGGACCCAAACTGCTAACTCAACCCCTGGTGTGATTTTTTTTTTTCCCCTCTAGACAGAGGCACCTTGGAAGTGGACAGCTGACAGACAGCCACCCCTTATGTCACCCAGTCAGGGTTACTGAGTCTGGGAGAGCTGGGAGGGGGAGGGCGGGGTGGAGAGCAGACAACCGCACACAGCTGGTGGATGGGACGGGCAAGACCGCCTTGGGCTTTCAGGCTGAAGAAGGGGCCACGTGACTTCTGGACTCCTCCTCAGGTCCAGCCAGGTGTAGGAACGTCCAGGAGAGGTGGTCTGAGGAAATCCTGGTACCCCTAACGCAGGGGAGCTGGGCTGGGCCAGTCCTGTGTGACCTGGGCCCTTGCTCCTGGAGAGAGGAGACCAGAACTCAGGGCCCTGGTCCCACAGGAATTCGTGATGATCGTGGTGTTTGGCCTGGAGTACATCATCCGCGTCTGGTCCGCTGGATGCTGCTGCCGCTACCGAGGATGGCAGGGCCGCTTCCGCTTTGCCAGAAAACCCTTCTGTGTCATCGGTGATAAGACCAGCCCACCCGCACCTGACCCCTGACCCCAAGCCCCAGGGTGGACACCCTGACCCAGACCCTGGCTGCTGACAGAGATTCCACGGATCCTCCCTATTCCCCCCCACGCCCGCCCCGACGGCCCCGGCACCCCCCACCCCCACTTCGGAGCCTGGCGGGGTGGCTTGGCTCCCCGGCATGGCCGTGACCTCGGCTCCCCTGGTCCTGCAGACTTCATCGTGTTCGTGGCCTCGGTGGCTGTCATCGCTGCGGGCACGCAGGGCAACATCTTCGCCACGTCTGCGCTGCGCAGCATGCGCTTCCTGCAGATCCTGCGCATGGTGCGCATGGACCGCCGCGGTGGCACCTGGAAGCTGCTGGGCTCGGTGGTCTACGCACACAGCAAGGTGCGCCGGCGGGGGCGGGCAGCAGGGGCCAGCTCACGGGGTGCGGTCTCTGAGGCTCGGCAGGGGCGAGGTCTGCGGGGCAGGTGTAGGCCAGGAGGCGGGGCCTGAGGGGTAGGGCTGGAGGGGCCCACTTGGAAGCTTCTGGGTTTGGGGGTCTATGCGCACAACAAAGTGGGGAGCTGGGGCAGGGTGTGGGGGGGCGGGACTAGATGTTGGGGGTGTGGGGCGGCTGGGGACTGAGATCTGAATGTGGAACCTGGAAGGTCAAGGGCGGGGCCGGGGCGTACCCTGAGTTTTTGTGAGGGCCTCACCCTTCGGGAAGGCGGGAAGGCGGGAAGGCCAGGGAGGGTCTCCTTGAAGGCAGGAGCTGGGGAGGGAAAGCGGGCAGAGCCTCTGTCAGGCAACTCCGAGAGGAGGGGACCTTTTTCCCCCCTCCAGAACACCTCTCTCAAGTCATTGTGGGAACCTCCCACCTGCCCACCTCTGCCAGGTGGGCACAGGGTGACCCACTTCCCCATGCCCCTCCCCCTCGGCCCCCCCTAATGTTCTCACCCTTGCTGCCCTCGCAGGAGCTGATCACCGCCTGGTACATCGGGTTCCTGGTGCTCATCTTCGCCTCCTTCCTGGTCTATCTGGCCGAGAAGGACGCCAACTCCGACTTCTCCTCCTACGCGGACTCGCTCTGGTGGGGGACGGTGCGTGAGGGTCTATGCAGAGCTGCCCTTCTTCCTGAGACCCTCCCCTGCGTGACCACTGTGCCTCTGACTCAGGGTTGAGCGAGCCTGTCCTCTCAGCTAGGGCCGGGGCCCCCTGTGACCAGCCCCTGTGTTAGCCCCCAATCTGCCCCAGTAGATCTGCTTGTGCTCCATCTAGTTCCCCACACCCAGCCCCTGCCACCTCACCTTGATCAGCACAGGGCAGGGAAGGGGAGCGATGATCCATCTATGCCCCTAACCAGCCCCTGTGGACGACCATAGGGCACCCCCCTCGTGATCAGGCTCCCACCTGCCTGTGCCCCAACAAGCTCTTGTGGGTGGCTCCTGAGGGTAAACTCTTTGTGTCCCCAGATCACTCTGACGACCATTGGCTATGGTGACAAGACACCCCATACATGGCTAGGCAGGGTCCTGGCTGCTGGCTTCGCCTTACTAGGCATCTCCTTCTTTGCCTTGCCTGCCGTGAGTCCCCCTGCGCTTAGGATCTCCCGGCCGGGGTGGGGAGGGCCCTGGGGGCAGAGCCTGCTTAGCCCCTCTCCTGGATTTGCAGGGATGGGGGAGGGGAGAGCTCAGAGGGGCAGGGGTGGAGACCTTCTCCTCCTCTTGTCGTCCCCCTCCGCCCCTTTCTCCCAACAACGCCTCTTCCCCTAGGGCATCCTTGGCTCTGGCTTTGCCCTGAAGGTGCAGGAGCAGCACCGTCAGAAGCACTTCGAGAAGAGGAGGATGCCTGCAGCCAACCTCATCCAGGTACAAGACGCCCAGGAAGCCCCTGAAACGAACTGGTGTGTCAACTCCTCTATGCTGACCCAGGTGTCCCAGTTTTGCAACTGTGACTCCACTTTGAAGCTCTGAGAGCAGATGTGACTTCTCCAGGGTCACATGCCAAGTCAGGGCTAGAGCTGGGATGCTAAGGGGGACTTTCAGAAACTTCCCTTGCGCCACAGGCCTAGTTCGGGCCTCATCAGAGCTGCCCCACAGTCCCGCTCCAGCCCCAGCTCTATGTGACCGGCAGTGGAGTGGGGCTAGGGCCTCTTGTCCTGCCACGGAAAGGCTGTGCAGTTATCAGTAAGCCCGCACTGCTCCCAACACCAGCTCATTCCCCAAGCACTCACACAAGTGAATGTTGTAACTATAAACTGAGACAAACACCTTGAAAGAAAGAATAGTTCTCTGAAGAGCATTTAACAGGGTCCTGGCCCGATCTGACCTTGAAGGGGAGCTCTGGGATGATGAGCCTGGGAAATTGATACTTGAATTGAGAGCTGGAGGACTGGTAGGAGTCAAATAGGTGAAGAGGTGAAGGGGGGGAGCATTCAAAGTACGGGAACAGCATGTGCAAAGGCCCTGTGGTGGAATGGAGCATGGTGTGTTTGGTGAACTTGAAGGCAGCTAGCGAGGCTGGGACAGAAAGCTCAAGGAGGAGTATACAGTGGAAGGGGTTGGGTAAGTGGGCAAGGCCCCGACCTGAGGGCCACAGAGAGGAGTTTAACACTCTGCTGAGAGCAATGAAGAACCCCTGACAGGTATGAAATAGGAGGAATGGGTGACATGATCAGATTTGTGTTTTGAAAGGATTGGAGAGGGCCCCAGGTGTGCGTGGGAGATGACACGAGGCTCTGACACCTGTCTGGGCAAGGCAGGGTGCTGGACTGGTATCACAACAGTTGAGGCGGGAAGAAGTGGGCAGATTCTGTATATTTAGGAGGTGAGATTCGTGGCATCAGGAGTGAGGGAGAGGGTGAGGGAGCTGCGTGGCAGGTGACTTCCAGGTTTCTGGCTTGCCCAACTGGATGATTGATGGCCCTCCCCACTGGAGGGGGACTAGATTGGGGCAGGAGGGATGTGAGATTGGCGGGAGCACGTAGAGCGTGAGGGGCCTCAGCCCCCCAGCGAGGCAGCTGCACGTCCGGGTCTCTAGCTAAGAGGAGGGGGCTGTGCTAGAAGCATTGCACCTGGACAGTAATGAAGCCCGGGGCACGGAGGAGCTCGCCCAGTGCAGAGAGCAAAGACGGAGGAGAGGAAATGGTCCAGAACGGAGCCCTTAGGAACCTCAGCATTCAGCGACTGGGCCAGCAGAGTTGAGCCAGTCAAGGAGACAGAGAAGGAGCAACCAGAGGGGTAGGAAGAAAATCAGAAGACCAGGAGTGTGTGCTCTCAGTTTCCCCCACTGCACTGAGACATTCTGATAGGGCATGGGGTGGGGAGAGGCAAGAGCTCCGATTTTGGGGGGACTCTGTGACCCAGCCCTGGCTTCTCTCTAGTCGGTGTGTGCGAGAGCAGCCCCTGCGGGAAGTAGTTTGGGGAATACTGGCACATCCCACCTTGGCCTGCTCCCAGAATGCCACCCTCGCACTCCCCGATCCAAGTCTGACTCAGCACCCCCTTATCTCTCCTCCCAGAGTGGAACCCCCTCCCCATCCCTGCTATTTCCAGCCATCAGCCCAGCGTCCCGTGGGGTACAATGGCCGTCGTCCCGTGGGGCACAATGGCCGTCGTCCCCTGGGAGCTGGCCTTCCAAGGGGCACCACAGGGGCAGGCGGCTGGCACTGTCCATGCCAAGAGACAGCTGGTATTGTGGTGCCCATAATTAATGAGACAGCTCATTGAGCTGCTCCCCAGCTCAAGCCAGGGGCCTAGGCAAGCAGGAAGTAAAAATATTCCTGTCCTAGGAGGGTGCCTGGCCAGTGAGGTCAGCAGTGGGCAGTCCCTTAAGGACAAGAGGCACCCAAAGAAGGGGGGTTCTCCAGGGCTCAGTTAGGCTTAGTCCATGCCTCCCTGCCCTCCCTAATCACCGCACTCACAGTCCCTCCTTGGCTCTTCTTCTTACCTGGAGGCAGAGGGACAGTCCTTCCTCTTGTCCACCCCTCATCCCTCCTGCTGCAGAGGAAATCCTGCCAGTCCCTGGATGCAGAGGGGTTGGTAGGGGATGCTCTTCCCTTCCCTCCTCGACCCCGTGGGCAGTGACAGGCAGCTGGGAAAGATGAGGTGGATTTATTCGTAGTACTAAGAATTCACTCAGTTTCTATTCTCCAAACCTTTGCAGAGCACCTACCATGTGCCAAAGGATACAGTGGTGACCAAGACACAGCTTAGAGTCTAGGGGGAGAGAAAGACAACATTCCTCAAATACACGATGAACAGATACTTACTGGCTGGGGTCACGGGGGATGCCAGGAGGGTTGAACAGGGGAGCCTGGTATGAAGGGCCTTCTCTGTGGCAGGCACCGTGCTGGGCACTTAACAGACATTTGCCCTTTTAATCCTCACATCAGGCTCTTAGGTAAGTACTATTGTATCCAGTCCACAGATGAGGTAGGCGGGGCTCTGCAGCTTCACTTCATTTGCCCACGCGACTAAAGGGCAAAGCCTGGCCTGGAAGCCACGTCTGCCCGATGACAGAGCCCAGCTCTTACCTTGGACCCCTGCTCCCCGCCTTGGGCAAGTCCTTTCTCTCTGGGCCTCTGTTTCTGTCTGGCCCTGCCAGTGGCTGTGGAATTGGAACTGGCCTCTGGCTCTGGGTCTCCTTCCGCTGACCCAAGGACTGGGTCCTCTGAGGGTGGAGGGCTGGTGAGGGGCGGGGAGGCTTCGCTGATGCCGTGTCCCCCCTTCCCTCCCCTCACACGGCAGGCTGCATGGCGTCTGTACTCCACCGACACGAGCCGGGCCTACCTGACGGCCACCTGGTACTACTATGACAGTATCCTCCCGTCCTTCAGGTAGGCCCTGCTGCAGGGGGACGTGGGGCGCGGGGGGCGGTGGCTGGTCGTCATGCCCCCTTGGGGACAGGTGGCTGGGACTCGGCCCTGGAGGGTGGGAAAGGGGTGACGGCTCCCAAAGGAGTATCTGGGGCTGGCTCTGCACGTTCTGTGTAATGCAGAGCCCGGAGCGTCTTCTCTCCCAGTTCGCTCTTCCCCGGGAAGGTGGGGGACGCTGGGCACAGGGCACGGGGTAGAGCCCCGCCCGCCGGCTGCACCCCGGGCTCTGGAGAACTGGCAGTCCGCATGCTAGCCCATAGTGCCGCCATTCAGGGCCGTGGCGCCCCCAGCTCGTCTCCCCTCTGTCTGAGCTGAGGGTCGGGTTAGCCCTTGCCAGCCTGGCAGACTGCAGCTGGGGAGAGAAAGCGCGGTACGGGCAAGAACGTGTGCGCCAGAGTCCAGCACCCGGGTGTGTGAATAGGCCCCGACTTTTCGGGGCCCTAGTGCCCAGAAGCGGGTTCATCCCACTGGCCCGGGCTGGGGTAAGGCTGCACCTGGGGGTGGCTGCATGCAGAGGATTATTAATAGCCATCACCAAGGTCTGTGTGGCCAGGTGCCTGGCCAGGCCCTTGGGCAGGAATGAAGAGCACAGAGTGTGGCTCAGTCCCACGGGCAGGCAGGGAATCAAGAGCGAGGCTGGGCTAGGCTGCTGTGCTCAGCGCTTCTGCGGGTGCCTTTTCCCTCATTAGCCAGAGCAGCTGTTGCGTGATCCCACTCACCCCTACACCTGGCTCCCCCTCCCTGCTCCCTCCTGGCCCCAGGGGCTTCCTCGGGGAGGAGCAGAAGAGAAGGGGCTGGGAGGGGGGCTCCCAGAATCACACTGGGTCCCCCCCACCTCCACTTGGCAGAGGCAACTCCCACCTCAGAGACAGGCATGGTAGTTGGTTTGGAAGGAGCCTCCCTTTCCCAGGGGTAGCTCTAAGGACTCAAGGCCAGGCCCTGGGGAGTGGGGCCGGGGTTGGTGTGTTAGAAATAGGGTGTATGTGAGGGGGAGGGAAGATTTGGGGGTAGTATTGGGTCCTCTGGTAAGAGGGACAGAGCTTGGTTTAGAGATTCTAGGTCCACGGGCCTTCTGCTCCTTGGAGCTCGGTTTCCTTGTCCATATAATGGGAAGGCAGAGGGGAGATACTGTCCTTCGGTTATGGAAACAGGAAGTGGCCTGGGGAGTTAGGAAGAAGCTGAGCCCCAAATCTAATCTCCAAGAACCCAGTGGCAGGAGTGGATGCTGGGGTGGGAAGCTAGCCTAGCTACCCTATCAAGTCTCTCTCCTGAGCCTCAGTTTCCCCCTAAAATCCAGTCAGATCTGGAGGGTGAAGATTTCAGGGTGGCTGCTGGCCTCCAAGGAGGCACAGCTCCATGTCTAGGCGCTCCGCTTGATGAGCAGAGAGTAGGTTAGATCCAAGCTCCCACCTGCCGCCTTCCGAGAGTGCCCTCAAGTTGTGCCCAACCTGCACAGCCGTACTCAGCAGCCCTGAGGGTTTCCCAGGAACTGAGCGCAGAAAGGGAGGGAGGAAGGCTAGTGTCTCCCATCCCCTCCCCTGCCGGTTCTGGCTTGGGGTGTCTGCTGAGCACTGCTGGGTGTCTAGAGGCAGAGCCTGGCAGGATCTGAGCTCCAGAGCTCGGTGCCCACCAGGTGAGCGGGCGGTGCCAGGGCCCTGCCTGCTGCTGATGGCGCCCTCTCCTGCAGAGAGCTGGCCCTCTTGTTTGAGCACGTGCAACGGGCCCGAAACGGGGGCCTGCGGCCCCTGGAGGTGCGGCGGGCGCCGGTACCTGATGGAGCGCCCTCCCGTTACCCGCCCGTTGCCACCTGCCAGCGGCCGGGCAGCGCCTCCTTCTGCCCTGGGGAAAGGTAGGGGCCCCCCGGGGCCGCCACCTCCTCTCGCTTCTCCTCCTCCTCTTCCATTCTTTGTCTCACCCTCTCTCAGACCTGCCTGCAGCCACCGTGTGGGTGTCAGCCTGTTCTGGGGACTCCCAGGCCTTGTCATGAGGCCTGGGCAGTTGTCGTCGGATGGCCTGACAGTTACAGACTGAGAGCCTCCCTGGAGCGGCCAGGCTGGACTCACCTGCTTGTCACCTGGGGCTCTAAGGGTCTGAGCGGGGGACATATCCGCACTGCCCTTTCCCGGCACCTCCCCCATTCATTCCATTTGTCCTCTTTCTTTCTCTGTTTCCACGTCCCCTCACTCTTCCACCCCTGCACCCCCATCCCTCCCGGGCAGCTGGAGAGAGGAGGAGGCCTCTGGCCACAGGTGCTTACGGCTCAGGTAATCGTGGGCACCATTCTGGGGCGTGAGGGCAGGGAACCCCCTCCCCCAGCATGTTTCTCTAGAAGGGGCTCGCCACTGAACTTGCCTCTCGGGAATGAGGTGCTACCTGGAGAGAGCGCTCTGTGACTAAGAACCGCTGTAGGACCTCCGTAAACTCAGCCAATGACTAATGCTCTTGTCTTGTGCAATCCTTGTCCACAGCTTGGCTAATCCCAGAGGGTCCTCTTGGGATTCTCCCATAATGCCTTTCTTCCTTACTGAGGGACATTTTGCTGCTCCTAACAGTCTCTTTTCCCTTCACCTGTCTCTCCTGGAGCTTTTGCGTCTTGAAAGAAGAACAAAGAAAGGACAATGCTTACCCCCACATAAATGTTCAAAGTAGTGGAATTTCAGGCACTTTTGGAGAAGGGAAGCTCACTGACTCACAGTACGGGAAAGGGGCTGCTCCTGCAGAGGTATAGCTTTGAGGTCAAGGATTCAATCCCACCCCCCATTCCTCCCCTGCTCCCTCCCTATCTCTTTGTTTTGTCTCATCTTCACACATCATCCCCGATCAGCCAGGTAGACATCTGGGCCTTGAGCCTCAGGTGTGATTCTGAGCCCTGGGCCCAGAACAAGGGAGGGGAGAAGACGCCAGCCACTCAGCGATCAGAAGGAGGCAGTGTGGTGAAAGCCGGCCTCTGACACCTGAGGCTGTGTGTCCTTGAGAAAGTCATCGAGTCACACGGGGCCTCTGGATCCTAGGCAGAACATCAGCGATGTTTAGGCTGATCAGGGGCTCTGGGTTCTCCAGGCTGAAAAGGCCTGGGGAACAGGGGGTGGGGGGTGGGTGGTGCAGAGGATGCTGGGAGCAGCATTTCTTTCTTCCCTGTGCTCAGTGAGGGCATCTCTGGCCAGGGGCTGGACAGGAAGCAGGGAGATGGAGGGTCCCTCCAGGTCAGGGGCTGGAGGGAGGGGCAGCATGACTGGCCAGGCCAGGCTGGGAACTCCCTGGAAGAGAGTCCACGGTGCAGCCCTGGGTCGGATTCTCTGTCCCTGCCTGAAGGCCCTTCAGTGTTACCCCCACCCCCATCCAGCCACAGCTTAAATTTGAGCAACCCTGCCCAGGGTCTGGGCCCGTGCTCTCTGGAGCTTCCAGTTTGCTCTGGTCTTACCTGGCCTGGATAGGAAGGTGCTGAAAACGAAGACGAACCTGGAGCCCAGCACCTCTCCCACCCACAACTGCTCCGGGGCTCTGAGTCCCCCAAAGCCTAGGACCAGATGACTGCCGAGGGCTTGGCATTCACTAACTCCCAGCCTTGTGTCCGTCTGCCTTGCAGTGTCTGTGTGGCCAGGGCTCATGGTGATGGTGGTGGAGTGTCCCTCCTTCCCAGGCACCCCAGGAGGCTGAGCTGTGACTTCTAGGACATCAGTCACCAGGCTCAGGCCAAATGGCCATATCCTTACTCTTGGTTGTCTGGGCCCCATGGGGTGGGTGCTCTGGACAGGAGCCCCACCCCCACACCCCCACATACACATACACACTTCTCCTGGTTGGCCACACCCTCAGTGGCCCTTGTGGATGGACCCAGGCTGAACACATTTCCAGGACTTCCAAAAGCAGGACTTCCTGGGGGATGGTCTTGCCAAGGCCAGCACCTCCTCTCTTTGAGGTTTTTCAATGAGGCGCTAAGACGATGTTTCTCAAGGCACGGTCCACTGACTTCCTGCATCAGCATCGGTGGGGTGTTCGTTAAAAAATGCAGATGCCTGGACCTCTCCCCAAGCCCGTGGAATGAGAATCTCTAGGGGAGAGGCACAGAACTCTGCATATTTAACATGCTGCCCAGGAGATCCTGATGCAAATCTTGAGAATCTCTGCATTCTGGGGATGTGGGCTGGAGGATGCTTTGGGTGGGGGTTCTTCTCTCCCACCAGCCGCAGGAAGCCAGCCCCATCCTGGCAGCTCCCCATGCTCTGCCCACCTGCCCCCTTCCCACTAACCTCTGTTTGTGTCTTGTTCTCAACTTCCAGCCAGATGTTTAGTAATAAACGGAGTTTCTTTCGGATCCACGCCAGCTGGAGACCGAGGTACCCCCTCGCCTGCTCCTCCTGTCCCCACTCCTCTTTGCCCCACCCGGTTCGGGGGCTGGAGAGGGGGACAGGATAGGCCAAGGACAAGGTGCATGTGCCTGCCGCCTGCCGTCTGCCTTGGGGCCCTGACGAGCCTCTTACCTTCCTGGGGAGGCCTCTGCCAGGTCGGGGGGCATGGGCCTGGGGCCCACTCTGCCACGAGGGACATCTGTAGGAGACTTGGGTTGAGTTCTGGCTCTGCCGCTGACCCCCTGTGTGATCTGGGTCACATTGCTTCCCTTCTCTGGAACTCAGTTTCCTATGTGTGGAATGGGCAGATTGAACTAGAGGCTCTCTGAGGGTCCTTCCCACTCTGACTTTTGCCGGGCTTTGGGTTTAGCTCCCTGGCTTCCCACTGCCCCACCTAGGGACCTAGCCTATGCCTGGAGGAGCTGGGATTGGTACCTCTTTCACTAACTCTAGAGCCCAGCTTGGATAGCCGCATCACCACCACGTGCCGGGCCCTGCACTAGACACAGGGATGAATGAAAGATGGCACCTGGAGGCTTGCAAAGAGCAAGGGCTGTTCAGTGTGATGAATGCAATGAAAGGAGGAAGCAGAGGCGCTACAGAGCCAGGGTCAGGCCCTTCACCTAGAGGAGGCCCCAAAAAGGAGTGGACGTGGGGGAGGGCATCCCAGGCCAAGGAAGCAGCATGCATCACGTGGTGCATCATGGTGAGGAGGCGAGAGAGAGAGAGAGAGAGAGAGAGAGAGAGAGAACAGCCGTGGGGAAGGAGCAGGCAGCCCAACATGGCCAGATCAGAGAGTGCGGGGTCAGGAGTGAGGTCGGGGGCAGAGCTGGATCATGAAGAACCCCAAAGTCCTGTATGAGCGCCATCCTGTAGGCCCTGCCTGGCGGCCTGGGCTCCTTGAGTCTTGGGTTGCCCAAAAGTGCTTCTGGAGCCTTGTGGGTTGAGAGGCCCATAAGTACATGGGTGACAGAGCTCCTGGCTGCTCATCCAAGAGACAGTGCCTCTTAGGAACTAGTGTTCTGGATCCAAACCTGGCCACAACTTGCTAGCAAGGGGAACGTCACCTTAAGCCCTGGGTGCCTCAGTTTCTTCAGTGTAACATGCGGATGGTAATTGCATCTGCTTCCACTCAAAATGTGCCTGGATAATAGGAAGTGCTATATAAATGGTTGGCCTTGTTCAGTGTGGGATGTTGAGCAGTTAAGGTCTTATTTTTAAAAATAGCTTGGAAACCATGGCTGATGGAAATGGGGACACACCTGAAGGGTTAAGCCAAGGAGTCTCTGGGTTAGACCTGCCCTTTTGCAAGATGACTTTGGCTGTGTGGGCATGATGGGCAGGCAGGGCAAGGCCGGGGCAGAGGGGCCAGCGATGAAGCTGCATCCACAGTCCTGAAGAGAGGGGCTGTATGCAGCATCAGAAGGGGTAGGCTGCCTCTTGTCCCCATGTGATTGGCCTTTGGTAGCAGATGGAATCCTTAAAGTCATTCCTTGTGGATGCGAGCACAGGGGTTGACCCAGCAGGGCAGTCAGAGGGCAGCCTGTGTCCAGAGCTTACCCTCCGCCAAAGGATAGCCTCAGTCAAGCCTAGCCCATCCGTGTCCCAGGCATCAACAGACCCCTTAGACCCGTTTCTCAACCTCGGCACCATGGAAGTCTGGTTCGGAGAATTCTTCATTGGTTGGTGGGGGAGGGGGTTGTCACAAGCATTATTTAGCACCGTTTCGCAGCCTCCCTGGCCTCGATCAGTTGCCAGGAACACCCTCCAATGTGACAACCAAAAATGTCTCCAGACATTGCTCATGGATTGGGGCCTAGTGAGCAAAATTGCCTCCAGTGGTTACCGCCCTAGACGCTCTCCTGATCATTAGTTCCAGAGAAAGAACAGTGTCTCAAGTCAGAAAAAAATGGGTTCTGATCCTTACTGCATCCACAGGGGCTCTGGGACTTTGGGCAGGTCACTTTCCCTCCTTCCCAGTCTGTAACCTAGGGATGGTAAATGTGGAGCCCACCCCACAAAGCGGCCGAGAGAGAGCTGGAAGGGCCAAGGCATTCAGACAGGACCGCGCGTGTGCTGAGGAGCCCGGGACGGGAAGTTCTTCCGATGTCCACCGCTTGCCAGGTTTCTTTCCATTTTGTTTGAGCTTTTAGGCTCCAGAGAGGCTGACGTGAGCCATTTCCTGGGCCTTGCCCAAGGAGCTGGAATCCAGGGCCACCCCTGGGAAAACAGTGCCTTCTTACGTTGAAGAGGAGCCCAGGGCCTCTGGCTGGCTGGAAAGTTACAGAACCCCACAAACCAGGCTGGAAGCTCCTTCAACCATCGCAGAATCAGAGCTGGAAAGGGACCTTTCAAGGCCTCTAGTACAAGCCTCCAGACCCCTTCCTCCCCAAGTCCTGCTGAGAGCAAGCTCAGTCTTGCTTGTATACTTCTCATGACAGGGAGGTCACACCCTTCCCCCAGAATGTCATTGGAGTAATGTGCTGGGCGCAGAGATCCGGAGTTCCAGGCCCTTGGTTATGTGTCAGGGCCTTCTCCACCCCCCTCTTGCTCTCCCTCTTGGAGGAGTGGAGGACAGAGGGAGGGGTTGCACGGGCCGGGCGGGTGGGGGGTGCTTGCCAGCATGAGGAGAGCCTGAAGGAATGGCTCTGCAGAGGAAAGTTTGGGAGAGCCAACCTCAAACTTTGGTTGGAATCTCTGGGATGTGTTGAGGGGATCCTGGGCCAGCAAACGGCATGCTGGATTGTGGGGCTGCCTCGTCCTTCCCTTCTGATATCCTCGGGGCCCCAATCCATGACCTATAACTTCTCCCTTCTAGAAGGGCAGAGGTCCCTACTCCTAAGGATGGCCCTACATCCTGGCTGCCTTCCCGAAGGTGCCCCTGGTTTCGAGATCTTCCTCACTTCAGTACCTTGGCTCTGTACTCTGTACCCCATGCCCAGGGTATGGGGGACGCTAGCTCTCATCCAGCCCTGAAACCAGAATCTGTCCTCTGGTCAACTCTTGACCTGAAAGTCCTTGATAGTAGGTGACACAGTCTCCTCCCCCAATCCATGCCGCACCTTAGGCCTCCTCCAAGACTGGCTGGTGCTTTCCTGAGCCAGGGCCCTGGACATTTGGGGTGGAAGGGCCCCCAACCTGTCTAAGCCACAGCAGGGAGGCAGTGGTGACACTCCAGGGCATGGGATGGGGGACCTTTGCATACGTCCTACTCAGACAGTGAGAACGTGGTCCTTAAAACTCTTGGACACAGAGTTACTCTACCAGGTATGGCTAACCAGGGCCTGTCCTGGGCAACCTGGGGCCTCCGCAAGGTTTGGGGTTGTGGTGGGGAGTTGGGGTGTGGGAAGGGAGGTCTGAGCACAAGCACAGACACGCACATGTGTGTTCCCATGCACACAGACGTGTGTAGGTGTTGTTAAAATGGGGGTTCGTTAGGCAGTGGGGGTTGTGGAGCTGGGAGGGTGAACTCCATCCAGGTAGGCAGAACTCAGGCAGGGGAGACCACAGAAACACAGGTTAAGACCTTCACCGGGAGAGCGGGCACCAAACATGTCCAGGGCGTATATGTGGGCCCAGCAGCTAGACCCACAAGGCCAAGGCCCTCTGCAGCCGGCTCATTGCACCCCTGGGCAGCCCTGTTTATGCTGAAGCCTGTGTGATGCAGACCTTTGGAGTTTTGCAATGTTCTGCCTGCAAAGCTGGACTGGGTCCTAAAGCCCTGACCTGACTGACCAGTGTGGGATCAAAGAGCTCCAGTAGGAAAGGAGGAAAATATACACTGACACATGTAGATACACTAGTACCAGGGTACCCACACTGTCACACGGCATGCACGCATGTATGCACACACACACACACACACACACCCCAACTCCACACAGCCTGCCTCTGTGTACCATGAGGACCTGGAGGCCTTTCTCAGTGTGCATGGCCAGGTGAGCCTCTCCATCCCTCAGCAGCCTGTCTGTGCCCAAAGGGGTGGCCACCTCCACCTCCACCCACCCAGCTGTGCCAGGCCCAGCTCTCCCATCCTCCTGTCTGTCTCTGACTCCCTTCTTGGGTCTCTCTCACTCCTTCCGCTCTGACATCTGTCTCCTGTGCACCCCTTATATCTGTCTGCGAAAATGAGGGGTGGGAGATGGGGGTAGGGAGGGGACCTGCTCAGACTGACCCCGCATCAGCTTCCTGTAGGGGTCAGGGTCCCCTTCGCCACACCCTTGTTCCATCCCAGGAAGTCTCCACTTGGTGGAGAGTCAAAACCCAGTAGCCACCCCCAAGTCCTAAGTCAGCCGTGTCCCCACGCACACCCATCCCCAGCTCCGGCTAACGTGGCTCTCTCCCCCACCCGACCTGCCCTGCCAGCAGCCGGATGGGCATCAAGGACCGCATCCGCATGGGCAGCTCTCAGCGACGGACAGGCCCCTCCAAGCAGCACCTGGCCCCTCCGCCGATGCCCACCTCCCCAAGCAGCGAGCAGGTGGGCGAGGCCGCCAGCCCCACCAAGGTGCAGAAAAGCTGGAGCTTCAACGATCGCACCCGCTTCCGGGCCTCCCTGAGACTCAAACCCCGCACCTCTGCTGAGGGTGAGCCCCTGGGGGCCTGGGGCCCAGGACCTACCTGCTGTGGTGGGCGGGGCAGGGACAGAGTCTGGGCCAGGGGTGGAAAGATGGTTCTAGTCTCAGCTCTATAACGGACTGACCATCTTTGGGCACTGGTCTCCTGGTCTGTGAATTGGGCGTCATAACACCTGCTTTGCTGGGCACAAGACTGTTCAAGAATCTAATGAGAATGCAGAAGGTGGCGCTCGGTAGTGGGGAAGAGTGCAGGCTTTAGAGCCAGGCTGCTGGGGTTTGAATCCTGGCTTTGCCACTTCTTGGAAAGTTACAGAATCCCACAAACCAGTCTTTGGGAGGTGCTGATCTATGAGAGTCTGGGCATGGCTGGTGCCCAGGGCCCCCGCTTCCCTGCCCAAGAAGCTGCCTGGCCTTCCACCCTCTCCTGCCCCCATGGAGCAAGGATAGCGTCTGCTCTCTGTGCAGTGCACCAGCCTGGGAGAAGCGTTTCTCTTCCCCGGAGACAGAAGGACTTGCTTTCAGGGCCTTCCCCAGCAGCAGAGCTGGGCATGGGGGCCAGCCCCTCGAGCTTCCTTCCCTCTTGGCTGAAGGATAAAGCTGTGTGTGTGATTATGTGCAGAGGTCTCAGGTCCCTTGTCTCTGAGGCTCACTGTCCTTGTGGGACCAGTGGGCCTTCCTAATTTGCATCAGGCCAAACCAGATGTGCCCTAAAACAACTCCCACTTACCTGGCCACTGGGCAGATTCTTACCCTGACTGGTCAGAGGGCAGATGGGTGTGCAGGAAGCCAGAATTTTCCAACCTGGGTAACGCAGCCAGGGAGGCAGGAGCCTGGTCTGCCTTGTGCCCGCAGGAAGGTTCTGGACCCTTTCTGAGCCTCTATCTCCTGATCGGTATCTCTAAGGGTGGTTCGGCAGGTGGTGGTAGGAGTTGGGAGGGGCCCCTTCTGCCGCCACCACCCGGGCCCCTAACTTTCCAGAGGGCCCCTCGGAGGAAGTGGCAGAAGAGAAGAGCTACCAGTGTGAGCTCACTGTGGATGACGTCATGCCGGCTGTGAAGACGGTCATCCGCTCCGTCAGGTGAGTCTGAGGCCTGAGGTGCCCCCCCCCGAATCCGTCTGCCACCCATCGCTGCTCCCCATCTGGGGCCTGCCCTCATGGCCAGGCCTGGCCTAGCTCCCGGGCACACCAGCTGCTGCCCGCCTGGCACCCTTGGCTGAGCAGGCTGGTGGGGACCCTGGAGTGTGGGTGGGGTGGGAGGTGGCATATGGCTCCCAGCAGGGTTTGCTCATCCTCTTCACGGCTGGAGGGCTGGCTGGCTAGGGCGGTAGGCTCGGCTGCCCACCACAGTCCCTCTCCTCCACCCGCAGTGTCCTCTCTGCATCTCCCCCCTCCTCCCCCCTAGCTGTGTACCAGCCACTGCCTCTCCCTGCGTCTGTCCTGTGTGCTCTTTCCCTCCAACTCTGTGTCTCAGTTTCATCCTCCTTTTGCTTCTGTGTCTCAAAGTTTCCCTCTCTCCTTGGGTGGCTTGACCTCAGCTTGTCTGTCTCCCTCAGGGCTTCCTCTAGAGCAGTGCTTTTCAAACCACAGGTCACAACAGTTTGAAATCAACTTAGTGAAATCAGTTTAGTGGGCCATGGTCAGCATTTAACAGCAACAACAAAAAGGAATAGAAAATAGTAGAGTGCATTCCCCCACAGGAGTGGCAAATAATGTTGATGAAACCTGTTTCAGTTGTGTGTGTGTGTGTGTTTGTGTGTACTGGCTTCTGATGTAAAACATATTTCTGTTTTTTTTTTTTTTTAGGATTTATTTATTTGAGAGAGAGCGAGCACAAGCAGGGGGAGGGGCAGAGGGAGAGGGAGAGAGAGAATCCCAAGCAGACTCCCCGCTGAGTGTGGAGTCCAAAGACTTTGGGGGCTGGATCTCACCACCCTGAGATCATGACCTGAGCCGAAATCAAGAGTCAGACTCTTAACCGCCTGAGCCACCCAGGCGCCCCGTAAAATGTATTTCTTATGGTGGGTCTTGGTCAAACAAGTTTGCCAGTCCCTGTCGGGCTGACTGTACTGGCTGTCTCCCCGCCTTGACAAGAGTGGCCCAGAGTCTCCTGAGCCCCTTAGCCATGGCTCTGGCTTCCACGCTTCTCTGCGTGGAGTCCTGGCCTAGACCCTGTCTCCAGCCTGCAGCTCTGTAGCTCCAGAGACTCCCTTTACGCCCAGGCCTTCCATGCTCACCTCCTCTCCTCTCTGCCTGATGCATCTACCCACAAGCCTCTTTGTTTTGTGTTCCTTGTAAAATCAGAGTGAGCTGGGCCCCTTGCCACTCCCCAGAGAGTCTGAGGCCTCTCCCCACCCCCTTTTTACACATGCTGTCTCTCTCCTCCAAGTGACCAGCTTCTGGAACACATCGCCCGAGCCGCCACCTGGCCTGGGTCAGGTCTCCTTGGTCACCCCCCAGATCCCTCACACCCAGCATGCCCCAAACCTGCTCTTCCTCCCTGTTCCCATTTCAGGCAGTGGCACCACCATCCACCCCGTTGCCTAAGCCATGGGAATTATTCTGGACTCAGACTTGGAACCTTGAAGTCCCTTTTAGTCCTGAATTGCTCCCAGCTGCCCACTCCCAGCTCAGGCCCAGCCCCTGGGTCTTGTTGTCCTGCCCAAGACTCTGCCCCTCTGGAGCATTCCCCCACACAGGCGGGCAGAATGATCATGCTAACGCAGAGGAAACCCTTCCCCACCACCCCAGCCGCCCATTGCCCAATCTCTGCCAGGGATTCGGGGCTCTTCAGAGTACCTCCTCCCCCTGCCCACACCTCCTTTTCAAGGCCAATCTCTTTCTCTGTCTTCTTACATGCCACCCCACCTCCCCAGGTGGATCAACCCCTTAGCTTCACATTCTGTCCCGGCTACTTTGAACAGAATCTCACTCACATGCCTCTATCTGTGTCCAGAAAGCCTCTTTTCATCCCCCTTTTGCCCTTGGGAAGTATCACTCTCAAGCCTTGTCCTCTGCTCTCCCCAGCTGAGACCCTCCTTCTCATCGTCCCAGACCGCTCTCTCCATTCCTTGACATGGCCCTCGTCACCCCATAATTGTGTGTCCTGTTTCCCACTCCAGAACAGGGCTCCTGAGACCAGGGTTTGGGTCTGATGCCTCTTGGGTGCCCAGGGTCCAGCACAGTGGTGCTAACAAGCATTTGTGGAGTGAATGCAAAAATGTCTTCCCCCAAGCGGTCTTGATCACCAGTGTTCACAGATGTCTGCCCTGTGTCCCAGCTAGCAGGAAGAAACCAGGCCCGGTCCCTGTGCTCCCAGGCTAATGCTACTGTAGATTTAGACACATTAAAAAAAAAAAATACCAAAGAGACATCCGGGGCCTGGGGGTGGACCGTGGTGGGGAGGCAGGGAGGCTGGGAGACCCAGCAGAGGCTGTTTGCAGTGACCCAAGCAGAAGGTGCCCTCATGCTAGGCAAAAGGTTAGCAAAGGGATGGAGAAGGGGCTGGAAAAGAATCCCTTCCCGCAGAGACCCCCTTTCCCGGCAGGATCCTGAAATTCCTGGTGGCCAAAAGGAAATTCAAGGAGACACTGCGACCATACGACGTGAAGGACGTCATCGAGCAGTACTCGGCGGGGCACCTGGACATGCTGGGCCGGATCAAGAGCCTGCAGGCTCGGTGGGTGCGCTGGCAGTGAGGCCGAGGCCCCAGCCCCAAAGCGGGGACTGAGGGCCCGAGCTCCCCACCCGCCTCCCGCCCGCGCCCGAACAGAGCCGCGAGCGCCGCCTAGGGGCCGCTGCGGGAGCTGGAGTTTCTGGCCTGGGCAAGGCTTCTGGCTCACAGCGCGCCACTGAGGCCTGACCCGGCACCTGTCTAGAGCCTGAAGAAGGACCCAGCCGCACGTCCTCTGTGCGAACCCTACTGACCTGCACTCCTCGGGCGACGTCTTTAGATGACTGTTTCCTGGTCCTAAAATAATGGGATTAAAATAATCAATGATCTCCCATCTCCCAAGGGGATAGGCAAATTGTCTTCAATGCTGCCCACCTCTTGCCTCTGGAACCCTCCCGCACCTCTTCTCTCCACCCAGCATATAGGAAGAATTCTTGCACCAAGACCCTAATCACCTACACCTTGCCCTTCTCCTCTTGTGGCCTGCATTCTCACTGCCCATTCATTCTCTTGTTCTCTTAAGAAATAGTCACTCGGCTTTTATTACTTGCCAGACAGTTGGGCTCTGGTGGAAAGCAAGAGTCCCTGCCCTCATGCAGCTTTTATTCTAGTGGAAGAGGACAGATGATAAATAAGATGGAAACTAGACGATATCAGATGATGATCAAAGCTAAGGAGAAACATAAGGGTTAGGGTGTTGGGGTTTGTGATTTTAAATAGGTAAGAAGGTGACATTTGAGAAAAACAAGAAGAAAGGTGGGGCAACCAGCCCTGTGGCTGTTTAAGGGTTTTCAGAGGGAAGAGCAAAGGCTTGGGCAGGTGTCTGGGGTGTTGTTTTAGGAACAGCGAGGAGCCCAACGTGTCTGTTCTGGCCTGATGAATGGCACTTGGACTGTATAAAGCTCCGTGGGCCACTGCACACATGCTGGCGTTCATCCAGGGGGAGGTGCAAGCCTTGGAGAGCTTAGAGCAAAGGACGGACAAGATCTGAGCTGTATTTTTAAAGGAGCACCGTAGGTGCTGTGCTGAGGAGGACCTATAAGGGAGCGAGTGTGGAAGTCAGGAGCCTGCCTCAGACATGCAGGCAAGAAATGATGGGGACTTGGACCGAGGTGGCAGCAGTGGGGGTGGGGAGAAGTATGCAGACTCCAGATAGATTTTAAAGGTAGAGCTGACAGAGTTTTCTGATGGGGTATAAGAGAAAAAAAGAGAGTCGAGGCTGAAGCCAAGGGTTGAGGCTCGAGCAACAGGAAAAAGTTGCCGTTTGTTGACACGGAGAAGGCAACAAGTGCAGCAGGTTTGGCTCAGGTGAGTTGGGAGCTGTTGGGTTATGGGGCCCATTGGACATCTACAGGGAGTGTTGCTCTGGCAGTTAGACTGAGCCGTGTGGACTTCAGAGGAGAGCTGTGGGCTGGAGATACAGATTTGTGTCAACACTGTGCAGAGGCATTGCAAATCGGGAGCTGAAGACGGCACCTACTGAGAGTGCATAGGGAAAAGAGGTCCCAGGAGTGAGCCTTGGGTCCTGCGGTATTTCATGGAGGTAGAGGAGGAACCAGCAAAGGAGAGTGAGAAGGAGAAGTCAGTGAAGTAGGAGGAGAACCGGGAGAAGGTAGTGTTTGCGACCCCACATGAAGGAAGCTCGGGAAGAAGGGTGATCAGATGTGCCGAGTGCTGGAGTGCTGCTAAAAGGTCAAGTATAACGAGGCCTGAGAGTTGATCATCGAATTTAGCAACATGGAGGTCATTTGGGATCTTGGCAACAGTAGTTCTGGTGAGATGGTGGGAATGAAAGCCTGATTGGAGTAGGTTTAAGACAGAAACGGAGGAGAGAAATTGGAGACAGTGGGCAGAGATAAACGCTTTCAAGAATCACGCTGTAAGGGAGAGCAGAAAAATAAGGTGGGACCAGCTCCAGCCTTGTCCACCTTATAACTCGCATTCCCGTTTGGGTCTCTCTTTTCCCAGTCCACCACTTCCCACCTGTCCTCCCACCAGGAAGTTGCTTTACTTGTCATGCTTGTGTGTGGTCCCTCTGCTCGGCTAGTTGGAAAACCCAAAAAGCAGAGGCCCGGCCCCTCCATCCATCTCAGTCTCCATTTGTCAGGACAAAATGGCCCCCTCCCACCCGTGCAGGCTGTGTCTCCCCTTTCAGCAGGCAACCTAGAGTTCTTGAGGGAGGGACGGGTGGCGTGTGTCTGGACCCTTTGACAGTTACTTTCTTCCACAGGGTGGACCAGATTGTGGGCCGGGGGTCCGGGGACCGGAAGGCCCGAGAGAAGGGAGACAAGGGACCCTCCGACACGGAGGCGGTGGATGAGATCAGTATGATGGGACGCGTGGTCAAGGTGGAGAAGCAGGTGAGTATGGGATGGAGTTTCGCTCGTATGGCGGAAGCTGGTCGTCGACCAAGAAGCTCCAGAACGCCGCGGGGCACAGGCAGGGTGCACTTCTCAGAACCACAGCCCAGAACACCAGCCAGGGAGGCCTGATCAGGGCCCACGCGTCCGGGGCCCCACCGGTCCCCGCCCCACAGATAAGTCCCGCCTCCCAGGAAGCCCGCCCACTCCTGCTAGACGACCCCGATAAACCCACCCGCTCCTGCCAAGCCCCGCCTCCAGGTGGCTGTGGTCTCAGATAAACCCGTTCTAAATTTCATCTACTTCCGTGTGAGCCCTCCTCAGTTGTCTGTCTCTAGCTCCCGGACTATTCCAACCAATCACAACTAAATTTCCCTCCGGGAATGAACCCCAGCTTCCCACCTTCGTCCCGCCCTCCGGCCAAGCTCCGCCCTTCCGGTCGCACCTCCCGCGGGAGGAGCCGCGTCTCCCAGAAGCGCCCCTTCCCGGCCAAACCCCGCCTCCTGGCCGCGCTCCTCCTCAAGCCCCGCCCAAGCCCCAAGCCCCGCCTCCAGCCGCGCCCCGCCCCCAGGTGCAGTCCATCGAGCACAAGCTGGACCTGCTGTTGGGCTTCTACTCGCGCTGCCTGCGCTCCGGCACCTCGGCCAGCCTGGGCACCGTGCAAGTGCCGCTCTTCGACCCCGACATCACCTCCGACTACCACAGTCCTGTGGACCACGAGGACATCTCCGTCTCCGCACAGACGCTCAGCATCTCCCGCTCTGTCAGCACCAACATTGACTGAGGGGCTTCTCAGGGGCGGGGCAGCACACGGCCAGCCCCTGGGCCTGGCGCTCGGACCCGCCCCCTGAGGCCTCCGGACTCCTCTCTTACTTGAACTTGCTCCCTTGCGGGGAGAGAGGCCACCTGCAGTATTGAGCTGTCTGGATGGGCGAGATACCCGCCGTGGGGGTGCCAGCGACCCGCCCCATCTCAGGAGCGTGAGATGCCAGGCCACACGGAGGGCAGCAGCAGGGGCTGCCCCGCGGCCTCTGAGCCCCCCCAGTGCCCTGCCCGTTCCATCAAGGCCCTGCATGGCCCGCCTGGCAGGGGCACTGTCCCGGGAGTGGGAGTGGGGCGCTGGGGTCCTGGGCCCTGACCCAGCTTCCAGCTATGCAAGGTGAGGTCTCTGGCCCGCCCTTCGGACCGAGCAGGGAAACCCTCCCGCCAAGTCCCCGCCCCACTTGGGGGTGGGCCCAAGGTGCCCATAGGTACCCACAAGCATAGGACCCTGCCACAAGGCAGTTGGGCACCATATATGCAAACTATGTTAAATATGCAACTTTGGGGACCCCCATGGGGTCCCTCTGCCCCTCCCTTCTTGGGAGATGGGCCCCCAGCAATAGCTGGTCTCAGGCTGCTTGGCCATGACCCCTATCCCTGTTCTTTGGCTTATCACCCGCTCCTCACCCAGCATGGGGCCTGTTTCTCCCTTGCCTCCCCAAGGGCAGTGCTTGGGCTTTTCTTCCCATTCGCAGGTATCCCCTCCCAGGGGCTCCTTCTTCCTGCTGGATGTCCACTCCCCTCCTTGGCCCTCCAGACACATTATAGCACAAGTTTCTGTATTTGCCTCCAAATCTCCCATGGACAGTGCTCCCATGGTCACCCAAAGTTTCCCCGAACATGCAGAAAGTCTCACACTCCCTGACACACACGATCACACACACCTGGAGATGTGCGCACACAGCCGTTCAGCCTTCCTTGGACCTCTGCAGCTGATGCCAGTGGCCTGGCCTTGCAGGGTGATGTCCACTAAGGGGAAGCCTGCCACTCCATCTAAGTAGGAGAGGGAGCTCTGAAGTGACCCCAGGCCTCTCTAGGCCTCACCTCCGAGGTTTACCAGCTCCCTTTTCTCAAGAACATCTACTTCTCACTGGTCCAAGAGCCCTAACTGCTGCTTCTCCTGCCCCCAAGGACCCTCCTTGGCGTTCCTACAGCACAGCTCAGGCCTAGACCACTGGGGGCTGGACAGCACTGGAAAGACCCCAGGCCCTTCTCCAGGGTGGTTATCAGGCCCGCTTCCACTAGACTTGCCCCCTTCCTAGTCACTGTCCCTCCCTGAGAGAATAATAATGCATCTAGCCACTCCTACTTGGCCAGCACGAGCTGTGCATCTGACATGCACAAGCCCTGTTTCCCTGCCTTCTCCACCTCACTCTTCACTTCAGTTGGCAGCCCCCCATACTGGCATAAGTCCCCCCCCTCCACTCCAGGCCCCCAGCACCTCTTTGGTATCCTGACCCTTCTGTCCCTCTTTTGCAAAGCTAATGCAGGGAGCAGGAGCATGATGGGTAGTGGACCGATGGTGACCCTCTGTGGGGTGCCAGGGAACCAGGGGCTCTGCCCAGCTGCCTGCATCTCATGACTGGGGACCTGCATGCACCAGCACCAGGGCTGGGGCTGGATCTTGCTCAGTCCCCTGGTGCCCAGCCTCTGCCCCAACAGACCCTCTGCATGTGACCATCATGCCCTGGATGGAGCCTGTCCTGGCTCACCTCACCTGCACTGCACTGTCCCCAGAGAGCCACCCTCTAACCCCTCAGAGACAGAGCTGTGGAGAGGGGCAGGAGAATGGGATTACCCTGTGACCAAAGGAGATTTGGGATGAAGCCCTCCCTCCTACGACCGAGTTCCCCCCACAACCCAGTTCTCGGACATGCAAGTACCTCACTTTGTTAACTTATTAACTTATTGGTTTCATTAAAGTTTTCAGTAGGAGGTGGTTGCTTTTCCTGTTCAGTGGCGGTGGGGTGGCGTACCTGGTCTGGGGGTTGGGATGAAGAAATTTGGATTAGTCAGCGCTCTTTTGGTTGTAAACAACAAAAACCTAATGCATTATAGCTTAAAGAAAAAAAAAAAGAAAGAAAGAAAATGGAACCTATTAGCCTGGCTGGATAACTAAACCGTCAGGTGGATAGAGTGGTTTTCGGCACAGCTAGAGCTGGGTGCGTAACGTGTCCGGGCTCTGCCTTCTGTCTCAGCCTCCCTCTCAGGCAGGCTGACCTCTCATGATGACCCCTGGTACTTACACATTTACCTGCTCTTGGCTTAGGGCCCCCAGTGAAAAGTGAGTACCTGTTTCCTAATAGTATGTGTCAGTCAGGGTCCACTTAGGAAAACAGAAACTAGGCTAGGTTTTCAACAAGGAGAATTTACAAAAGGGGCTGGATTACACTGCTGTAGGGGGGCTCAAAGAGCAAAAAGAACACTAAGATAGCTGAGAGGGGATCCTTGCAGGCAACAGCTGTCTCTCTTAAGGCTGCAGGAATAGGGGAGAGGTTGAGGTTAGCAGAACCCACAGGCTTGATTGCGAGAGTGCTGTAGTGCTAGGGCTCAAGAATCTGAAAAGGGGGTCTGGCTGGCTGGTCCTAGTACCTCTTGGGGGTACAGTGAAGCTTGTCTGGGAGCGCAGGAAAACAGCTGACGCCTGGTGTCAACTATTGGCATTAGGCTGCGCCGATAAACTTACAGTCAAAGGAAGAAGGAAGTCTCCACTCCTCCTGCCTTCCAACCTTTCCCCAATGCCCCTTATTGTCAAGGCCAGCCAACAGAGGTAATGTGGTTTGCAGAATCCCAGCTTCAGGATCCCAGAGCAGAGTACAGAAGGCTGTGTTTGGGACTAAAAGACCGTAGCTTCATAACTGGCACAGTCCACCCCTTTGGGCACTCAGGATCCATATACATCATTCCACACACAGTTGAACCTCCATATAATAACAGTAGCTTCCACCTAATCAGATGAAGCTACCCTGCATATAAATGAAGACACGAACCCTCTCCCCTCAAATAGAGTCCCACCGTCCAATAGATGTATCTATCTCCAGGAGTTCATCATTGAATCCATATTTGGATGATGTTAATTACTCCTCTAAATCAGTTAGAAGCCCACCTACAACTAAACAGTAAACTGTAGGGGCGCCTGGGTGGCTCAGTCGTTAAGTGTCTGCCTTCGGCTCAGGTCATGATCCCAGGGTCCTGGGATCAAGCCCCACATCGGGCTCTCTGCTCCGTGGGAAGCCTGCTTCTCTCTCTCCCACTCCCCCTGCTTGTGTTCTCTCTCCCTGTCTCTCTCTGTCAAAAAAATAAATAAAATCTTTTTAAAAAAATAAACAGTAAACTGTAAAGTTAGCAATCACAATCTTTTTATAAAATAATAGGGGAGAAGGAGGAGGGAGGAGGAAACTAATTGCTTAGTATACAATACACACACACACACACACCAAGCAAGGAAGAAAATATGCATAAGTGCAGGACACCTCCTTCTGGTAACTGGTCCCAGTGCCATAGTTGATAGATACTTGTTAGTTGAGTAAGTGTATATATACAAAATATATATATATTTTGCTAATTGGGTAAATGTGTGTGTGTATGTATTTGTCATTCTTTCATCTATAATTGCCCTTAGCCAGGACATCAGCTAGTCAGGGTTCTTTACGTGGTAGAATGACCCATAATTAATCCTGGAGGGTCTGAATGTTCCGTGGTCCTGCACAGTTTGGGGTGCCAAAGCTTTTTGCTAACTTTTACTATTGTCTAGGAAGTACTAAGAGGGGCCCGAAGGATCCCTGGGTTCTAGACACAGTCCTCCCCATCCTTACTGTGCACAGCATCCCAATTTCCCTTTGGTGAAGAGGACCAGTCAGACAGCCGGTACGGTAACTCTTTCTTTGCTGGTTTAGTGGCGTGAGAAGTCCAGAATGGCCAGTTAGAAGTTTCAACTTCCAATTCAATGAAAACTATTTCTTCCCTTCCTTTGAGAACAAAGACCTCCAAACGAGTGGAGCCCAACACTGTGGGGACAAGAAGCAAAAGTTCTGTGAGTGGGCCTAGTGGGCTGAATAATCGCCACCCTAGGATATCAGATCCTAATCTCTGGAACCTGTAAATGTTCCCTTATAAGGAAAAAGGATCTTTGTAGATGTGATTAAGTTAATGATCTTGACATGGGGAGATAATCCCGGATTATCCAGTGGGCCCTAAATCCAATTGTAAATGTCCTCTTAAGAGAGGGAGGCAGAGGGAAATCTCACACACAGAGAAGAGGAGGAGGCAATATGAAGACAGAAGCAGAATTGGAGGAGCATGGCCACCGGAAGCTGGAAAAGCCAAGGAACGATTCTCTCCTAGCTTCTGGAGGGAGCACAGGCCTGCCGACACCTTGATTTAGGCCCCAGTGAAGCTGACGGTGAATTTCTGACCTCCAGAACTGTGAGACAATAAATTCTGTTGTTTTAAGTCACCCAGTTTATAGTAATTTGTTTTTTTTTTTAAAGAATTTTATTTATTTATTTGACAGAGAGAGACAAAGCGAGAGAAGGAACACGGCAGGGGGAGTGGGAGAGGGAGAAGCAGGCTTCCCGCCGAGCAGGGAGCCCGATGCGGGGCCCGATCCCAAGACCCTGGGATCATGACCTGAGCCGAAGGCAGACGCTTAACGACTGAGCCACCCAGGAGCCCCACAGATTTTATTTATTTATTTGAGAGAGAGAGAATGAGAGACAGAGAGCAGGAGAGGGAGGAGGGTCAGAGGGAGAAGCAGACTCCCTGCTGAGCAGGGAGCCCGATGTGGGACTCGATCCCGGGACTCCAGGATCATGACCTGAGCCGAAGGCAGTCGCTCAACCAACTGAGCCACCCAGGTGCCCTCTATAGTAATTTGTTATGGCAACTACAAGAAACTAATCCCGTGGGTTATTTGGTGTAACAGTGAGAGACGCTATTGATTCCTGGAACGGTATATTTTGGTCGTGTTAATGAGGATAAATCACTGTGCCCTCTATGATGGGAAGGACCCAAGGAATCAAATGGCATCAGGTGGCTAGATGAATCCCTACAGAATAATGATGTATTGGGTATTCAACGTTTGTCTCTGCCAGTGGTAGACTGGACATAGGGTAATGGCATTAACCAGGGCAGCTTTGGTGGGGTAAGTCCATTTTGTTGAACCTGTAAGTAGTCACCATTCTAGCTACCATGACCACACTGGGCAAGAGCATGTTGGGCCAGCACTGGAGGAGTTGCAGAAAGAGGCCAACTGGTGTCTTTGGGAGGCGCCCTCTTAGCCATCTGATTATCAAGAGCCTCCCCTGCCATGGGTGCTCTTTGGTGAGATTTCGCATGGGACAGAAATACTTTAACACTCTGTGGCCATTTCTGAAAGTCCATCTGAATACCTCATACCAAGTCCTCTGATTCTGTGCTTTTTTTTTTTTTTTAAAGATTTTATTTATTTATTTAATTGACAGAGAGAGAGCGACACAGCAAGAGAGGGAACACAAGCAGGGGGAGTGGGAGAGGGAGAAGCAGGCTTCCGGCTGAGCAGGGAGCCCGATGCGGGGCTCGATCCCAGGACCCTGGGATCACGACCTGAGCCAAAGGCAGACGCTTAACCGACTGAGCCACCCAGGCACCCCTGATTCTGTGCTTTTTAAGTTGCTGACCATGCAGCCAAACCATTAGCCATTGCCCAGGAACCAGTGTTGATCCAGTACCAAATGTACTTGGGAACTTGGTGGTGGTGAATATTCCAGCTAGAGAGTGCGGCATGTGTAAGGGTCCAGAGGCACCAGAGAGTGTGGTACAAAGGAACAGAAAGAAGTTCCTGTGGTGGGTCCAGAGAGCAAAGGAGAAAGTGGTGCAAGCTGGGGAATTAGACAGAAGGTCAAGGTCTGCAGGTTTATGATTCCACAAATCATTCCAAAGAGATAGGACTTAACTGTGAGGGCATTTGGGGGCCAACTAAAGATGTTAACCAGGGGTGAAACCAGGATAGATTTCCATTTTAGAAAGTTTTCTTCCTCGGATGGAAGATGGATTTGAGGGAGCAAGCCTGGGTGCTCCCAGTTGGAGACTGCTGCAGAAATTCGAGCAGGAGATGTTGTTAAGCTAGACAAGTCCCACAGCATTTCTGTAATTGAGTAAATGTCTGTGGAGCACCTGCTCTATGTCAGGTCCTGGCTCAGCACAATACACAGGATGAACAGACGCAGGAGGCCCAGTTCTGGCCCTGAGGTCATCCAGCCCCTGGGGGAAACAGATGGACAACAGATGGACGACCAATGCACGCGCCACTCTTTATCTTCTAAGTTTGTCTGGCTCAGCAAGGAGGGTTTGCAGGTGGTTATGGGAGTCCCCAAACAGTCATCAAATGTGGCCTTGCGAGCAGATATGATTTTAGCTTGGTGTGTCATTTATCTACTGCTATGTAACAACTCACCTTACACCTTAATAGCTTAAAACACCAACCATTTTATTTGCTCTTGATTCTGTGGGTCAGCAATTTGAGCTGGACTCAGCTGAGTGGTTCTGCTGGTCTCACCTGGGATCACTAATGTGGTTGCATCTTGACTGGGGCTGGATGGTCTAAGATGACCTCACTCACGGGCTGTCAGCACCCTGGTTGGTCCATGGACAGGATGGCTTGTGTTTGCTCCATGTGGCTTATCATCCTCCAGTAGATCCGGCTGGGCTTCTTCACACGATGAGAGGGCGGAAACAGAAGCGGAGGGCCTCTTAAAGGCTCTGACTCAGGAGCCGTACCTAGCAGTCTGGGACTGCTTAGCTCATGTGGGGTGCTCTGAATCTGTTGCAATTTTTACACTCTTGCAGATCCAAAACCCCCATGCTACCTATTTCCCAATTTAGATAGCTTATTTGATGTACTTTGAACACTTCCAGTTGCTGAAATAACTATTTTCCCTCTGAGAAATTGGGGGGCACACTTTCCTCCTTCCACCCACCTCGTGTGTGCAACAGGATTGTGAAAGCTGCTAGCCTGGCGTATGAGTTTACTGGGGCTACAATAAAAAATGCTACAGACTGGGTGCCCTTTTTTTTAAAGCCCCAGAACCTTTGCTACAACATAACTTACTTGGAATCCCAGTATAAAAGAGAAAATCAGTGCATACACACTGAGCATGTGCCCAGCATTCGGTTGCAACCAAAATAAATCAGATCTGTCTCCATGTTACAGTCTTTAAACATTGTAGTAGATTATATTATCTGTCTGAAAGTCTTTCTTCCTTCATTGTTGCCATGGCTACCTTTGGGTGGAGTATACTTCCCTACCTGCCTTACAGTGGGTTTCGTACAAATAGCGCCTGAGACTGAGTGGTGGGCAGCAGCTTCACTGGGGAGTGCTCTCAGGAGATGCCTCTGTGGGGATATCAGGAAGGCAGGACAGGGCAGAGGGAGAAATTGATCTGTAATGCAATTTCCACTGAGGCATCTGCTGACCTTCAGGAGCTCTGGAGCTCAGGTAGCTCTTCAGGGTTGTGCCTAATAAATTAAGGGAAGGAGGCAGGCCTTTGTTTCCATTCTTCGGCGATCACTGGCCATGAGCTGCCCCCGGGAGGGCATGACTTTGGGTGAGGCAGTTCCCTATGGCCAGGGGCCATCCCCAGAGGGTGATAGTTGTAAGCCAGCAGCTGGAGAATGGGTGCACAGGCCCTGAAAGGATCTGAGCACCACGACATCCACTCCACCACCCCAGTGACTTTGTGCTTGGCCATGGGATTTACGTTGGCCAGCGGAATGTGGGGGGAAAGGATAATGTGCTTGTTCCAAGGTAAGGCCATAAGAGGCATGGCAAGTTCTGTCGAGCCTCTTGGTGCTTCCTTCCTCCACCATGAGAAGACTCAGATGGCTATCGTTCCTTCATCCTGAGTCCAGAATGCAGACAGGCGGGGCAGACCTGAACCAGACTCAAAGTCAGGAGTCTAGCTTGACCCAGACAATATCAGCTGAACTGCAATTGACCTATAGGTTCAGGGGTGCTAAATGATACTTGATTTTTAGGCCACTGACTGAGATTTTAGATTTGCTTGTTTCACAGCATTATCTCAGCAAGACCTGATTAAAACAGTTAGTAAGGTGGATTTTACCAGAAGCAGTGAGGTCAAAGGTTTACAATGCGTATCACAAAGTAGAACATTCTTTAAACTCTCCTTACATATCTTTGTTTTTGCCCCAATGGCTTCTGTGGGTATCAGACTCTCCTCCTTCTCCTCTTCCTCCTTCTTCTTCTTCTTGCCCGCACAGCCTCTGAAGTGGGTGGGAGACATGGAGGACTTTCTGGAAGAAAGGAGGAAGATTGCTGGAAAACAGATACCCTGGGAGGAGGATCCTGAGGATCAAGACCCAGGCTGCCCTGCTTGCTCAGAACCCGGGTGGGTTGTATCCTTACCATCTTGTCCTCCCTCCCCGCTAGACTCTCCCCTAGCTCCTCTCCTGGACCTTATGACCCATCCCCTACCTCCCCTGCCACAAGTGTTACTTCAGCTCCTGCAGCCATCACCATCCCCCTGCCCCAGCCTGGGAACCCAGATGATGGATCAGTGCTGATTTGCAGGCAGGGAGGGAAGCGGGGCCACCGGGGTTGACCATCTCCCACCTGGGAATCCTCCCAGTCCCTGTTATATGTCTCCATGGCCACAAGGCGTCAGTAAAGACCTTGGCTTGGTGTTGTAGCTCCAGCCTGGAGCCAGGAAGGAGGCTGGACTTCGGGGGCAGGACACCCTACCAAGAGGGCCCATTAGTTAGGACGGGCATGCCTGGAAGAGAGAGAGGTGTGGCAGGGCTGAGCAGTTCACGGCTTGAGAAATGGAGACTCCAGGACTGGGAGAGTAAGGGGCTGTGTTCTCTGCCCTTCATTCATTTATTCCACAATTGTTGTTCATCTCAGCTACGTGTCAAGCATTCTTTTAGGTGTCAAGGCCACTGTGGCTCTCCCAAACTCACAAAGTCCCTGCTCACATAAAGTAGACAGCAGATTACTGTGTAGACAGAAAATAAACTAAACAAAAGCCAAACAAGATAATTTCAGAGAGGGTAAGTGCTCTGAAGTCAAGAAAATGGAAACAGGAATAGTGGCAGCATTGAGGGGAGGCAATTTTAGGAGGAGTGGTCAGGGAAGCTCAAGGAGAAGCGAAAGCCTTTATAAAAACTCAGAACTGCCAAGGCTCCCAGGGCTGGCTGGTCCAACAGTCTTATTTTTCAGATGGGGAAACTGAGGCCCAGTAATCCAGGGAGGAGCCTAGAGCTGAGCCCAAGTTTCTTGACCCCCAGGTTTGTCCTTGGGTGGTCTTCCTTCTCTCAGGTCCTGAACGTGCCCTGTGTCATCCCTGGGAGGAAAGAGTAGACGCGGGGCCTTTCCCAGAATGTGTGGGTTAAACAGGAACCAGAGGAGAGGGACACCTTCAGAAGTCATAAGTGTAGAAGTAGAAAATACAAACCCTGCAGTGGCAAAGAAGTCCCACAGAGTTGATTTTGATCAACTTGAAAATGATACAATTTCAATACTTTAAAAATATTTTAAAAATAAAATTCTTTTCCAAATGTTGGTTTTGATGCTTTTGCCTGTTTGAGGGTGTGAGCGTGAAAAAGTCATTCTTCCTCTCTGTGAGCCTCAGTTCCCTCATCTGCAGAGTCTGAGCCCAGCTTTTCTGACTCCCAAACCACTGCTCCATCCAGTCCTTGTATGACCACAGGCATGCCCCTGGCCATGTCTGGTCGGGGTCCCCTCCCTCTGCTTCCAAGCGCCCACTGCCCACCCCTGCCCTGAATCTGTCTACAAGGCCATCAGACACAACCACACTCATCTGGAGATGCCCAGTGACCCGAGATGCTGGTTTGGGCTTGTTATCATCCCCAGTTTGTCAACCAGGAAGAAGGATTTACTCAAGGTCACACAGCCAGTTACTCAAGGTCACACAGCCGGTAAGTGACAGTCAGGATTTGAACCCAAAGTCCCATTCAGTTTTCTCTGCTCAAGGCTCTCATCCAAGATGGCGAAAATCCCCAAAGCTTTGCTGCTCCAGGAACTAAGCTTCATTTCCCTGAAAATACATTTCTGTGCAGTGTGTTGATCCTGGTGGTGTCACCTGGTGTCGTGCTGCCACCTCCTGAGCAAAGTGGGGTATTGCAGCTCATCTCCCGTTGGCTCTATCTGGGTCAAGCTCTAGGGAGAACCCAACCGAGAAGACCCAGGCGTGGGTCACTGGTCACTTGACCCATGAAAACGCTGCGGTCCAAAAGATGACCTAACCAAGCCCCACCTACCTTTGCTGACCCTTCTTCTTTTCTCACCTCCCGCCGATCTGCTAACGCCCCTCTACTCCCCTGAAACTGCTTTGGTAAAGTCAATTTTTTCTTCCTGGTTGCCAAACTCAGTGGCCTCTTTTCAGCCTTCACTTTGTCTGGTATTTCAACAGCGTTAGAATCTGTTGACCACACCTCCTTCGGTGGCTTTCATGACATCTTCTCTGCTGGTTCTCCTCCTACCTCCCCGGCTGCTTCTCAGCCTTTCCCTCCCTTCTCTTGTGTTCCCCACGCTTCTGTCCTTGGCCACTTTCTTTTATTACTCTGCATGGCCATTCCTATGGTGATTGCTGATATGCGAATAACTCCAAAACATGCTTATTCTCAGGCCAGACCTCACTACTGAGCACTTGGCCCATTTGTCCAGCCTGCCTCCAGCTGGCCATCAACCCCGGATGTCCCGATGTGTCCAGGCTGGTCTCATTGTAGTCTCCCAACCTGCTTGTCCTCCTGCTCCCACCATGGGGAAGAGCCACCTTGTCCTGCAAGCCACACTCCTAGGAATCATTTTGGCTCCTCTCTTCCCTGTGGCCTCCACTTCCATAGCCCATTTTTGAGACAGGATTTTGCCCCTAATATCCATTCCCACTTTCTTCGTAGTAGTAGTAGAACCCCCAAATTCTACTTAGACACATGGCCACTCAGAATAAAGACAACAGTTCTGAGCCTCTTTTGTGGTTAGGTGCGGGCACCTTCCAGAATGGGCCCTCCTCCTTCTCTTTCCTCCTCTCTGGCTGGAATGTTGATATAGTGGCTGGAGCAGCCCTTTTGGGACCAAGAGGTCTAAGCCATGAGTGATGAAGCAATAAGGTAGAGATATTGACAATAAGCAATAAGATAGATGTTGACACTGTGGTAACCCCACCAGTCCTGGACCACCTACCTGGTCTATTTTATTCAAGCGGTTGTTATTTTGTCACTTAAACCACTCACCTAATCCTAAATAATCCTAAACCTATAGTTTATTCAGCAAGAGTGTCTATTTATGCCAATGTTTGGTTTTTCAAACCAAATCTCTCTTAAGGCTCCTTCCTTCTGTCTTCACCATCTCTCCCATGTACCCCACCTTGTGACCATTTGTCCTGGGGCCCTCCTGTCTCCCTGAATCGGTGTCACAGCCTTCTCAGCGGCCTCCATTTCTCCACGGTGCCCCTCTTGAATTCGTTCTACTCACAGCAGTCAGAGTGATTGTTCCAAAATACAAACCTCTCGTTCCATGCTGCACAAAGACTCCACGCCCCTCCCCCATTACCCACAGGATCAAGTTCAAGCTCCTCAGCCTGCCACTCAAGGGCCATCCCTCTTTGGCCCTTGCCTCTTCAAGTATGTCATTCGCTTGTCTGACCACCACTTTACATGCTAACACACCGGTGTGTTGCCTTTCCCAATCAAGCCTTATTCGTTCATGCCACTTGGCCATTGGACACACTGTCACCTCCCCTGGGATTTTCTTCTTTCATGTGCTCATGTCCAATTCTACTCCATCCTTTCCACCATGTGAGTACCTAGTGTGTGTCACAAACTTTGGGTAAGTGCTTTCATAGCAGCAACCCATGGTAAGTACCATCATCATCCCCATTTCACAGATAAAGAAACCGAGACTCAGAGAAAGGAAGTGAATTAGCCAAAGTGCACATTCACAGTGGTGACTGACACTGACTCTTCCCAGTTCCAACGGTTCTCTTCATATACGTCCTCTGACGTCTTCTCCATCCCCACCAAACATCCTGGGGCATGAGAGACCTGAGTTCTAATCTCAATTGAGCCACTTATTACTACCACTTGCTGTGGTAGAGACTGCTGGTTGTCCGTCAAAATCCATTCTTCCCATCTTCTGTATAATAGAAAGCATATTCCTCAGTCTTCCTTGCAACTAGGCATGTCCTGTGAATAAATTCTTGTCAAGAGAGTCTGGGTAGAAGTAATGTGTATCTGGACCTTAAAACATTTGTTGTGCTTATTTCCTCAATATCTTCTTCCTGAGAGCTGGACATGGAGACGTCTGTGACCCAGCTTCCACTCCACAAAGACAACCCCCCTATTTATTTATTTATTTATTTATTTAAGATTTTATTTATTTATTTGAGACAGAGAGAATGAGAGAGAGCATGGGAGGGAGAAGCAGACTCCCTGCCGAGCAGGGAGCCCGATGCGGGACTCGATCCCGGGACTCCAGGATCATGACCTAAGCCGAAGGCAGTCGCTTAACCAGCTGAACCACCCAGGCGCCCCAACAACCCCCCCATTTAAAAAACCAAAACCAAAAACCACCCAACCCCCCAAACCCCAACTCCAAAAAACAAAAGAGCCAGCTTGGACTTTGAGCAGCCATCCTGGCTCATGAGGTTGGGGTCATGAATCACAGAGCAGCAAGAAGGAAGCAATCTGTCTCTGAATGAGTAAAACTAGAAAGAAATATTTTCTACCCTTTAGCCACTTAAAAATGTTTCTGGTTTCCTTCCTTCCAGCTGGGTTGACTGATTATATGTACTATCCTAAGTACATTAAATTCAATAAATTACTAGCTGTGTAGTGGTAAGCAAGTCCCTTCACTTCCATGAGCCTCAGTTTCCCTGCCTCTATGTAGCCTGGAATAATAATGTATTAAGTCAGATCACTGGGAGAATTAGGTGAGATCTTATGAGTCAGTACTCGATGACCTCATAAGCAGACAGCTCATGTAGTTAGGGCATGTGTTTAGCTGGGAATTTGAAAGACTTTGATGGGAAGAAGAGGAGGAGGAGGAAGAGGAGGAGATAAAACATAGCTATTTCAAAATAGTCAAGGAAAACTGAAGAACTTTTTGGGATTTCTACACTCATTTTACAGTAAAAATGTTATTTTGAATCACATATAGAGAAACAGGCAACTTACCCAAATTAAATGAAGGGGAGTTGGTTCCCCAAAGAGAATTTGGAGAAACCTTTTAGCAGTGGGGGGAGGACTGGAATCTGGAAGGCATAAACAGCAAATGTCCACTTCTGCCTCTGGGTCTCCCTCTGCAGGTGGAAGAGCCGCATCCTTCCAGCATTTTATATGGGACATGATTTGAAGTCACTGTCCCCACGCTGCCCTCCTGTCTGGACACTGTTACCAGCTCCCACTTTCTCAGCACCTATTGCACTCACGTTGGCCACAGCGATCACATTCTGGGAACTCACGGCGGGCCAGGCACTGTGCTGAGCATTCACACATCAGCCTCTGGCTCACCTACTCTGACCAGTCGGGTGGGTATGTATTTATACATATTTCAGATTAGAAAGGAAAACAAACACAGAGGCTCAGAGTGGTAAAGTGGCTTTTCCAGATGTCATATACGTAGTTTGAGGCCAGAATTTTAATCCAGGTCTGGATGACCCTGAGACCTGGGCTCGTCTCTCAGCCCCTGTGGCCAGAGTGTTGACCTTGCTCTCTGGGTGCAGAGCCCCGGCAGAAACACAACACTGCCTGTGTTCTCCAACTGTCTCTGAGGAGCACCAGAGCATTCCTGTCCTTTGTTTAAATCCAGAAGCTCTTGAGGGGGGGAAAAAAAGGGGAGAGATTTAATGATATAAAAATTAACAACTCCAAAAGTCAAAAGATACCTTAAACAAAGTCAAATGGCCAGCAACAGATCAGGAGAGAATATCTGCAACATTTACAAAAGACAAAGGTTTGCTATTCATAATATATAATGAACTCTTCTAATTCAGTAACAAAAAGGACAATCAGCCGAGCAGGAACACGGGCGAGAGCGTGAACAAGTAATTCTTAGGAGAAGAAATACAAATAAACAATATTATCATTGGTAATCAAAGAAAGAGAAATTAAATAACCTTTTTTTCCTTTCAACTCAGGGAGGTAACTATTAAAGACATGGCTAATGCCCAGTTGTGGTGGTCAAGGGTGAGAGCCAGCGGGCGCTCGGTCACGGCGCTAGCAGGAAGGTGGTTGGGAGCAGCCACTTCGAGAACCATTTCACAGTGGCTCTCACAGTTTTATTTGCTCGTATCTTCTGATCCAGGAATGCCCCTTCTAGGAATCCATTCTACAGAGATATTCCCACAAGGGTTCAAGGGTAAACATACAAGGATACTCCTTGTAGCATTATTTAGTAACAGCAAAATTCAGCAAAGAAGCTCAATTTCCATCAACAGGAGACCAGTTTAAGTAGATTATGCACACTGCAGTCATTAAAAAGAGTAAGATGGAGCCATATTTACTGACAAGGGAAGATTTCTAAAAATACATTAAGTGAAAAAAAATCCAATTCTATAAGATTGTATAATCCTATCATTATGAAAAAGGGATGTATGTGTATATAGTATACGTGAATGTACACATCGTATGTAATGCATGTGGGAAAACCTGCAGGGCCTTTGAATTTTCACTTTATACCTTCTAAATTGTTTGAGGTTATTTTGCTTCTCGTGCATATCACTCTTGACTAAAAACGGAGTTTTTGTTTTAAAAACAAGCACTACTTGACTCATATTCTCTGCCAGACCAGGGTAGGCTGGGCGCCAAGAGGATCCTGCTGCCTGGATGTGCCAGTTTTATGGCAAGGCCCATAGCTGGAGCTGTTCACTAGGAAGGGGTAAAGGAGCAAGTCCATCTGGAGACCACCCTCGGACAAACTGTGTAGGACTCCCTGCCCCGTCCCTGCCTCACCCCTCCTCTGTGGGGCATAGCTGGACTTCATGCTTATTGATGTCCAACAGCCCTCATCCTACAAATGAGAACAACCCCTTCCCAAGAGTCCTGTGTATTGGTGAGTAGATGGCTTGACCCCTTGGAGGCTCAGCTGCCGAGAAGGAGGCCAACGGAATAGAATGAGGCCAGTAACTCCAGCCACCTCCCGGAGTGCTGGTCCACCACATGCCAGGGAAGCATTGCATTTTCCTGCCCTCCTCCCTTGGTCCAGCCTCACTGCCTCCCCGCGCCTGCAAAGTGGGAGGGGTAGGGAATGTGGTTCTCCACCTACCACGTTTAGAGCGCTCAGATAACGTGCCTCGGATCACAGGTTCATGGTTGAGCTTGCACTAGTGTTCCCAACTCCATTTTGGACTCTGGCCCAGACCCTCTTTCCCAAGCCCGGGGCCGGGAAGCAGTCACTCTAGCGCTTCCTAATACCGGCTCGGAGACCCATGTGGGGCGGATGCGGTCAGCGATGAATCAGGTTCTTTCTTCAGAACCTCACAGTCTGGGAGGAAGATTCCTCATTAACTCTGATACGTGGTGAAATAGGCCCTTCGCAGGTGGAAAAGGCCCTGGAGGGAGGTCTTTCAGGCCAAGGAAACAGCACAGGCCAAGTATTGAGGCTTAAGGAGCCTGCAGTGGCTGGAATGGAGGGTGGGAAGGTGCCTGGAAGCGGGCTAGCTCAAGGCTCTCTCCTTCTTGTCCCTGTGGTCATGCTTCCCAACATCCGAGCAGCTCCCAGGGGCAGGGACTGGATGTCACCTTCATTCATCCTCGAAAAAAGCCTGTGGTGTCTCCATTTGACCAATGAGAACACTGAGTTCAGAGTAGCTTTATTTCCTCTATCTGGCCCAGCACACTCTGGGCCTTGGGCTTTTACCTGGACGTCCCACCCCACCCTGGGCGGACCCACCCCTACCCTTTCATCACCACCAGCTCTCAGGACTTCCCAGGCCCTGAGCTGCTTAGCAGCCCCTGCCTAGAACCCATGGCACGTGACTCCACGTTGTGCCCTCTGGGCCGGCCCACAGCTCAAGTCCCGGTGTGTGCAGGTGGGTCTCTCTCCAGAGCAGATGCTTGGGGTAGAATGTGTGCCTCTTCACCCCCAGCTCACCCCAACCAAGTAGCACTGCTCTATTTGCAATGTGCTCGCAGAAACCCAGTCCCATTTGAATCCCTGCACACACACCGAGGGGATCATCCTCCCCACTGTACAGAAACTGAGGCTCCAAGAGGCTCAGTGACTTCTGTATCCCACGGCCACCAAGTGGCGGAACCAGGTCTGGGATTCTGCTCTTGCTCCACACAGGCTCAGGTCCTTGGCCAGCCCCAGCCTGGGGGAGGGGGAGGGCCCTGGGAATGCCAGAGTGGGCCTGCTCGCCCCAGCACTTACCGGGGTGTGACCTGGAGGAGCAATTCACTGTCTGAGCCCCAATTCTCTGACCTCTGAAATGGGGGTAAAAGTACCTAGGAGTGCTACTCACGGGGTTGGGTGGTGGTTAAAGGAGAGACTGGAAAAGAAAGAGCACCTACTGGTTGCCATTAGGTCCCGTCATGCCTGCACACAGTAGGCGCTCACCAAGTTGGGACTCAGTAATCCTGACCCAGCACGGCCGACAGCGGGGTGGCATATAGAGTTAGGCAAGGATGGATTAAGGAATTCAAGAGGATTATTTTGTAATCAGCTGAACGCCTAAGCTGCCTGGGAAATACTAGGATCAGACTGTTCATTTAATTTATTCGACAAATGACTGTTGAACACTGAGATGAGCTGGCATAGTGACGACGATGGCGAGAGGGTTCTCATTTCTACCACGTACCAGGGACTGACACAGAGTCTCATCACATCAACCCCGTAAGGTTGATATTCCCTACAAAGATTTTTTTTCCCCCTCTAATAGGGAAGGTACTAATCAGGCCTGGGACGAAGGAGAGGCAAATGAAACACCTGGAGCACAAATTTAAGGAGGCCCTTGCTGTTAGGACTCTTAGGATGCTGGCCTAATCTTGTCCCCACGTGTGCTTGTGGTGGCCACTGTGCTGCCCAGACCCCCCTCCATGAGTTGTCCTGGATGGTGCCGTCCCCTGGCAGCTCCCTGAGGGATTGCTTAGCGGCGGAGAGCTGCCTTGCCCATCGGCAGCCACGGCCCAAGCCGCCCACGGGGCTGGCCAAGGCTCTTGTTGGGTCTGCTTTGTAGCTTTCACTACTCCCATCTGCTCCAGCCCTTCCTGTCCACAGCGGCTGGTCCTTAGGGCACTCCCTAATAAACTCCTTGCAAGCTGAACAGCATCAGACCCTGCAACAGGGTTACCCCTCACTAGCTGGTTACAACACAGTCTTTCTAAAGACTTGAATATGAAGGTATTCCTGAAAAGCCCTGGCTCAGGGAGGATAAGCTAGAAACTACACTGTTCTAAGCACCTCATGTGAATTGACTTACTTCATCTCCACGGCAGCTCTGTGAAGAGGTACTATTAGCATTTCTGTCTTGTACATGATTCAAGACAAGTCTTGGGAAAAAAAAAAAAAAAAGACTTTGTGATGAAATCCAGTCATTGTTGAAAAGATGATTCAAAATGATGGACCTTGGCCTTGGGGAAACTTTCATCTGAAAAGAAAGGAAAAAAAGATGGAAAAATGTCTTCTCTGTGCCACAACTCAGTTCCCAAACTTGAGGGAGCCTGACTCTTAACCCCGAAGACCCACGCCCGGTATGGGAGTGAAATCCACAGGCGTGAGGGCAAAAGGTTGCTTTAGGAAGTAGCCCCGGGAAGAGGTGAAAGATACACTCAGGATCCACAGGAAGTGGTGTGACCCCCGCAGGAGAACCAAGACTCAGAAAGTAAGGTGACTTGCTTGAGGTCAGGCAGCTAGTAAGAGCAGCTTCTGGAACTGGATCCCGAGGATGTCAGAATACAAGCCTCCTTTGTGCTGCCAAGAAGGACTCTCCATTCTCCAAAGAATCCTCCAAAGGGTATCAGGGATTTGGGGATCTGGGTGATTGACTGCCTCAGTTTTACCTTCTATTCGGTCCACTTGTCTTCTGTCCAACTTGTTAGGAGCCCCGCTGGGAAGGATTGGGGGCTGGAAATAGCTCAGCAGCTGGACTCCTTCTACACTGCCTTCCACCCTGCCTTAACTCTACAAAGGAGCAGGTGTTGGGTTTTCATTGTAATCCCTTCCATATGGAGAGCACTTTGGTGTTTACCAGCTGCTTGTTAACCCATCCCCGAATTTGCTCCTCACTTACTGTGTGAGGCTTGCTGCCTTGGCAGGGCAGGGATATTAGCCCCATCTTACTAGTGGGAAAACTGAGGCTCACAGAGGAGGGAATCAGGACAGTGTCCAGACGAGGGTCAGACCCTCCCATCCCAATCCAGCCCCCTGGTTTTCATCTCTGGGTTTTGGGCAAAGCTGGGGCAAACATTGCCCATTCTGAGCCCAGAGCAGTCCCTTTCCTGAAGCCTATCTGTCCTTCCTCCCCATTCTGTCTCAGAAAGCCCCATTATCTCAGGGGAGACCTTTATTCATTTGCCAAACACCTCCTGTCACCCACTCCATGCCTGTCCTGGTGGCTCCAGAGCCGACGAGGACATAGCGTACCCTGAGTGATCTCACAGGCTGTAGGGAAGAGTCCCGTTAACTAACAAGCTTGGCATTAGAGTGAAGCCCAGCCAGTGTTCCTCTCCAGAGTCTCTGAAATTTATTCCCTCCTCTCCAGCCCCACTGCCCTGTCCTAGCTGGTCCTCGGCATCTCTGACCTGGCTGCCTCCCTGCCTTCAGAACTTCTCTCCTGGCTACCCCCCACTCTCCGCCCCAAACAACCTAAGGATCTTTCCAGAGAGTCAACAGCAGAGGGTGGGCCAGGAGCTCACACTGGTGATCAGGACTGAGGACAAATCCTGCCAGGCCTCTCCTCTGCAGAATGGGGACTGTGTCTACTTCACAAAGTTGCTGCGAAGCCATTAGACCTTTGTTCCTTCTGGAGACCCCATGCACTTGTGCATGCCCTGTAGTTGTATGCTTCCTGCCTTTGAATGGGCTCTTCACTTACATGCCACCTTCTCCAAGTCCTAAGGATGGACTCATCCTTCAAGTCTCTGTTCAAATGTCACTGCCTCCCGGAAGCCTGAACGGACACACCTCCAAGCAGCTGAAACCCCTCCTTCCTCTGGGTTTGTATACCTGGCCGTCCTGTTTTCTAGCCCTTATCACTCTTACTCGTACCAAGGTGAGCTGACTTCCAGTCACCCCCTTACTTCCACCTGGAGTGTGACTCCAGGAGGGCACTGACCAGGTTGGCACAAGCCCTGGAATAAAGCCAGCACCAGTCTGTGGATAAGCATCGCTACCATTTGCTGAGGCTGCCTAGGTGTCTGACCCTGTGTGCGAAAGGCCTCACATGGCATGTGGTCCTCGTAACACCTGAGACGGGGGCCATATCTCTTGAGGAAGTAGCCTCAGAAACTGGATGGTGTCTTGGCCAAAGAGGAGATCCAGGATTCCAAGCCCGAAGTGTCTGAATCCTCAGGTACCTCCCAGCTCCCCTCTGGCCTCCATGCTGCCCCAAGCAAACAAGTGAGGGTAGCACCACCAAGCTCTCCCACCCCTCCCAGGAGCTGAGAAGTCCAACGTAGGTGCCTTTGGGTTACATTCCACCGCCAGGCAGCCTCAGCCTTCCAGATTATGATGTAACAGTTGCACAACTCACCATAGTTTTTGAAAGAAACTGTCAGTTTCCTCTCCTGGGCACTGTCAGGGGCTGTGGCTTCCATCCCACCCAGGGTCCCCAACGGCCTGAGGACTCTAAAAGCCAAATATAGCACAGGGTTGTTGGAGTGGTAAAGAAATGAAAACGGGGGTGCCTGGGTGGCTCCGTCGTTAAGTGTCTGCCTTCCGCTCGGGTCATGATCCCAGGGTCCTGGGATCGAGCCCCGCATCGGGCTCCGTGCTCCGCGGGAGGCCTGCTTCTCCCTCTCCCACTCCCCCTGCTTGTGTTCCCTCTCTCGCTGTGTCTCTCTCTCTGTCAAATAAATAAATAAATAAAATCTTAAAAAAAAAAAAAAAAGAAATGAAAACGGAAGACTGTAAAGTGACCCAGTTTTATTTTGGTTTTGGAGGTCAGATGGGGCATTGCTCCACTGTACAGGGATTAGGGCTGTACAATCTTTCCCTCCCCAAGGCGGGGGCCCAGCGACCTCAGGGCCCAGGCAGCGGGGTGGAGGCCTGGTGGATGGGCGGCTCCAGGGACCCAGTGACCACAGCGGGTTGCACACGGAGAGAAGGGGTATCAGGCAGCAGCCTGCAATGGCTCAAATTGGGAGGCGGGGTAGGGGAGAATCCGAGAGGGCAGAGAATCCAAGAACCGGGAGTCCGAAAGGGGGTCCAGTCCCCTTCACTTTACCGCTGAGGCTCCGGGTCAGAGAGGTGGAGCTACACTGTCATCCTGCAGGAGGCAGGGCCTGGAGTGAGGCCAGGCGTCCCAGCCCGGGCGTCGGGCTCGGAGCACTAACCCGCTGCCTCCACCCTCACGGAGGGTGCGCGCGGGGCCCGGGCGCTTGGGGCGGACTCCGGCGGGCGGTCAGACCCCCCCTTCTCCTCTCGGGCACGCCAGGCAGGCGCCCGGCCGCGTTCAGCAGCTCACCGAGCCGGCGGGCGGCGCCGACCCCAAGTCCGCGAAGCAGTCGAACTCGCTCTGGCCCAGGAAGAGCTCCGGCAGCTCGCGCACGCGGTGCAGCCCGAGCTCGAGCTCCAGCGACGTCAGCGCCTCCTCGTCGATGAGTTCGGCGTCCATGCAGCCCAGGGCGTGCGCGGGCGGTGGCGGGGCCGGGGCGCCAGGCGCCGGCTGCAGGCACGGGGGCCCTCCCGGGACGCCGGGGGGCGCGGTCGCACGGCCCGGGTACAGCGTCGCCACCGGCTGCAAGTGCGCGCCGCCGGCGGCCGGCGGTGGCACGGCCGGAAAGGGCTGGAAGGCGGGCGGCGGCCCGAAGGCCCCGTAAGCCAGGGCCCCGGGTGGGGGCGGCGGCGGCGGCGGTGGCGGCGGGCCCAGCGGCGTCCCCCGAGGCCGCAAGCCGCTGTCCAGGCCCGGGCCCGCGTACTGCTGCAGCGTCCGGAGCGCGTGGGGGCCGTGGGAGGGCGCGGCGGGCGGCGGCCTCTGCACCAGCCGGTAGCCCTCGGCGAGCATCAGGTGGTCGGCCATGACGGCGGGCCGGATGCCTGCGGGGGCGGCGGGCGGATGGTCAGCGCGGGCGTCCCGGGGTCCCGGCCAGCTCTTCCTCCGCGGCGAGGGATCCGCGTCCCGTGCCCTCCCCACAGCGTAGTCAGGCAAAGGAAAACAGAACCCGACTCGTGCTACTGCCCAGCCCAGGGCGCACCGAACTCAGAGCTCCCGCGCTCCCGGCTGTCGCAGCTCGGGGCAGCTAGGACACCACACACCACGGCTTCGGGCTCTGAGACCTCCACGCCGCGCCCCCGGCTTCAGCACCTTCTTATAGCAGAGGCGGGGCTTCCCCGCCCCCAGGCGCTCATTGGCTGGATGGGACGCTCCTGGGCGGGCCGTGCCGCTCCTCCAGGTTTCAGCCCCGCCCCTCCCGGAGCTCCGCCCTATGGACCCCAGGCCCTGCGGGGGGGCTAACAGAGCTGCCCTGGGGTGTTTGGTGCTTTTCAAGGGGTTTGGGCTGACTGTCCCAGGCATACTCAGTCTGGGACTGGCTGGGGCCAAGCTCGAGCTGACCGGAAGGTGGGTTGGGAGGGGCCAGAGGTTTAGGTCCCCAGAGCTGCAGGATCACAAGCCAACCTCTTAATTTTCCAGATGGAAACCGAAGCTCAGTGGTGGAAGGGTTTCCTGGAAATATACACCAAAGCTTTAACAGAAGCGAGACTGGAACATAGGCTTTGTGATTGCCACCTCTACACAGGGCACAGGAACCCCCGGCGCAAGGTCCCACGGAAAGCCAGCTGCTTGTCCCCATAACCCCAGGGGAACCAGTTGCTCCTCCACCGGCTCCCACTTACTTGTCGGTGGAAGCATGTACTGAGTTGTTATTAAAGTAATTTATGGGCATGTCTTCTGAAGGACTTGTTCATCTTCATGTCCGCAGCACTTGGCTCGGAGCCTGGCCCAGAACTGGCTTTTAGTAAAGGTTTGGTGAATGAAGAAATGATCAAATGAACTGAAACTCATTCACCTGAGCTTCGGTTTCTTCATCTATAAAATGCGGGCAAAAGCAGCACTGACCCTACTGGACTTTTGTGAGGGTTAAATGAAGCAAGACAGGTCCAGTTGATGTGGGAAACAAAGGAAGAAGGAAATGTAGATAAAATGAAATCTCCTTATAACCTGCAGCCCACTGACAAATACTTGAGATAGGCAGATTATAATATTCCTCCAGGATCCTGTGAGTCTCCTTTAGCGTATGAAAATCCTTTGGAACTTCCCTTATTTTTACTTCTCCCAACCCCAAGGTATAAAATCACTGCCCCTCACAATCCGGGAGTGGCGGGCAGGAGGACCTGCAGTAGCCAAGCCCACGGGTCCTGTCCCCCGGCTTTAATAAAACCACCATTTTGCACCAAAGACGTCTCAAATATTCTTTCTTGGCGGCTGGCTCCGGACCGCACCAACCTCACCAACAAGCCAACATTCAAAGAACTACATCACCGTGCCTGCACACAGTAGGTGCTCAAAAATGTACCTCAAATGAATGAAAGGCTGGATTTAGTTCTGTCCTTGGAGACTTCTGAGTTGGGATGTTGCACCTTCCCTTGATAACAGTAACAACTTGCATGTTTAAAGTGCTTCACATTCCACAAACACGGTAACGGGGGCAGGGCATGGATTAGCAGCCCCATTCTGCAGATAAGGAGACTGAGGCACACAATGGAAAAGTGGCCTTCCTGGGTCCTGCTCAGCCAGAGCTAGTGCATGAATGCGTGTGTCCTTAAAGCATCTGGAGTCTCTCCAGGTGGCCAGGAGACAGCCACCCGAACCTTGCCCTCCGCTTTTTTGCCACTCTGTCCCTCCCTTCTCTGGCTTCTCTCCCCTGGCAGTGTCCTTGGGACTTCCTGGAACTTGGGTTTATTCAGTTGGTGCAGAGGGGAGAACCTCAGAAGCCCAGGTTCTAATCGTATCCCCACCACTGGCAGGCACTGTGACCACTGGGTGTTGGGAGGGGGTGTTGTCACTTGATTCTCCAGGGCCTCAGTTTCCTGCTCAGTGAAAGGGAGATTGTAATCCCTGCCTGGTCACCCTGAGAGCTTGTGGCAAGGTCACAAGTGACCATGGAGGGGATCATATTTTATGCAAAGTGTAAAAGCTGCACAGTGGAATTGATTCTCCTGAAACTCTCTCCAGTTAAGGCTTCACATGGAAATTCCTAAGCCGGGCTGCACCTCAGACTCATCTGGAGGCGTGTGTCGAGGTGGGGAAGGTGGGAGGGCCTTTGAAAAATACTAAATCCCTGGCCCCATGCAAATCTCCTGACTCAGATTCTGTGAGGGTATTTTTGAATTATAAAAATTTGTGTTTTTAAAAAACAATCCTGTCGTCATTCTGATGGAGTTGGTCTAAGGACACCAACATTTGGGAGCCATTGTGCCACTAAACAGTTTTCTTAAAAATGAAAAAGTGCTTGAGTGTGAATAATGTTTAAAAAGTTCTTTCATTTAGTCAACAAATAATTATTGGGCACCCACTCTGTGCCAGACATTGATCTACTAGTGGTCTTGAAGCTTTGGGGATCAAGTAATTCCTTGAGAATCTAATGAAAGCTGCAGACATCCTGGTCACAAACTATAGTATATAAATGCAGCAGGCTAGCAGATATCTGGGGGATCCATGGGGTCCCCAGGGGTTCATGGAGTGTGGGTTAAGAACCCATGTTAGTCCTTAGGGACATATAGTAAAGATAAGCTAAGTAAAATAATCTGCATGTTAGAAAGTGGTAGGTGCTATGGAAAAAAAAAGAAAAATAGAGTCAGGAAGAGATTGGGAGTACGGGTGGGGGGCAGCTTAAGTATTGCACAGGACGGTTAGGGCAGACCTCACTGAGACTGGGATTTGGGCAAAGGAGGAGAGGGCAGTAGCCATGTGAGATCTAGGGTAAGTGCCATACCAAGAGAGGGGACAAATGGAGTGTGCTTCTAAAACTGTAGTCTGGGGACTGGGGCAGTACCACCACCAAGGACCTGCCCCAGACCAGGAATCAGTTTCTGAATCAGAAACTGCAGGTGGTTCTGCACCCCTAAGTTAGGGTAAAGCCTCGGGCTAGGAGGGTATGTGGCTGCGGCAGAGCGAGCTCCGGGTTGGACGAGGTCAGAGAGGGAGGAGGGAGGAGGGAGGAAGATCACGTGGGGCTTGTAAGGACCTTGTTAGGCCTCCTAAGGATTTTGGCAGATGAGTGGCATGATGTAACTTAGGCCAGGGAAGCATGGCTCTGGGTGGACTGCGTTTGCTCCCAGCATGCCCAGGAATGGCTTCCTTGCTCCACCTGGGATTGCCCTGGCACATTCATTTCTCAGGGCTCTTGCTGTTCCTTCTGCCTGGAATGCTTTTCCCTGAGTCCCTCCTTCACTGTGTTAGATCTTCATCTCAAAGTCAGCCCCTCACAGAGACCTTCCCTGGTCACCCCCTGTCCCTGTCTCTATCTACCCTCACTCTATTCTGCTTTGCTTCTTAGCATTTACCACCACTTGGCTTTATTGGAAAGAAGGTCTCCCCACTAGCAGGTCGGCTCCCTGAGAGCAGAGCCCTTGATTTTCTTGGTACACAGCATTTCTGAAGCATCAGAACAGTACTTGGCCCATAGAAAGGACTGAAGTAGTTGTCAAGGGAATAAATTAGGCAGAATAGAAGTTATTGTCCTTTTTGACCAAGAAGGAAACTGAGGCCCAGGAAATAACTCAGGAGGTTGACTGAGGTCACAAGGTATATGTGGTGGAGCCAGAGTTGGAAGCGAGAAACCTAGTTCATTGTTGTGGTTTCCCCAAATGTTCCCAATTTTTTGATACACCTCCTTAAATTTCCCTCTCCTTGAATGTGGGCTGGACCCAGTGACTCACTTCTGACAAAGAGAATATAGCAGAATTGACAGTGTCATTTCCAAGATTAGATCCTAAAAGATACTGCAGGTTTCTCCTTGCTCTCTTGCTTGAATCACTTGCTCTGGGGAAGTTAGTTGACATGTCCTGAGGACATCAAGCAGCCCTACGGAGAAGCCCACACGGCTGGAAACTGAGGCTTCCTGCCAACACCCCGTGAGGAACTAAGGCCTTATGCCAACAGCCATATGTGTGAGCTTTCTCTGAAGAAGACCCTCCAGCGCAAGGCAAGGTTCTAGATGTCCACAGCCCCAGCTGACATCTTGTTTGCAACCTCACCAGAGACCTTGAGCCAGAATGACCTACCCACGCCATTCTTGGCTTCTCGAACCAGAGAAACTGAGATAATAAATGTTTGTTGTTTAAAGTTTGGGGGGCAATTTTGTTACACAGCAGTAGATAATACATGAATATAGCAAGCTGTCCCTGGTCCATCCCCCAAGTGGGCCTTACTTTACTCTACTTTTTATTTTTTCTAAGCATTCATCATCTTTTTTTTTTTTTAAGATTTTATTTATTTATTTATTTATCAGCGAGGGAGCGGCAGGCAGAGGGAGAAGCAGGCTCCATGCTGAGCAGGGAGAAGCAGGCTCCATGCTGAGCAGGGAGTCTGATGCGGGACCGATCCCAGGACCCTGAGATCACCATCTGAGCTGAAGGCAGACAGACACGCCTAACCGACTGAGCCACCCAGGCATCCCGCATTCATCATCTTTTAACACATTAAATAATTCATTTACTTATCATGTTTAATTGTTTATCTCCCTACCACTAGAATGTCCAGCGCTACATGGCAGAAAATATTGTCTGTTTTATTTATTGATTTATCCCTAGCACCTAGAGCAGTGCCTGATACATATTATACTTCATTAAAAATGAGATATTATCAATATAAGACAATTCTTATTTTGGAAAACATTAAAATGGAAAAAGAATTCATGGGTGTGAGATTCAATAAAATGGATGTAGGTGCTCAATAAATATCAGAAAGTAGAATGACAGCAAGCTGGTTTTGTTGAGGGCAGTAATACGCCCCGCCCCAATTCAGACACATTCCTAGCCAATGAGATGTGAGCAGAAGAGGTTAGGTGGGGTTTCCTGGAAAGCTCTTTCAGCTGGAATTGGGCGGAAGAGGTGAATCCATGGAGACAAGATGAAGAATGGGGGTTGCCAGGGGCTGGGAGGAAGGGAGAATGGGATCAACAGCTTCATGATTCCTTTTGGGGTAATAAAAATGCTTCAGAATTAGATAGTTGATGATTACACAACATGGTGACTATATTAAATGCCACTGAATTGTTCACTTTAAAATAGGGTGCCTGGGTGGCTCAGTCGGTTAAGAGTCTGCCTTCGCCTCAGGTCATGATCTCAGGGTCCTGGGATTGAGCCCCGCATCGGGCTCCCTGCTCAGCAGGGAGCCTGCTTTTCCCTCTGCCCCTCCTCCTGCTCATTCTCTCAATCTCTCTCTCAAATAAATAAATAAAATCTTTTTAAAAATTAAAAAAATAAAATAGTTAATTTTAGGGGCACCTGGGTGGCTCAGTAGGTTAAGCGTCAGACTCTTGATTTCAGCTCAGATCATGAGCTCAGGGTCATGAGATTGAGCCCAGCCTTGGGCTCTGTGTTCAGCATAGAGTCTACTTGTCCCTCTCCCCCTGCTCCTCCCCCTGCACTCTCTCTCTCTCTCTCATAAAAATTAAAAGAAAAATTAAAATAAATAAAATGGTTAATTTTATGTTATATGAATTTCACCTCAATTAAACAAAAGATGGATTCAGCCATCACTCACTTAATGTGCTTTGCCTTCCTTCCCTCCCTTCCTTCCAGGGATGAGGATGTGATGCCTAGAGGGGCAGTAGACATTTTTTTTTTTTTCAGCATGAGGATGGAGGAGGAGGAGGAGGGAAGGTAGGAGGAGGAGTAATAGCTAACACTTATAGAGTGCTTAGTATGTGCCAGATACTGTTCTAAGCTCTTTATATATATTCATTCACTGAATAATTACAACAACCCTATAAGGAAGGTACTGTTCCCATTTTATAGATGAAAAAACTGGTACAGAGAAGAAGAATGATGGCCCGTGCTTAAGATGACAGAGTGGAATCTAGGAGAGGCCTGGGCCCTTCATGTACCATGGAGCCTCTGTAACCAGTCCTGGAAAGACCTACTTTGGCCTTCTTACTATTTGAAAAATAAAATTTAGTTAAGCCATTGTAGTTAGGTTTCTGTCCCATGCATCGTGAGGTTCAAAGCCAGGTGTGTCTGACTTTAGGGCAAGTACACCTAACCACTGTGCCCTCCTAGTCTGCAAATCAATTATCAAGGACTTTTTGGTACCTCAAATGCCACTGGATGGTGGTGTTCTTTAGGGTAGAGATGGGGTTTCTCTCCTCTCCAAAACCCCATTGCCTGGCACAGGGCCTAGTCTGTACCAGAGTATGGTATGAGGTTGGGATTAGCCATCTGGATCCAGGAAAGGAGCTTGGAGTGCAGGGAAGGAGACATTCCCAGCACAACATAGATCTCAAAGATGCAGCAAGTCCTGGGGACATGGGGGTGGAGGCTGGGTGGCAGAGACGTCATGGAGGAGTGAGCTTTCCCAGATGGGCAGGATCTGGACAGATGAAGATGGCAGGGAAATGAGCCTCTGGAGAAAGAGCATAGCTTTTGAATGAAAGCACCAAGGCATTCATGTACAGGAAGAAGTTCAGGAAGTATCAGGTAGCTGGGTGGGGTCAGAATCATGGTCATTTGTGTCTGGAGAGGGCGATCAGGCTTGGACAGTGAAAGTCCTTGAAACTCAGTGCTCCTAACACTGGAAATCATCTGTGAAGGGTTTTCTACATCTTCTCTCAACAACCCAAGAAGGAGAAAAGGCAGGAGATATTTCACCCATTTTGCAGAAAGGAATTGAGAAAGAGAGAGGTGAATCAGTTTGGTTAATATTGGATAGCTAGCAAGTGCAAGGGAAGGACTTGAACTTGGGTCTTTTAATTTCACATCCTACACTTGCCTGCTCAAGCAAGGGATGGTCAGCCACTCTTTGGATAGGGAAGGGCCATGGAAGGGTTCTGAGCAAGAAGGTGCTGATCTTCCTACTGGAACTTTCTCTCCTCCCAATGGGAAGGACAGGATGAATTTGAGGCAAACTGCTGGGGTATAGCAACAGACTCATTCATTTATTCATTCATTCATTCAACAAATACTTACTGAGCCTCTACTGTGTGCCAGGTACTTCCTGACATCATGGAGCTTACAATTTAGTGACAAGAGAGACAAGAACCAAGTGAAAAAAACCAAATAATTACAAACTGTCAAGGGCTAGGAAGGAAAGAAGCAGGCAGAGTGATTTGAACTTACTTTATTTATTTATTTTTTAAAAAAGATTTTATTTATTTATTTGACAGAGAGAGACACAGCGAGAGAGGGAACACAAGCAGGGGGAGTGGGAGAGGGAGAAGCAGGCTTTCCGCTGGGCAGGGAGCCCAATGCGGGGCTCGATCCCAGGAGCCTGGGATCACGACCTGAGCCGAAGGCAGACGCTCAACGACTGAGCCACCCAGGCGCCCTGATTCGAACTTACTTTAGAAAGAAGGCTCAGGGCTGGCCTCTTGGACAGGTGACATTAAATTGAACTTGATAGAGAGGAGGAGCCAACCCTGCAAAGAACAGAGGGAAGAAGTTCTGGGCAAAGAAGCAATATGTGCAAAGGCTCAAGTGGAAAAAAGCTGGTGGTTTTGAGGAACGGAACGAAGTCCCTGAGGCTGGAGGGTGGTGAGCTGAGGGTCAACGATCAGACAAGTAGGCAAGGGTCAGGTTGTGTGGGTGCCGTGGAGCTGAGTCAAGGGGTTGGATGTGTTTCAAGTGGGAAAGGAAGCCACGGGAGCCAGGAGACTCCCCTTGGTGCCCGCATCAGGACCAGAACCCCGTGATCCCGTGGGAGAAGGAGATTAGGGAGGGATGGGGGTAAGTGTTCAACCACTTCTAGTGGAGTCATATTTAATAAGGGTGGGGCATTAAGTTTTAAAATCAGCATGTAAGGCAACAGTCATATGTAGTCCTTAAAAATCCCCCATAGAACTTATTACATTTACATTTTTGCATGTTCAATCTGTATAGTAATAGGTATGTTTGTATGACCACATATAGTAATATGTAGTATAGGAAAAAACACACATTATATAAAAAGCACAAAACAAAGATATTATTTAATATTACTCTTTAACACATAAAAGAGAAGTGCCCTCTCCTCATTTACCTGTGGGAATCCCCACTAATACTCTGTGACCCACATTTCCTGGATGTTGCCCCCTGCACCACAGACCACAGAGGGCCTTAGCCCAAGCTGGGCTGGATTCTTCCTCCCAGGAGTTTGGCATTGGGACTGAAAGACAGAAGCCCGACTGAGCGATGCTGGGACTGTCGCACACGAACCTGCGCGTGAGCTCTGGGAGCAGCCAGCTTTTGCCACAGGCACCAGGTCAATGGAGAGAGCCCGTCTGCAGAAGGAGAAGGATGAAGCCAGCATGGAGAGAAAAGAGACAAGAGGGGAGATGGAGAGGGAGTCCTGCCTGAATTCCAGATGGCTTTGCAGGCATAGTGCCAGGCTTCTGTGGCCCTCTGCCCTGGAGTTCCAGGACAGCCCTGGTCTCCTCCTGGCACAGACTTGATATTGCTTCAGCTAGCTAGAGAGACAAAAAGTGTTGGCTAAGATGAGGACTTTTATCCCCATTTTACAGGTGATGAGAAGAGTGTCAGGAAGTTTGCATCACCAGCTGATGGGACCAGAGCCAGAAACTGATGCGGCTACGATTCACAGCAGGGTCTGGCTCAGTCCCAGGTCAGGCTCATTCCACGGCTCGCCCTGCCTCCCCATTGCTCATGTCTGCCCACCGGCGTCAGGGCTCTCTCTGGGTCCGTGAACGCTGTGTCTCTTGAGCAGCCCAGCTCTGCACTGGCAGACATCGCTTCCTTGGGCTCAGGAATTCCTGAGCTGCCCGACAACATGACCAGGGTGTCACGTCACCTTGGAAGCTGCTACTTCTGACTTGGCAGCTACAGGTATCCCGTGAACAAGTAGCTTATGCCTAGCTTTAGAGCCAGGCGCAAAGGATGGCCTGAGAGCCCTTGACCCTCCCCCTGCCCCCTGAGGATGACCTTGATTTCTGATTGCTGTGTAACTGGGACTCCGAGACCCTGCACATCTGTGGGGGAGGGAGGGTTTGCCCGAACTGCATTTTCTCACCAGCATCACCCATCCCTTAAAAATGAGGCTGATAAACGAGTCAACGCTGAGCCCAAACCAGGCATGAGTAATCATTTCCTTCTCCACGCTGCTGCTCCTGCATCCTGTGGGTGAGTCATTTCCGCATCCCTACACCTCACACAGTGCCCAGCACGAAATGGGGATGAGGGCACACTTGCTGAATGAATGGCATTGAATCTTGCACTGTGGGATGTTGTGTCCACTCAGTCCCCTCGGCGACACTTAAAGCAGCATGAGGGTAGGGCCAAGTTTTATTCTTTGGTGCGGGAAGGGCCAGGAGAGTGCAGCGCGGAAGTGTGGGCCCTGCAGACACTCAGGAGTCCCTGGCTTGAATTCTTTCCATCTCTGTCTCTCTGGATCTTGAAATCCTATGCAAGTTATTCCTTCTCTCTCTGAGCCTCAGTTTCCCCATCTGTAAAATGAGAGCGATAATGACTTTCCGACCATGTGATCAGGAGGATTAAGTGAGGTAATATGCATCACCAGCCTGACACAAAGTAGGAGTTCAGTAAGATTAATTTTCTCCACTCTGGTATTTCCCACAGTGCCCGGCATGTGGCAGATATTTGGTAAGGCTAGGTCACCTTCAGGCCACCCTGGACCATCCTGCCAATGTGCTGCAAGCACATGAAAGGGCCCAGGAGATACCAGTCACAGAAGCAGATACCAGCTGGGCCCAGCCAAAGTGTAGAAATAGAACCAGGAGTTGATAAACGATTGTTGCGTTAAGGCCTGTTTTGAGGTAGTTGTTACACAACAAGAGCTGACTGAGACAAACAGTGAAGTTATAGGAAGGGTCGGGATGGAGCAGATCTTTAGGAGCCACTGGAACCAGAACCTCCTCTCTGTGTCTCTTGTCTTTGCTTTTTTCTGAACATTACCTTTTTTTCTCTTTCACAGCACACTGATTTTCTTCATAGTGTAGAAAATGTGGCTGAGTTTTATACCTTGCACTTTCTGCTAGTGGAGAAAAACTGACTCCTTTCTCTGTATCCCGGGTCTAAAAATTCCTGGGAAAAGACTCATCAGACCAGCTGGGGTCAAGTGCCCCCTGGGACCAGTCACTGGGTGATGGGGGATGGGGGAGAGGGCAGGATCACAAAGCACACCCTGGCTGACCCATGCTGAGCGCAAGATGTGCCAAGCACTGTTCTGAGGCTTATTCTGTGTTTACGGACTTTATCCTCATCACACAACAATCCCACCGGAGCTGTGATGATCTCTGCTTTGAAGTGAGGAGACTGAAAACTGAGGCACAGAGAGCTGAAGTAACTTGTCCAAGGTCACACAGCCAGAAAGAAGTGTGGCCAGGAATCTTACCAAGGCTGTCTGACTCTGGAGCAGCCAACCAACACCACCCTGCTTCTCGTACTGAGCTCCGGGGGGAGCCCATGTATAGAGGGGTGGGCAGGGTGGAGGCCCTCCAAGGAAGGAACTGGAGCGCTTAGCTCAGAGAAGGGAAGCAGCTACGGTCCCTTCTTTGGATCAGTAAACCATCCCCTTCCAAATTCTAGGAACTGATATAAGGTGACCATTTTTTCCCCCACCAAATTAGGACATGCAAAATAGCTTAATGAGCCGGCCAAACAAACCAAAAGCAACTCCTCGCTGTTTCACTCCTGCATGAGAGGAAGGCCAATTCAACACCAAAATATCCAAACGGCAATTATCTCAGACTAAGCCATTCCCCTTAAGGAAGAGCAGCTGACAAATGTACATAAACATAGCAAAAAAAAAGGATATATTAAAAACCAATTTGAAGGCAGAAAAATTAAGGCACAACTCTTTGTCTTACAGGATTACATGCTAATGTGACCATTCTCTCCATACAAGTTTGTCCATTTGAAGATCTGGAATTTCTGGGACTTTAAAAAACGCTACTTATTGTTAAAAATCCAGTTTTCAGTGGGAATATTCAAGGAAATGGAAGCAATACTCTTCCAGTCCTTTTATTTTACAGGCAAACTGTGGGGGATTAAGGAAAAAAAAGCAGCTTCTGGGTTTTCCAGCCACTTTTTCTTGAACTTCACAATGCCCCTTCTAGCCCTGCTGTCCGGTGTGTGTGGGAGGGGAGGACAAGAAGGGGCCGCCTGAAGGGTTCTCCTCGCCCCCTGCTGCCTTCCACCAGCCCCCTCCCCTACCCATCTATGCTGTTCAAGGACCTGACCAGCCAACCCTCACCAGAGGGGACCAGCGCAGACTGTCACAGAGAGGTGTGGCTGCTCTTTATGAACCGCTAGACCAGACATCCTGTAAAACTCCTTGCCAGTCCAATTACATTTCGGTGACTGGTTCTCAGAGTCCCAGAGAAGCCCCCGTGACAGCCTTGGCTTGGCTGATTTTAGTCACGAAAAGAAGTATATAGGGATGCCTGGGTGGCTCAGTCAGTTAAGCGCCGGCCTTGGGCTCAGGTCATGATCCCAGGGTCCTGGGATGGAGCCCCGCATCCAGCTCCCTGCTCAGCAGGGAGTCTGCTTCTCCCTCTCCCTCTGCCGTTTCCCCTGCTTGTGCTCTCTCTCTCTCCCTCTCTCTCTCTCCAATAAATAAATAAAACCTTAAAAAAAAAGAAGTATGTGAATGAAGATGGATTCTGTTATTAATAATAATAGTAGTGACCTTTGGTGAGCCCTTCTTCCACCAGGCAATGTGCATGCATCACCTCACTGAATTCTTACAATAACCCTGCAGAGGAGGGGACTGAGGACCCAGGGAGGTTAATGCCCGAGGTCACACAGCAAGCAGCTGGCCAAACTGGGGTTTAAACTTATGTCTGAAGATGTGCTAAGTTTTCACTATTGACTACTGTCAATAGTGTCCTATTCTTTATTTCCTTCTCAATATGTGGAGAGGAAGAGTGGTGGGGTTGGGGTATGGAGAAACCGGGCCCATATCTATCCGTATCTCCCTTAAGATCTGCTGTTTCCTAGCAGATGGGATCTGCGGCGTGATCATCTCTAGTTACTGCGGCTGTAACCTGTCTCCTTGACTTTGGTGCATAAATTCCCTGGGGGGGCGGGGGCAGCCATGTGCCCCTTCCACGCCCAGCCTGGTGCTGTCCTGGCTGGGGACTATGGGATGGGGGTGCCCCGAGCCTGGCTCAGACTTAGGGGGCAGGGTTGGGTCAGCCCGGAAGGGGTAGCTAGGGTTTTCCTCTGGATGGGCTGGCCTGGCTCCTGCTGGGCTGGAAGCCAGCCTGGAAAGGAATTTCCCAGACATGTCTTAATTCTGTATTGCGGAGGGAGCACAGCATTGGAGGATGGGCTCTGCTCTCCAATTCCACAGAAACCAGCTGCTCAAGGGGAAAGAGGCGATTTGGGGTGGGGTGCCTTTATTCTGGGGGAGGAAGTAACACTTTCCTATAAGATTGTCATTCAGGATCTGGTTTTTCCCTCCTGGGAAGAGCCCTCACCACCCCCAGCGCTGATTGGTGCCCAGGGAAGAGGTCTCGGTTTAGCTGGGTGACCACCAGCTCTTTAGCTGGTGCTGTGTAATAGAAACGGAATGCGAGTCACATGGAATTTTATATGTTCTCGTAGGCATTTAAAAAAAAGCAAAAAGAACCAAGTGAAATTAATTTTAACAACAAATTTTATTTAACTCAATAGATCTGAAATTATATCATTGCATCATATAATCAATATAAAAATTAATGAGCTATTTCCCGTTTTCATATTAAATCTTTGAAATCTGGTGTGTATTTTATATTTACAGCATAATTTGGAGTAGCCACAGATCGAGTGCTCAGTAGCCACATGAGGCTAGTAGCTACCATACTGGACAGCAGCATTACACCATGGATTCTGGAAGCTTTACACCATGGAGTCTAGGAAGATCAGAAAGTCTCAGAATTTCTGCATCCTAAGACTGCCTTTGGAAGGACTTCAAGGTTGTCTGGTGCAGTCCATCACACAGCAGGAAAAGACTTTCCTCAAGGAGACCCACTGCCCCACTTCCCTTAGCAAAGCTGAGGGTGTGTCTGTGTCCCAGTCTCAGATAACTGCTCCATCCCAGCAGCCCCCTGCCAGGGGAGCTGGGTTGCTGACGGCCTCCCTTAAGGTTGTAACACGGGACCGAAGGTGAAGCAGGAAGACACTGGAAGGAGAGAGGATATGCCCTCCCCAGCAGGCATCCTCTTCTCTGCCAGGTTCTCCCTTTCTGGAGGGAACATTGCAGTCTGGGCACAGAGTGGGTAGGAGTTCCTTTGATGAATCCCTAAACCTCAGGCCCAACCCCCTCCCTTCTGATCCTCCTCTCTTCCTTCCTTATTTATTGCTGTCTACAAGGAGCTAGACCCTGTGCTTGGTTGCAGATAAAAGACAGGCCAGACTTCCTGGGGGAAGAAGCAATTAGCTCTGCCTGGGGCAACCAGGGCCGGTTTCCCTGCTGGACTGAAAGGAGCAGTGGAACTGGGTGTGTGTGTGTGTGTGTGTGTGTGTGTGTGTGTGTGTGTTGGGGGTTGGCGGGGGATGGTAGGGGGTAGAAAATGAAGGAAGAGGACCTCCAGGCAGGTGACAGAGAGAGAGGGGAGGTGTGAAGGAGTAGGGCTCCTATTTTCCCAGGGGTGATGGTTTTCTCCTCCTCCAACCCTGGGGTCTCGGTAGCCACCATGGTTTCCCATAAAAGAAGAAAGATTCTATTTTTTTTCTATGTCTGCCCCACCTGAAGTCCCAAGAAGACCAGCACATGATAGGTAATCAGTGAATGGAGGGGAAAGAGGGAAGCAGATGAAGAGGACATTAGGGTGAGGTCAAGCCAGCTGGGCAGGGGGACATGGGGACCAGTAGAGGGGCAAGAAGGTGTGTCCCGAGCACACACCTTGTCCCCTCCTCTCCAGACTCTCACTCGCTACTCCAGGAGTTGGAGGTGGTATTGCCCGCATTCTCTAGGTGAGGAAGATGAGTCTCAGAGAGGTCCAATAAGGGGTTAAGGCCCATTCTGTCTGATTTCAAGGGCCAGTCTTTCTAGGTTCTTCCTGGCATGGCCTCACCTGGCTACTGCCAAGAACCCAGCAGTGACCAAGTTCTTGGCAGGCAACCCCCCCCTCCTTTGGAGAGGACTGCTTCACTGGGAATTCCTGGTGAAATAGAGGGTTCCTGGAAAGGCCTCCTGGAACAGGCAGTCACTACCCCACTAGACTTGGGGATCACCCACTCCCCCCCCACTTCCACTGCCCCCAGGTAAGGATGGAAGGTAACGTGGCTTGCTCCAGGTCATATAGTGAGGGGGTGGGACAGGTGGGATCGACCACCCCTGCCCCTGGGCACTGACTCATGGCAGCGGCTGTGGGAAAACCACTGCGAGTCTTTCAGCCTTGGCTTTCCCACTCAGGCAATGGGTAGGATCGCTCTGGCATATCTGCCCGGGGCCTGGAGCCAGGGGACTGGGAAAAAGCTGAGCACAGCGCATCTCCAAGACGCCTCGCCCTGTTCCAGTGCCAACAGTTCACATGGGACATCCCTCCCTGTGGCCAGCAGCCTCCCCAGTTCTCCGAGGGACCAGGCCAGCCTCCCTGGTGGCTCAGATCCCCCAGAATCCGCACAGGCAGGGTGACCAACTGCTCTGTTTGCCCAGGACTATCTCCATTCTAGCAGTCCACACCTGCATCCTGGGAACCTCTTGGTCCTGGGCAAACTGGGACAGTGGGTCACCCTAGCCCTGACACCAAGTTCAAGTTCACAGCACTCAAAAATGTTCTGAGGGAATAGAATCAATGACGTAAAGAGCAAATGAGCAACAGTGCTGGCAAGCAAGTGTTGGAGGCAGAATGGTGACTGCTCTCCTCACTTTATAGATGAGAAACTGAGGCCCAGAGAGTGTGAGCTTTCAGGTGGCTCATCTTCCATATCTGTTCACTGGCACCAAATTTCCTCTGAACTGTCCCCTGAGTGTTTTGAGCTGGGCACGGGGGTGGGAGGCAGCTGGGCAAAGAAAAGGCATTCGGTGAATTTTGCCCCTCCTCAGCTTGAGGCCGGAAAGGACGGTGGGAGGGGGGACCGGGGGAGAAGGGGAGGCTGCTCTGTGGCAACCCCGCAGCAGGACGGAGCCTCGGTGCCCCTGCCGGGCCGGCGGCCTCAAACCCCACTGCCGCCTCCTCAGCTCCGAGGTCTTGCTCTTCAGTTTCCTCATCTGCGAAGTGGGACTGCAGCACAAACGCTCCGCTCCGGAGGTGCCTGGTGCAAGGGTGAAATGAGATAATGCAGAGAAAGCACTTCGCACAGTGCCTGGCGGAGAGTAAGCGCTCCAGAAACGTCAGCTGTTAACTATTTTTCTTATTCGGTGTCACAGGCACGAGCGGCGTATTCCCTGCGTGGTGGCGCGGCGACAGCGGCCGGGGAGGACAAAAGTCCGACCGAGGCTCCTGACACTGTGTGACCTCCGCAAACCCCATCGCTTCTCTGTGGCCCCGTCTCCACGTCTGTCGAGTGGGGTTTTAGTGAGCGAGTATTTGGGATGGGGCTAGCACAGAACGCGCCGTCCCTCGCCTCCCGCACGCCCACCGTCACCCTGAGAAGGGTCCTGCGGAGCACACGCTGCTATTACTGCCATTTTACCGAGAAGGAGACAGTGGTAGCAGGTGCTCTGCAAACGTCGGTCTCGTGCACGAACGCACGGATGCGTGCGACCGCACCAAGGGTGGGCGCGTGGGCCCCTCCCCGGGAGCTCGCCTCCCCCCTCCCGTGCGGGCCCCGCGCTCTCCCCGCCCGCGGGTGGGGTGTGGGGCCGAGGGGCGAGGCGCGCGGGCAGGTGGCAGATGAAAGGGGCCCCGGGCGCCGCCCAGAAATTCGCCGCGGGGCGAGCGGCGGGGCGGGCTTATCGGCCACCTCGGCCTGCCGGGCGGGCGGGCTCCCAACGCCGCCGCCGCCGCCGCCCCCGCCCCGGGCCGAGGGCCCGGCAGTTCCCACGCTCGGCCTGGGCTGGGGGCGTTCTCGGGCCGGCGTGGCCGCGCGGGCCTCCGCCGCGGAGGCCGGGCTGTAATTAGGGTAATTGCGCGGCTCCCCGCGGGCGGCGGCTCGGGATCCCGCTGTGCCGCGCTGTCCCGGGGGCGGGCGGGGGCCGGGGGCTCCCCTCTAACCCGCGGCGCGGCCGGCTCCTGCGCCCCCAGCCGAGAAGGGGCTTCGGCGGGGGCTCGGCGGGGAGACGGCTAGCCTCGATGGAGCCCTTCTGCGTGCCGGCTGGTCCGCCAGGCTGTTGGCGTTCCTGCTCCGCCGAGCGGATGGGAACTTCTGGTGCCCGCCCAGAGAAGGGGCTCAGAACACGGCCCGGTATCCTGATCTGCCCAGCAGTTTAACAGGTGGGCATTCGGAGGCCCAGAGGGGTGAAGCGACTGTGCGCAAGATGACACAGCCAGTGTGCCCACGCTTCAGAGAGAAGGAACATGACGACTCCATGCGTCGCAAAGGCTGGTTTTGCTTCCTCGAATATTTCTATTTTACTGCACCTTGCCTTCCAACCCTAAAGCCCATCCCTGATCCTTCGGTTCTTGGCAGCCCTACTCATAACCCCAGATCCTTACCACTGATAGAAACCACACGATTTCCTTCTGGAAAAGGCAGGTTAAAGAGAAATAATCGGATTTCAAAGTCTAATCTCTAATCCTAAACCCAAGTCAAACCTTAACCTAGCTCCACACCTAACTCCCAAATTAATCTTGACTTTGGCCCCCTGCCCAAGTCACCAGCCTTCTCTCCCAACGATCCCCTGCCACTGTTCCCACCCCCCATCTCCAGGTACCTTCCTTCCTGACCGTCTGCTGAGGTCTCTTGAGGCTTGTTTCAAAGCCGCTGGACGTTTGTACATGCTGTGGCCTCCCGTTGAGACATCCTTTTCCTGAGGCCCCTTGGTAATCTCTCACCTTTCAAAATCTCATGGTAAGCCCTTTGGGTTCCACTCCCCACCTCTGCCACCTTGTCCCTTGGCCAGGCTCTCCATAGACTCTGAGCTCTTAGAAGATAGGGTTCAAGTCTGCTGGAAGTGGAAATTAGGAGTAGAAACAATTAATCGTGATGGAATAAGTGAATGCACGAGAATGAGGAAGTAAATAAATGAGGAATGAATGAGTGAATGAATTATTGAATCAACAAGTGAAGAGGGATTCTGAGCCTAAATCCTTAACTCTCTCCCTAGTCCTGGATCCCTTTCTGAGTAGGGAATGACTGAAAGACTAAGGGAGTCCCCCTCATCCCCCAAGTGCCTTGAGATGGTTAATTCTGTGTACGTGTGCACATGTGTGCATATACATTTGAGCCTGGGACTTTGAATCAGATAAGCCAGGGGTCCACTCCTGGCCATAACGTTTACCAGCTGAGTGACCTGGGCAAGTGACTTCACCTCTCTGAGACTCCATTTGCTGATCTAAAATGTAGTAACAATAATACATCCCTTAATGGGTAATCAGTTGCCCCTGCTCCCCCGCCCCCCCAGCCCTTTGCCAGTGGTAGGGTCAGTGTTAAGAACACAGTCTTTCTTGAGGGCAAGGAACACCAGTGAGGGTAGAAGACAGGGCTGCAAGGAAGGGAGACAGCCCCCTGGGTGGGGAGGGAGGCTTCAGAGGAGATGTGAGAATCAGTCAGTTTGCTGCTGGGCAAGTCCTGGCAGGGACAGTAGCTTGTTCAAAGACACCAAGCTGGGAACAAAGGTTTGCTCTATTATTGCTGGAGGTCAAAGTGGGAGGTGGGGGGTGGTGGCAGAAATTGGGGCTAGGGAGGGTGGTGGTGTCTGGATCAGGAAAAGCCTTGAGGGGCCTTTGGCTGTTGATCTTGTAGGCAACAGGAAGCCTTTGCAGATGTGAGCAGGGAGGGATGGTCAGATCTGGGCTTTAGCAAGATCACCCTGCCCAGCAGTGTGGAGGACAGCGTGGAGTTGACCGTGGTGGGAAGCAGGGAGGCATTGAGTGCCTACTGTGTGCCAGGCAGTGCTCTAAATGCTTGTCTGTTTTAACTCATTTAATCCCTCCAGCACCCGTACACAGTAGGTGCTTTCGGAATCTTCTGGAAATACCACCTGGAGACTAAAGTCTCCCACGTTTACATCTCCACCCTGCACCTCCCCACTGTTGGACCTATAAGCCTATCAGCCCACAGGCTTCTCTGCTGGACCTCTATGGAATCCTTACCTTCCCATATCTGAAAACAGTCTTCCCAAAGCTGCTGAGAACCTTCCCCATCTCAGTAAATGGCAATTTCGTCCTTGAAGTTGCTCAGGCTAAAAACTTGGGAGTCATCCTTGTCTATCCTCTCCCCACCTTTCCCCCCAGTCCTTATAGCCAATCCGTCTGCGGATTTGTCCATTTTGACTTTAGCACATGTCCTCATTCTGACCACTTCCCTAGTGTGGCCAGCCGGGCCGGGCCCTGTTTCTTGCCTGGATTACTGTTGCGGCCCCATTTCTGACTAGTCTCCCTGTCTTCACCCTTGCCCTGGCCCTTCCAGTGGATTCTTCACAAAGCAGACAGTGTGACCTTCAAATATAAAGTCTGATCAGGTTCCTGCTCTACTCAGATCTGCCCCCATCTCCCTGGCGTCAAAGTCGAGGTCATGACAATAGCAGGTGTCCCTCCATGATCTAGTCCCTCTCTCCCAGCTTCTTACCAGACTTCTTCCGTACTCTCCCCCTGTCACTCTATTCCAGCCACACTGACTTCTTGGCCAGTCCTCCAACGCTCCAAGTTCCTGTTAGCCTCAGAATTCTGCACTTTGCTGTTCCCTCCAGATGGAATGCCATTTCCCCCATTATCCATGTAGTTTGCTCCTTCAGATTTCTGCCCAAACGTGACCTTCTTAGTGGGGCGTATTATTGGGACATTAGCCACCCTATTTAAAGTAACAGCCCTCTTCCCCACCCCCCCCGACCCAGGCGCTCTCTATCCCCTTCCCTATGTGTTCATAGCACATATCACTGTCTGAAATATTTTATTTTTTAGTTTTTTTGTTTATTGCCTTCCTCTCCCTCTGCCCCCCACCACACTAGAATATAAGCTCCACGAGGACAGGGAATTTTATTTGCTTCACTGCCATATCCCCGGTGCCTAGAATATTATAGGTGCCCAAATAAATTGTTTTGAACAGCAAATGCAGAATCTCCACTTTAAGGATGAGGAAACTGAGGCACAACGGGGTTAAGTAGTTTGCCTGAGATCGCACACTAGAAAGTGGTTGGGGTGGGATGATGAGCCCGGAATCTGGGCAGTGACAGCAGCGAGAGGGGACAGGAGGGGTGGATGACAACAGGGGCTCTCCAGATGGGCTCAGGTGACTGGTTCCCAAGCCTGTGAACTGACTGCTGCACCAGCAGGGAAACCTGATATTGTAGGACCTCTCAGGGTGGACGTGAAGGTTAAGTAGGTCTGGAATTGAAAACACATTGTATATGTAGTGAAAAAAGATTTTTTTGCAAAGCTGTCCCATGAATTTTTAATTCCCAGCAATTTTCCTGTCCTTCTTCGCCCTTGACACTGAGACATCTACTACTTCTAGCGGAGGCGGGTTCAGCAGCCAAGAACCTCATCCTCTGCCTTGACTTTCTAAGTGGATATTTTGAAAGAGTAGAACAGACATAGAGTTTCAGAATCCAGAATTTCAGAATTTAAAGACCTACACCCTTGGGAGGGATAAAGCGTTTTTCTGAATGCTCCCCCACCCCAACTTCCTTTTTTATGTTAAGACCTGGAGTCTGGCCACATGGAGCGGGGACTTTTCACTCCGAGCCCTGGAAGAAGGGACGGTATGAGATGTGGCTGTGATTCTCAAATTTGAGTGTGCATCAGAATCACCTGTGGGCTTAGTCCAACGTGGACGGATGGTCCCAACCCCAGAGTTTCTGATTCAGTAACTCCCACATTGGTCAGGCCTGAGAATCTGCATTTCTTCTTTTTTTTTTTTTAAGATTTTTTATTTATTCGGGGCGCCTGTGTGGCTCAGTCGTTAAGCGTCTGCCTTCGGCTCAGGTCATGATCCCAGGGTGCTGGGATCGGGTCCCACATCGGGCTCCCTGCTCAGCGGGAAGCCTGCTTCTCCCTCTCCCACTCCCCCTGCTTGTGTTCCCTCTCTCACTGTCTCTCTCTGTCAAATAAATAAATAAAATCTTAAAAAAAAAAAAAGATTTTTTATTTATTCATGAGAGACAGAGAGAAAGAGAGAGAGAGAGGCAGAGGGAAAAGCAGGCTCCCCGCAGAGCAGGGAGCCCGATGCGGGACTCGATCCCGGGATCCTGGGATCATGAGCTGAGCAGAAGGCAGATACTTAACCAACTGAGCCCCCCAGGCGCCCTGAGAATCTGCATTTCTAACAAGTTCCAGGTGACGTTGACCACACTTTTTTAAAAAAAGATTTTCTTTATTTGAGAGAGAGAGAGAATGAGCAGTGGGGAGGGACAGGGGGAGAGGGAGAAGCAGACTCCCCGCTGAGCAGGGAGCCCAATGTAGGACTTGATCTCAGGACCCTGAGATCATGACCTGAGCCGAAGGCAGACGCTTAACCGACTGAGCCACCCAGGCGCCCCAACCACACTTTGAATAGCCCTGACGTCAGGGCTACTCTTAGTCACCTCACACAGCAGCCTTGTGGAGCCCATCCCCTCCAGGATGGAGGTATGGAGAGGGGAGGACAACATAGGGTCTCTAGGACCCCAGGAGATAAGGGTGTAGAAATGCTCAGGAGAACTGTGGGCCAGAGAGAGCTGGGGTCAAAGGGGAGGGTGTGGGAGCTGTGGCCAGGAGCAGTTATGGGGCAATGGGTGCCTGGGGACCTGCCCAGAAGACAGGTGGGTTGTATACCTCAGCACGGCTGTAGAGGGGGGACACCCAAGGGAAGAGATGAGACTGGAGGCAACACTGGGACCACAGACCCACAGACCCTTCCCCACCCTGAGGTTCCCCAGGCCCTCCCCTCCATATCCCTTCTCTGATGTTACCCAAGGGAAGGAAAAAAGGGGATGAAAAATCCTGAAAAATGGAGCATTTTACCCTAAAGAACCCAAGTGAACCCAGAATAGCACAGTTAGAATTTCTTGCCAAAACTCTATTGATTAATCTTTCTGCTCCTATGAGAGCACAGGGACGTGGCCCCACAGTGGCAGCGTGGAGATTAAGAACACAGATTGTGGAGTCATTTACTGGCGACGCAACCCTGGGCGGAAGACCCTCTCCAAATGCAAATTGAAGACGAATCTTTCCCCTACTTCATGGGATTGAGAGGTTTCAGAGAAATCGTGATTGCGGTTAGAACATGCAGAGCCAGTGCCTGGCATTGAGGAAACATGCAATAAATGGTACTTATTTTTATTACGGGTTTAAGCAATTCTTTCCCTCCAGTTTTTCCTTCTTTCTTCCTCCTTCCTCAAACGCTTACTGGCAGCTACTCTGCTCTGAGGTGGCTAGATTTTGCCCTCCAGGGAGGAACTGGACAGCTCAGGCAGTCACTAACAGTGGGCTGGTGCTGTGTGGGAGTACTCCCAGGGGATGGGGGGGTGGGCATCAGAGAGGGCTTCCTGGAGGGTGGGATGGGTTGCTTATTTAGCTGGCTTTGTAGAAGCTGGTGACAAATCAAAAGAAGGTATTTTAAAGAATAATAATACTTGGGAAGGAAGAGTAAAAATGGTAAAATTCCTCCCTTGGTCAGGGTTCAGAACCATCATTCTAATGTACAACAGTTTATAATGGGAGGCAGGAGAGCACAGTCACCTTTGGAATCAGACAGAAATGACTCGGAATCCAGATTCTGAGGTTTAACAAAGTGTGTGACCTTGGGCTAGTTACTTAACCTCTCTGATCCTCAGTTTTCCTTATCTGTAAAATGAGACTAAAGATACCTACTGGATGTATGGGTCTGTTGTCAGAGTTACGGGAAGCGGTCTAAGCAAGGCACCTGGGATGTATTTATTTGCTCATTAACTCCAAGTTTCCGGGCAGGAAGTTGGATCGGGGCTGTTTCCTCTTTGCCCTGCACCCAAAGCAAGGCTGTCACCTGGCACTCTGGATCTTGGTGGACTGACGATCATCTGTCTTCCCCACCAGCCTGGGTGCTGCTGGGGGACAAGGTCTGATTCCAGCTGTTGGGTGCATCCACTTTGGAAAACAGTTTGGCATCCTAAGTAGAGCTGAAGACCGCCTGCCTTTTAACACAGGTGCTCCCTTCCTCGATGTTTAGAGAAACCCTCACAGTGGGAGGTATGTACGGAAATGTTCATAGCAGCGTGTTCGTCATAGCAAAAAACTGGAGCATCCCAAATATCCACCAAGAGCAGAATGTATAAGCGATTGTGGTATGTTCTCCAATGGAATGGTACACAGCAATGAAAACAAAAGCCTGGCAGTTCCTGATGTCCAGGAACCTCAGGGTGATAATGTTGAACACATAAAGCAAGTCACGGCAGAGCACATTCTCTATGATTTCTATACACGGTTCACAAATATGCAAAACTAAGTGGTATTTTTTTAGCGATAGAAACACATATGGGAAAATAATTTTTAGAATAAGGGAATGGTGGACACACAATTCAGAAGAGTGGTTTCCTCTGTCCTGAAGGAGGGAAGGCCCCAGGGCAGGAAGGACACGTGGGTGGCACAAAGGGGTCACTTCTGCTCCCTCACCTTTATAACCTACATGTGTATTCTAAAAAATTTTTCTGTACTGACCCAATACTTAACAGGGCAAAATCTCAACTAAGAAGCTTTCTAGGGAGGGGCCCGTGGGGGCAGGGAGTATACAGATGGCTCAGGAGGGAAGGAGCCCCTGGGGCTGCCGGGTTGTGGCCCTGTCGCACCTGCCTCATGAGGAAGAGTGGGGCGTATCTCCCTCGCGATGACCCTTCCCATCGCTGTGATCCCGTGATCCGTTATCCTCACAGGACTCTCAGATTTCCCTTCCCCAGTCCCTCCATCCAGGAAACAAAGGGCCCCAGGTTAGGGAGAGAAGAAAACAGGTGCTCACCCTGATGAGTTGGCTTCTGAGTTTTACAGAAGGGTCCTGTGGATTTTCCTGCTTTCTGGGCATCACAGGACCATTGGGAAGAGTTAATGAGAGGAGGCCTGGAGAGCCCCAGATGGAGCTCCGGAGCACAATGAGCGCTCGGTACATTTCAGTTCAGAAAAGGGAAATGTGCCTTTAGCCCAATTCCCTGCTCCCCACAGCAGGACCTCAGGGGCAGGGTCAGAAGAAGCCTTGCGGCTTCTGCCTCCTCCTCTCTTGGAGTGCTGGCTCCTCTGGATGTGAAACCCAAGTTTCCCACAAGTTCAAGTCCCCAGATTTCATTTACAAAGCTTTTCAAGAGCTTGGTAGTTTGGCAAACTTAACATAGGGGCATATTCTATAGGGGAGTGCCCTTGTGGTTGAGGAACTTCTCTGGTGGGAGGTTTCCAGTGGCACCCAGCCTTGGCATTCCCGGGACAGCTCCCCTCTGGGAGCTGTAGCCTTTCTGAAGCCAGGATCCTGGTTCTAGATTCCGGATGGGGTGGGAGGGCGGAATCAGGGAGCAGCTGGAAGCACTGGGGGCTGTCACAGAGGAAACCCCCACTCTCCCCAGCCGTGGGACCTAGGCAGGTCTCCTTCCTTCTGCGAGCCTCAGATTCCTCAATGGTAAAATGGGAGAGCCATCCCTGCTCCTCAGGGGCAGCTGTGGGGGATGAGAATGTCCACAAAGTGCTGAGGACAGTGGCCCCCAATCCCTGGGCTGGAGGGGAGGGAGCCCAGAGGTTTCTTAATCAGAGCCAATGAGGGGGCTCAAACACTGGCCCTTGAACCTCCCTCTCTCCCCGTCCTCCATTATCTGTCCTGCTCCCCCCTACCAACCCCCGCCCCCAGCCCTCATCTTCTGTCTCTCCTTCCCTCATTCTATTGCCTCTCTCTCTCTGCCCTCCATTTTCTCCAGTTTGGTGGCCTTCAGGGACATACCTTTGTCCTCCTAGGGGCCCCACCCTGCCACCAGGAGGTTTTGGGACTGAATGTTCCTGGAGCTGGGTGCAGTGAGATGAGGCTTCGCTACCACTGGCTTGATGCCCATGCCCTGCCCATGCCACTCCCGGTCAAGGTTACCTTCACTCCACTTAACAGTGGCTTGGCCAAGGCCTGTACCTGGGCTGACTTTGAAGCGTATAGACTTGAGCTATTTCTAATGGGTGCCAGCCAATTCTACTCTGCAAATTGCTTCTGCTGCGGCCCAGCCCATGCCTCTCGGTGCCAATCCATTCCGTTTCCTCATCCCTAGGAAAACATCAGGATATAAGCACTCCTACATCGAGGCGTGTGAGGCCCAAATGAACTAATGCACGTGAAGGGCTTAGAACCAAGCAGGTGCCGTGTACGTGAAGGCTGTGAAGCAGATTCCGCCATGTTCTGTTTATCAAGCTGTATGTAATTCTGAGTCACCTGAATAAGCATCAAAGCTCCTCACTCCATTTCGGGAATTGAATCAATCACAGATGGAGAATTCCTTGGATTCAAAGGAGGCCTGATGCCAAGATTGGACCCTCCAAGCACATCACAAACACCTACTACATGTCTTTTTCCCCCAAGGAAACTGTGACAATTTACCAGGGTGAACGTACCTGGGGGAGAGGGAAAAATCCAGATCTTTGGGATATCTGAACCCTGAGTTTAATATAGTCCCTGGAGACACAATGCCACTGAGGTCTATGACTCCGTTGGGGGGGAGCCTGGTCTTCTCACCACCCCACCACCTTGCTGGTCCACTACCTTGATGACATCATGCTGATGAGACTTGATGAACAGGAAGTAGCTGGCACCCTAAGTCCCCTGGTAAGATACATGCATGCCTATGTAGGAGATCCAGACCATAGGAATTCAGGGACTGGTACCTTGTGATGCCTCTGGAGGTCTAGAGGTCTGGGCATGTCATGTTTGCTCCTCCAAAGTGAAAGGCAAGTTTGCTGCATTGTGACCACCCCACCTCCCCTGCCAAAAAAGCAGCATTGCATTTGGTGGGCCTGTAGAATGTGGGGGCATGGTGTTCAATACATGGGTAAATTATTCCTACCCATTTGCCAAGTTATCCACAAGCCTCCCCCTTGGAAGAGAGCCCAGAGGAAGAGAAGTTTCCAGGTGGTGTAGGCTGCGGTGCAGGCAGCTGAGGCAGATGGGCCAACTGACTCAGCACACACAATGGTGCTCAATGAGGATGAGCGTGTCAGGATGTTGTATGGACCCTATGGCAAGCCCTGGATGGAAGAATCACAGGGAAGGCCCTTGTTTGTTGTGTTGTTGTTTTGAACAGTGTTATCGAGGTATTATATCCACATGGACGAAACTGCGTGTATTTAATGTGTGGAATTAGTTAAGTTTTGGCTCATGTATATACTGTGAAGCCATCACCATAATCAAGGTAATGAACAAATTCATTACCCCCCAAAGATCCCTCGTGCCCTTCTGTAATCCGTCCCTCCAGCCTTTTCCCCTGTCCCCAGGCAAGCACCAATCCATTTTCCAATTTTGAGACTTTCATAAAAACGGGATCACACAGTAAAGAAAGAGTCCTCTTTCTTTATGTCTGGCTTTTTTCACTCAGCATAATTATGTGTAGATTTCTCCATCTTGTGGCACCTATCACTAGTTCATTCTTTTTTTTTTTGCTGCGTAGTATCCTTTGTATGGATATACCACCGTTTCTTTACCCGCTCATCTATCGATGGACAGTTGGGTTTCCAGCTTTTGGCTATTGCATATAAGGCCGCTTGTGAACATTCATGTATAAGTCTCATATGGACATATTCCTTAGAACTGGAATGACCAGGTCATAGGGTAGGTATATATTTATGTTTTTAAGAAACTGCCGAACTGTTTTCCAGAGTGGTTATACCATTTTATATCCCCACCAGCAGTGTAGGAGAGTTCCAGGCCCTCCTCATCCTTACTAACACTTGCTATAGGTCAGTCTCTTTAGCTTTACGCTCTCTGATTAACATGTCCTGGCATCTCATTGTGGCTTTAATTTGCATTTCCCTAATGACTAGTAATGTTGGGTATCTTTTATGTGCTTGTTTGTGATCCATATATCTTATTTGGTGAAGTGTCTGCTCAAATAGTTTGCCCATTTTTTTTTTTAAGTAGGCTCTATGCCCAGTGTGAAGCCCAACACAGGGCTTGAACTCACGACCCTGAGATCAACACCTGAACTGAGATCAGGAGTCGGATGCTTGACTGACTGAGCCACCCAGGCGTCCCCAGCTTGCCCATTTTTAAATTGAGTTACGTGCTTTCTAATTATTAAGTTTTGAATCCTTTATATATTTTGAATATGAGTTCCTTATTGACTGTTATCATTAGCAAATATTTTTCTCCCAGGCTGTAGACTGTCTTTTTCATTCTCCTAACAGTGTATTTCAAAGAGCAGACACTTTTATTGTTTATGAAGTCCAATTTATTGATTTTTTTCTTTCATGGATTATGCTTTTTGTGTTGTAGCTATGAAATCTTTGCCGAAGCCAGGACCACAGAAATCTTCTCCTATGTTTCTTCTATATGTTTTATATACATTTATACATTTATATACTTATATACATTTATATAATTTAGGTGTATGAATCTACTCTGAGTTACTTCTTACTTATGATGCAAATAGTAGATTGGAGGATGTGTGTGTGTGTGTGAGTGTGTGTGTGTGTGTTTTAACATATGGAAGAGCGCTTGTTCTAGCTGCACCATTTGTGGAGATGACTATCTTTTCTCCATGGGTGTGCTTGTGAACCTTTCTCAAAAATCAGTTGTATATCTATGTGTATTTTTGGACTCTAAGTTCTGCTCTAATAGTGTATTTGTCTGGCTTTACACCAATACCACACTATCTTGATTACTGTGGCTTACTCCAAAACAAAGACATAATTGATAAGGGGAAAAAAGGGGAAATTTGTGTGTGCGTGTGCGCGCATGTGTGTGCGTATATATATATTTAACTCATTTTTTCAAATAGGCACACTTGCCAAGAAAAAACTTTTATTTTCCTTGGAAAGTGAGAGCTTCTAAGACGCTTTCCCAGGCTCCACCCCCTTCCCATCTCTAGGTGCTGTCTGATCAGGGCAAGGGAGATAGAACTAATACTTCCCACCTCCTAGGGACATATATACTTTTTAAAATATGACTCAAGATCACATTTAGCTTTGTAGTGAGATTACTGTTGATTCACTTAGAGCTTACTATCAACTAAGACTTCTTTTTCTGTTAAAAGTGATCCTGCTAAGCCAGGTCAAGTCAAACCCTCTGTACTGAGCAATGTGCACTTGATAATACATGATTTTTGATTAATAATTATATGTCAAGCCTCATGCTAGGTATTTTACATAGTAAATTATTATTATGGCTACCACATACTGAACATTTTTAGTATGTGCCAGATATTGTGCCAGACATTTGTTTTTAATGCTATGGGAATTTATTGGCCGATGTAACTCAAGGGTCTAGGGATTGTAAGGCTTCAGACACAGTGTGATCAGGCTTCATGCGCTAAGCATTTGCATACTTCGTTCAAGCCTTACAACACCACTTTATTACTTTTTTGTTGAAGACACTGAGGCTTTGAGAAATGACATCACTGGGGTGCCTGGGTGGCTCAGTTGGTTGAGCATCCGACTCTTGATTTCAGCTCAGGTCATGATCCCAGGGTTGTGAGATCAAGCCACACGTCAAGCTCTGTACTCAGCATGGAGTCTGCTTATCTCTCTCCCTCTGCTCCTCCCTGCTGCTCTCTGTCTCTCTTTATCTTCTCCCTCTCTCTCTCAAATAAATAAATAAAATCTAAAAAAAAAAAAAAGAAATGACATCACTTTCTCAAGGTCATCAGCCAATAGATGCAGAGCCAGGAGGAGGTGACTCCGGGGTCCACACTCTTCTGCTTTCCAGTTTGTAGAAATGAGGAAGTGAGGCTCAGAGAGGTTCAATAGGTCATATAGGTAGTAAGTGGATGGATAAGTGAGGACTGGGACCTAGGTCTGCCTGGCTCCAAAGCTGGGCTATTCTGAACCCTGTGCTCTTGGGAGAAAAGTCTTGTGCATGAGTAGTCTGGGGCCAGTCCTCCCAGGCTGGAAGGGATGAACCCTATGTTAGAGACTTTTAAAGTTATAGTGTACCAATCAAATGTAAGGGCGGGCATCATCAAGATCATGATTGCTAGTGCCTGTCTTGCTGAGTCTAATTTGGGAGGCTGAAAGACTGGCTTCACTGTATCCGTGATTGATTTGGTTACATGAAACAGAAGCCCACTCCAGCTCTCTTAAGCACACAGTGTAATTCAATCTGAGGAGTCAGGGCTATATCACAGATCTCAAGGGCAGGCGAGTCACACAAGGACCTCGCTCCCGGACTGGCAAGCCATCAGGACGGAAGGCTCTCTGGGAGTGCCCAGCTTCCCCCTCCCACCCCATGCTTCTCTCAGAACACTGGTTTCCTTCCTTTCTCTCAGTGAACATTCTAAGCAGGTCTCCTCTGCACCTAACTGTCTGGGCTCTCCTCGTCCTAATTCTGAAGCTTGGGAATCTGATTGGCCCAGCCTGGCCTCTGCAGTGGTTCCCTCCAAGGCAGGTGCCCACCTCTGGCCAGTCAGCTGGACGAGGAGGGGCTGGATGTATACAACAAAGATGGGCCTCGTTCTCCTTCACTGCCCACGTTGGGGTCAAATCGACACTAATGGACTAAGCAGGTACCCAAAAAGACATTTACTTCCCTTTGGCCTATTCTGGGGACTAGGAGGAGGCCAGAGCTGGTTCATTTTTCTGCCTAGTCATTTCTCAGCGCCAAGCATCTTCAGGGGTAAGGTTTCTCTATCAGGGATCCCAGTGCCTCCAGAAACTCCAGAAGATTCTGGGAGAGTCTAGTGAAGTGTGTGTAGCTTGTGCTTTTGGGGCTGTTTAAGGCTCCTGGGGACCTGCCTACTTGTTTTTCTTAGTCCCTGAAGGATGGTTTACAGACCAATCCTGAGGGATTTCCTGTCTGGCCTCCTGAGTCATGTTCAGAAACATGACAGATAAACCTGTGGCTTTTGACCAGTTACTTCTCCCACAGATTCCATCTGGTGTCCGTGTTTTTCTTTACTGGGTGTGACTCTTTGAACCATAGACTTCTAGAAGTTCAGAACTGGAAGATCACTGCATCCAAATGCCATCCACCTCTCAAATGGGGAAACTGAGACACAGAGAGGAGAGATGGATGAATGCAGAGACACCCAAAGGTGGTCCGGGAGGGGATTTTGGGGCGTATGTGGACAAACAGGATGTTGTTCTCACAGTTGTGCTTAAATAAACTACACTATTGCCCAGACTGTGGCTAAATTCACTGAAGCAAAATAATCAAAGACAAACATCAAGTAAAAATACTTTATACTGGAGAAGGCAAAGTGATGACAGGAATATGGCATGGGTGAAGTTTAGGAAACACGACACTGATGAAAAGTGAGTGAATGAACAAATGAATGAATGAATGCATAGATAATGGGCAACAGTGGAATCTTTGGGTTTCATTTCCTTATAGACTCAGAATTACTTCCCAGTTCTTGCCTTTCAAGTCAGAGGATCACCATGGCCCACAAGACACCAGCCTAACCTCACAGGCACTCTGCCTCTTACTCTGTGAAACAGAAACTGTTTACCATGCTGTTCTTCTTTTTCAGGTCAGCAAATTTGAACTTCAGGGGTAACTGGTCTCCCTTCCAAGGTGGGTGTCTTAGGGTCTGGTTGCCCAGCTCCCTTTGGGACTTGTCCCTAATCTTATAGCAGGGAGGGTCTTGAGGAACCAGATGGGGTCTTTCGCTTCCCTTGGGGATCCCTAAATGCCAGCTCTCTTTCTTGGCAAAACCCTGAGCCTGAGCCAGGACTGAGTAATAGAGGGGAAACCACCCTGGATAGAAGGGGGACAGGCCTTAGTGACCTTGGGCAAGTCCCTGCCAGCCTGCACTGGTCTCAGATGCTTCCTCTGATAAACAGAGAGTTTAAACTCCACCTCTGTGCACCCAATAAACATTTACTGAACTCCTACTTCATTCCTGGCATTTGCTTGGCACATGGGCAGATAAATAGAGGAATTAGACTCAGTGCCTGGAATAACCCAGTCAGGTGGGGTGGGGGAGAAGGCACATATGACATGTAATTACAGATACTTTCGGCCAGTGCTCGGTGACATGGACAGTCCCCACCAGATCTGGGATTCCCAGAATGTGTCAGTCCAGGGAAAAGGACTATGTGATTGACTTGGCAAGATTACAGGGCTGCACCCAGAAAGGTGTTGGCCCTTGGAGGTAAGGGCAGCCCTGGCCCAGCTCCAGATTGCAAACCTGGGGAACATGGGCTTTGGAATCAACCAGATCCAGGTTTCAATCCCGAGCAGAGCCAGTAGTTTCATTCTCTAGGCCTCAAGTCTCTCCTGTTATCAAAGGAGGAAGATGCCCCCAAGCTCCTTAGGACTTAGGAGGCTCCATAAGATGATAGAAGTATAAGGTCAAGAAGTGTGGCACATAAGGCTGGTATGTGGCCTGTGGTTTCACCATCGAGGCAGTTGGTGGGGGAGCTGGACCCCTGCCCCTTCTCTGGGACAGGACACCCTTAGCTGGCTTCCCCAGGGGCAAGGTTTCTTGCTAAAGGCCTCCAACCACAAGAGGACTTGCCCAGCTCTTTCTGGAACCCATAAATGCTAGGGTAGGCTTTCCTCCTCCCAGGCTAGAGTCCTTTCCACAATACCTCTCTGCTTTCCTGATCTGACTGTGAACTTGATATGTGCCTGAGCCAGGGAGGAGACCGGCAGGGCTGGAGCCATGGGTGGGACTCCTCTGGGGGAAGCCTAGCAGGCTGCAGATTCCTTCCTCTCTCCCCAGCAGTGGGGGATGCCTCTGGAGCTGCCTTCTGTTGCCCAACAATTTGCCGAGGACAGGGTGACATCCTTCCTCCCTTCTCGGAGGCAGGGCTGGCTGGCTTCCTAGAAGCAGGCTCCAGGACGCGTCAGATGCACCCAGGGGAGTCAGGAGGAACCTGCTGGTGGGGGGAGCATGGGGCGTCCTAGAGCCCCAGGGCAGCAGTGGAAGGACAGGTTTGCCCACATTCTTGGCAGGCCTCAGGATTGCAAAGCACTTTCTGTTTTTGTCACCATCTGCCAGTCACTTACTCGGCCAAGACCACAGTGCATCAGGCTTTTCAGAGCACTAAGCCCTTCCAACAGCAATTTTCTTCACAGCACGAGAGATGGGCATCCCTGGCTCTGTTTTACAGATGCGGATATTGAGGTCCCCAGAGGAAGAATCACATGTCCAAACTCAGATGGGCTGATGGAAGGGAATTAATGTTTCCCCAAGAACCTGCTACGAGCCAGGCCCCTTCCATACAAGAACCTCCTTTCCACAGCCCAGCAAGACGCCTTGTTCATGTTTTCCCCATTTTACAGGGGAGCCGACCAAAACCCAAACCGGTGAAGGCACATGCCTGGCGTTCCAGGACTAGTAAGCCCTGAGCCAAGATGTGAGCGTGGATTTGCCGGGCTCCAGGTCCTGCTGTGCCCCCCTCCCCTCCGTGGTAAAGGCAAGGAAGCAGAGACTCAGAAAGGTTCAAGCTGGGCCAGGGTCAAGTGGCAACGCTTGCTTTCCACCCGGGCCTAACTCCAGAACTCTTGCCTTTCCCGTGAAACTACATCGTCTCAATAACTTTTGTCGTGAGTAACTGACTGATACCAAATGACCACAAATATGACTCAAAGACATACAGACCCAGGACCGAAAGGGACATGAATTTTATTACTGCCACTGTTGACGCTCTTCTTCATCGCGAACGTAGGATGGCCGGCATGGACATTGTATGGCTCAGACATGCCGAAATAAGACTTGATTGCTTCTACAACTGAGCCCGACTTGATCACAGCAACCTTCCCCCCAGTTTTCTTTCTGGGTGAAAGTGGATTCTCTGCACAACAATGCAATGCATGATCCTGCATTTTCTTTTGTTATAAAGGACGTTTGCGGGCAACCAGTAAAATCCGAAGTCAGTCTGTAGCTTAGATAATAGTACTGTAGAATAGTGATTCCCCAATTTTAGTAATTGTTCTGTGGGCATGTAAGAGGCTGTCCTTGTTTTTAAGAAATACACGTTGAAGTAGTTAGGAGTAAAGAGGTATCGTGTCTGTAACTTTTAAATATTTCAGAAAAAAACTATGTATGCACCGCAGAAAAATACGCAGAAGGGTAAAACAAATGTGGTAACATGTTATCATTTGGGGAATTGGGGTGAAGAAGGGTATCTTGGAATTCTTTGCACTATTTTTGTAACTTTTCTATAAACCTGAAATGGTGTCAAGAGCAAAAAATTTAAATAAAAAAATGTACTCTTGTTCAGTGCGGGGGCCGGGGAGGGGGAGTTGAATTAGGATCCAAACTGTGTATTAGAATTGCTCCATCTCTTGGTGGTGCCCACTCCCCACCCCTCAGGATGACATCTGGTAGCAGAGCCTTCTGTGACATTGGGGGCCTGGGCTTCTGGGCTTGCTGGCCCTGCTGGCTGCCTTGCCCTTTTGGGTCTCTGGGGTCAGCCTCACTCCCCATCACTTCTCTGCTGGCATAGCTGGTCCAGCCTGGCTCTGGGCCCTGAGCGTGACTTTGCAGTCATGACCTCTTGGTGTCAAGGCTGTGCCCTCTGAGCCCTTCTCATCCTGACCCCAAGGCTCTCACAATCCATGTCTTATCAGTGTTCGGATACGCCCCACTGGAAACTTCTGATGCTTACCATGACCCACAGAGGCCTTAGGGGAGTCAGGCCCCCTGTGAGTCAGTCCCATCAGGAAAACGGAAATCACATTGGCTGTTTTCTTAATATAAGGAATTGGCTAAACGGTATTGGACAAGTGGAAAACCAAACAGTGAGATATCAGAGGTATAACTGCAGGAAACAGATACCGCCCCTCAGGATGGGAAGACAGAAGAAGAAGCTGAGATTATTAGAACCTAGAAACTGGAGCCCCGACCCCTGACGAGGGCGCGCCTCTGGACGGTGCTGATACCTCCAACAGGCCTCAGTGAGGCTGGTTCTGGGAATGTGTAAACCAGTTGTTACTGGAACCAGTTGCCACTGCCAGGGTGAAGGGCTGCTGGGAGGTGACGCTGCCACAAGGAAGAGCGAGCAGAAAGCCTCCAATCCTCTGCCCTGCATCCAGTCTTGAGCTCTCTAGTGCCCCCTATGGACACAGTCTGCCATGGCAACAAATGTCTCGGGACAGAAGAGAGACGTGGGTTTGGGGTTAAGAGCTCACAGCTTATGGGACGCCTGGGTGGCTCAGTGGGTTAAGCGTCTGCCTTCGGCTCAGGTCATGATCCCAGGGTCTTCGAATCGAGCCCCGCATCAGGCTCTCTGCAGGTTGTGCTTTCAAATAAATAAATAAAATCTTAAGAAAAAAAGAGCTCACAGCTTAATAATCAGCATTGACTGGGAAGGGGTGGGACGTGGGGTGGAGCTCGGCAGAGTGAATGTGAGGTCCTCTCCCTATATAAGATTTACTGCCATTGCACAAGCATGACTTCCATGGGGGCCCAGGGCCCTCTGTGAGGCCATGTGCTCTCCAGCACCAGGGGAAGCCTCTGGGCTCTGGGCTCTTCTATCTGCAGCAGATTCGAGAGGCAGGCTCCAGGCTCGAATCCCATGCTCTTGCTCTCCTTCGTCTCAGTTTCTCCACCCAGATAGGAAGAGCTCCCTGTCTGACTCGAGAAACTGCCTGCTCTCTGACTTCAGCAAAACTTGTATTCTCTGGGTCGTCCGAGTTTGATTGAAAGTTTTCTATGAACGTTTATTTAAAGAGAAGATTCTAGAATTCTGGAAAAAAAATTTTTTTTTTCCTCTCCTATATATGTTGACTCTTACAATTGAATGCCTGGCTTTCAAAGCAGTTTTGCTTCGGCCTCTTTCAAAAGTCCAATTTGACATTCAGCAGCGAACAATGACTTCTTTCTCCAAGGCTGTTCTCTGCCGCCCCCTCAGACAATGAGTGAAGGACCATTAAACAGCAAGAACATTTGGGCGAAGAAAAAAAACTCAATTTAAAAATTCCCAATATTATCCTACTCAAATAACGCGGATTGAGTACTAACTCTGCACTTGGCGCCATGGCAGACGGCATCCTGCTTGTCCTCTCAACAGCCCTGGGAGCAAAGTACAAAGGTTTCTGTGACTTCACAGCCTGAGCTTCCCCGCTCCCCCACTGTGCTACACTGCCCTTTGGGGCCAGTTCTATCCTCTCACCTTATGGAAAATGGAGACTCGGAGACTCAGAGGGGGCTGAGCAGACCAGGAAAGAACACAAGTTCTGGAGCAGCCTAGCCTTGGGCAAGTCACAGAACGTCTCTTTATATAAAGTGGGGATGTTGTCAGGATTTAAGATAATGCACAGCAAGTTTTGGGCACAGGGTTTACAAAACAACAGGTATTTGATGAATGGTAATACCATTACGACTGCTACTAATAAAAACAATAATAAACAGAGTTGACTGACACAGGGCTGAGCACTTTACATGTGTTAATTATTTCAATGCCCACGATCTCCCTCCATTCATGCTGGGAGACTCTCCCACCTCCCACCCAGCCCTATTGGGAAACCTCCCAGGTTCCGTGCTGTTCGTGCTAGGCTGCACGCTGAGGTCACCGCTCGGAGCAGGGAATGAGACCAGCCACAAGGAGGACATCGTCCATTGCCCTGGACTGTGCATCCATCGGGATGACTGGAAACATCGATGCAGCCCATGGTGTTTTGTTAGTGGTTTTTCTTTCATTCAGCACTCTGAGTGTCGCATAACTGCAGTTCCCAATCTTTGTGAGGATGAACACTTTTGTGTGTAATTGTGATTTTTGTTATTCTTTATACTATTATTTTAGATTTACCCAAGAGTTACAAAAATGGTACAGAGAGTTCACCAGCTTCCCTTAATGTGACATCATGTTTCATAACCATGGCACATTCATCAAAACTAAGAAATTGACTTGGACAACACTATTAACTACAGCTTTTATTCGGATTTCACCAGTTTTTCCACTCATGTCCCTTCTGGGTTCCAGGACCCCATTGAGGGTCCCACACTACATTTGGTCATCATGTCTCCTTAGGCTCTTTCAGTCTGTGACTGTTTCTCAGTCTTTCCTTGTTTTTTTATGATGTTGGCTTTTGAAGAGCACTGGTCAGGTCTGCTGTGGGATGGCCCTGACGCTTTGTTCCAGGTTTCTCATGATTAGACCGGGGTTGTGGACTGGGGTGGGGAGAATATCACGGAGGAGAGGTGGCCTTCTCCTTGCATGCTCTCTGAGGCTCTGTCATAGCAATGTGTCTTGTTATTGGTGATGTTAACCTTAATCACTTGGCTAATGTAATGTCTGCCAGGTTTCTCCCCTGTAAAACTTTCTATTTTTTTTTTCTTTTCCATACTTTAGAAGTGAGTCACTAAGTCCGGTCCTGGGGGGAGGGAATTAAGCTCTGCTTCCCAGAGGGAGAAGTATCAAAGAACCTGTGGACATCTTTTAAAGCCATGATGGAAATTAATATTTTGAAGAAGATACTTTGAGGCTAAGCAGATGTTTTTTTCTCCTTAAAATTTCCCTTCCTGTTTCGCATGCATCAGTAATCTTGCCTGCAGCAGTTAGTAACGTGCTCTGGAAGAATACTTTTAACATAAAAAAAAAAATACCATGGTATCCATTGTTTGTGAAAATTTATAATGTCAATAAGCTATTGTGAAATCAGTTTTTATATTGTATAAACCACAAGAAAATCTACACGGTCTAGCTGGATTTAAAACATATTGCATTCAGGGCTGACTCAGAGCTGGGACCCACCACTGAGGGCACATAGGCTTGGGATTATTGAAATACTTCTGCCCTCATTGGTAACTAGTGACTGCCTCCACCCCACTCCAAGTCCCACCCTCCCCAAGTCTTTGGAAATTTCTCCTCATGTCTCCGCAGTTAAAAGGAAAAAAAAAAACAAAAAACACCAAACTCTAGGCATTTCAGTTATGATGAGAACATATCGAAGTCTGTTATAATCTCACTCTGCAACGGGAAAAGTCTCCAGCAGGGCGATTCAAAGATTCACCCTTGGGAGAGACATTTTATGGGAAAAGAGAAGGACTAGAATAATTTTTGTTAGATTAGCAAGAAAAAGAGAATATTGTCTGATTGTCAGTAAAGCAGGAGCATGGGATTTGCCAATGTGTTTGGGGAGGATTTTGCAGATTTGACATCATTCAGCAAATAAAGCATTCATTTTTGCCACAGGACTGGAGCCCTCCTCATCCTTCATGCCCAGCTCGGGGCTCGGGACCTTCCACTCTGTGCTGGGCGGGCTATGAAATACTTTGAAGAGAATGCCAGTTTTGCATATATACACAAGACATGTTAAATAATCAGCCTGCAGTTCGCTTCATGTACAGTTTGATCCAACTCAGAGAAAGCAGGCTTTTGAGCCAAAAAGAGCTAGTTTTGGAAACCGGTGTAAAATAAAAGTCTTGGAACAGTCTAGCATGGGGCAGCTTATCACTTTTTATAAATGAGGGGTGTTTTGAGGATTTGAGATAATGGACGGGAAGTTTTTAGCGCCGTGCCTGGGAAATAGTTTGATAAATGGGAAGGCTATTCTTAACAACGATAAACATTTATTGACCAGTCAGTTACTATGTCAGGCACAGGGCTCAACACTTTACATGTATTATTTATTTTAATCCCCATAATAACTCTATGAGTTATGTGCTTTTAGTATCACTCCCACTTCACAGATGAGGAAATCCTGCCTCAGAGAATTCAAGTAACACATCTTAAGTTCACACAGGACGTTGATAGAGCTGATTCAAGCCCAGGCAGCCTGACATCAATGCCTCTGTGATAAACACACAGCACGCATGGGTGCTCACTAATCCCTGGCAATAACCTGAAAGCCTTCCAGAATTCTATAGCCCTCAGGTTGGGAGCTCCTGCTATAGGCTACACAGAGACCTTTGGCTTCTTATGAAATATTTCTGACATCAGCGGGCTTTGGTACTTATTTTTATAACTTTATAGCAAGAGCAAGACAGATTAAAAAGGCACAGAAATTCACGCAGTTACCCAGAAACAAACATGAAATAAGATACTTAGCTGGCAGAGTGTAACTGTCTAGAAACGCGGTCTCCGGGTGTCCATTGGAGAATAACTGTCCACTCATCCATTTCTTAGATCTTACAAACCTTCCTAAAAGTCTGAAGGTAACAAACCATGTGCAAACCGCCCCCCCCCAAAAAAAACCACCACCACCACCAACAACAACAACAACAAACACAGGGCTTCTCTTTAATAAAAATAAAAGTGGGAGTGATCTGCTGAAAACTTTTTTTCTGCTTTAGCATAAAAGATGCCAAAGTTTCCTTCTTCTCTCTACTCCAAAGGGTAAGGAGGGATGGAAGGGGTTTCCTCCAGGATCCACCCCTTGTCTACCTCCACAGGTGAACTGTTCTGAGTTTCTAAGTTCGGTTAGGGGCAATTCAAAATCTCTTTTAAAATTAGTTCCCCGAATATTTGGAGCCTGGGACTGAGAACGAAGTGTCGGCTCCGACGCGGATGACCTGGGACACTAACAGGCAAGCCCAACAGGCGACCGGGCCCTGCCTGGTGCAGGGGGCGTTGTGCCCACAGACTCTCACTGCCTGGAGCAGGGGCAGGAGAGCCCCCTCGGGGAGGGAGCTCAGCTGGAGTGCAACATCCCTCCCGCGGGGACAGAGCCCTCACGTGACTGCCTCTGGACTTCGAGACTCTTGTCCCCATCTTGGGAGTGAAAGTCAACTAGTTTCACTTCTCTTGGATTTTAGAATCCTTGGCTATTCCTGAATGACCCAAAGTGGTCAGAGTGGCAGGGGAAGGAAGGCACTGACCAGAAAAGGTGATCCTGGACTCTCTGCTAATCCGGCAGCAGGTGCTCAAGACCATTTTAATTCAATTTGGATAGAAAATGGTAACACCCTGCGAGGTTTTTCCCAGTTACAGAAGTATAAAAATGGCCTCTTGCCACATCCCCCCCTCCAGGGGAGGATGACTGCTGGAAGGGGGACTTGGCAAGACTCAGCACTCCTGGTCACCAACTTTGTTTCGTCCCCATCACCCATCCGTGCTTAATTCACGGGAACCCACAAAGCCCCTTTGTGTGTGGCCAGCCGGAGCCTGGGCAGTTGGAAGGGCCTGGGCTGGCGCTGTCCTCGGAGTTAGCAGAAAGAAGTACCTCTACTGATGAGGCTGAAGCCAGGAAAAACAGGTCTAGGAGGAAAAATAACCTGCCACCAAAAAGCTCCAGTCTTATGGAAGAGGAGTATCACATTTGACGATCACTCATGCAACACAATGTGACTTTCATTATTCATTGTGTTTCAAGACAAAAGATCATTCTGTTCTGCTTTGTACTGAACCATTTTTAAATTACCTGGAGATGGAAATTAGTTTTGAGAGCCCTAGAAACAATCTCTGTTGGCAGCTTGCGCCCACCCGTAATGAGGGCCTGGCTCTTTAGCCAAGACCCCCAAAGCCAATCCAAGTGCCTCATAAAGGTGGAGCGGGTAAAGCCAATTTTACTGAAGATTTCATCAGAAGACAGAAGACAGGATGATGTTGCATACCCTAGAGCACAATTTATACAAATGCTGATTAGACGCCTCCATTCTTTCTTTCTACCCCAGAAATTTCCTTCTTGGCCCCTGGCTTCCCATTTCCAGTTGCCCCCTCGTCCCTGCCTGCACCCAACTCCCTGGTCCTTGTCTTCCCAGCGCCCCCCTCTCCTGAGCAGAGCCATGTGGAGACAGCCTGGCCCCTCCCACTGTGCCAACCTCACCCCTCCCAGCAAACAGAAGCTCCTCTTTCAGAGCTTGAGCATCTACTCTCCCTGGTTTTGGTTGTGGGAGATGTAGAGAAATAATTTTCCCCTCTTCATGGAGATTGTTTTCTATTCCCTTGCCATCAGTAAACACAAATGCCGTTTTCCCCTTCCCCAAATCCTCGAAAATGAACTCAGTCTCTAGAATGCCAAGGCAGAAGACAACGGTGAGAGAGGCCAGGCTGGAGAATTAAGCAACAATCTGCTTCTGTGGGGTGGGCTCCCGGCTTTGTTCTGGTGGCCTGGCTTCAGCCTCGGCCTGGGTCTCATTCAGCTGTGCCCCAGGACTGGCACCTGGTCCGGTGTCAACAAATGTTTGACGGACAAGTGCTCGGGGGCAGGCCACCTCACTTCTGGGCCTCAGCTTCGTCATTTGTGAACGGAGAGCACTAATCCCTTTCCTATCTACTTCTCAAGGTAGCGAGGAGCAGACAGGAATTAAAGTGGGGCGTGTTGGCCTGGGTGACTCCAGCCTCTCGTCGTCCTTCTGTCCCCTTTTTGGCTTCCTCAGGAGGGCGCCATCCTCCGGCGAGGCAGAACTGGAAACCACCTGGGCAGGTGCATTGTAGCAAGTAGGGGGTCTGGGTAAAGGTCACCCTGGGCCACCTTCAGCTTACCCTCCCAGCACCTTCCCTGGGCCTTGCTGGCTTGTGCCAAAGACCTCCCCCCTCTTCCTGTCACCTCATCCATCCCGTGTCACACCCCAAGTCTGAGCCAAGTCTACTCTCCAGGGGTGGATTTGGGTGCCCCAACAGTGAAACAGATTGCTGCAGGGAGGTAGCCTGCCCCCCCCTCCCTGGAAGTGGCAGCTGGGAGGCGGACAAATTTTGGATGAGGGGGAGGGAGCTGCATTAGTTGGCCTTGGACTCTGAAGATGTGTGTTTTGCTCCAGGTTTGCACGCTCTCTAGCTGGACGTCAGCCAAGTCTGTTCACGACTCTGAGCCTCAATTTCCTCCTCTGTATAATGGGGACGGTCACTGGATCCAGCTCATGAGGCTGCCATGGGGATTCTGTGAGCTCTGCCTCTTGGCCCTTGCAAGAGTCTGCTCTCCGTGGCGGTAGCTGCTGCTTTTCTTTCCGATCCCGTGAAATTTCAGGCTGATATAAACGGCCGGTGTAAAAGAGAAGGAATACTTAGGAGAGATGGGACGTGTGCTGGGGGCACAAGGAGAGAAGACAGGGCCAGAGAGGTGGGTTGTCTGCGGCTGCCTTTCCCCGAAGCAGCGAGCATCGGCCGGACAGGTCCGCGTCGACCCCTCTCTGCGACTCCGCTGCAGCTCACGCCCTCTCTGCCGAGTCCTCCACCGGCCACCACCCTCCCAGCATCCTCACGCGCGCAGACACCATGCAGTTTCAAAGCACTCTGAACACGCTGTCTCTTTGGATCCACCCAGTAATTCCTACCTGTGATGCGGGTATCATTAGTCCCATCTTTCAGATAAGGAAACTGAGGCTGGGAGAGATCACAGAGCTGGGACTTAGGCTCCGGCCTTCCGCTTCATGAAGCCCAGTGGCTGCCGCTCTGGGTAAACGAGACCCTTGGGCAAATTGGACCCACGACCGTGGGAAAGTCGCAATCTCGGAGCCCAAGGCCTCCCCCTGCAGGTGAAGATGGGCCTGGGTGTTCTCTGGAAGCACCCTCCCCCACTCCCCCACACCCGTGTTTTTTTTTTTTTCTTTTTTTGGAAGCTGCTGGAAGACAAGGGTGTGGCTACTCTGGGGCCAGAACAATGCTCCAGGCGCAGCCCAGAACTCGGTGTTCCCACCCTGCTGTCCAGGTCCCCTAGCCAGCATGCCGGGCTACTCCCCAGGCAGCAGGGCAAACAAGCCTCCATTGATTCTGGGTCGTGGCTAGAAGAATGCCCCTTTGTTGAGCACTTTCCCCTCCTCCTCTGTGTCCTTGCCCACAGGAGAGGCATTCAGGTAGGAAGCAGCCCCACCATGGCTCCTCCTGCAGGGACCCCAAAGGGAAGTAAGGGACAGAATACCACCCCAGCTCCCAGAGGAAGCCTCCATGTCCTGCCGTCTCTTCTCTCTCCTCTCTGTCATTTCCTGGTCTCTCTCCACCCTTCCCTGTCACCCTGTCACCCTGTCGTGGCTCGGTGCTGCTGGGGGTGGGGGTGGGCGGGGTCCAGTCCCAGATCTCTCAGTGTTCAAATCCTCCCTACTTTTCAAGGTCCTGCTCAGATGCCTGCTGGTCATGAATCCCTCCTAGAATAGGAAGCTTGCTGAGAGGAGGAAGCATGGCTTGTTCCTATCCGTACCCCTGTGCCCACCCCAGAGCTGGGTCCAGACGAGACACATCAGAGTCTCAAGGAACACGGGAACTGATTCCTGTCGGTGGCACTGGCCGCCTCCCAGCCACCCAGGCTGGAAACCTGACCAACCCCATACCTGGTTTGTCACAAGCTCTGCTGATTCTCCTTGAAGAGTTACCCCGACTTCTTAGCCTGGGATTCCCAACCCTCCCCAGGTTGGCATCAACCTACCCACCTGCGTCGTGGTCCCTTTCCTTCTGCTGGCCTGGACTCTCCTCTGCTTATTCATCCCCTGACCTCAGCTCTGTTTTTCTGAGCCTGTCCTGACTGAGCAGTGGCTCTAGGGGCTGGGGGTGCTCCAGGGAACAGGCAGACTGAGTCATCTCCCTCAAAACTCCTACAGTCTCTTTGGGGACTACAGACAGTAAATATGCAGGCAAATTATACCGCATGGGAGAGTGGGGTCCGTGCTCTGAGGAAGAGCATGCAGGCTAAGGGGATGGGGAGCGAGGACAGACTGTGTGCAGCCAGCAGGCAGCTGCTGAGGTGGGGCAGGGTGGGGACCGAGGGAGGGTGGCCACAGGGAAGAGTTTAAATCTTCCTCCGAGTGCCATGGGGAGCTGTTGCTCTGTCATCGGGTCCTGTCCATGCCTACCTCCGGGCTCTGTCCCACTGGTCTTCGGCCTGACATGCCCTCTCCAAGCCTCTCCATCTGCCTCTATCCTGCTTGGATTCCAGGACCCAACGTGAGACTAGCCATCATCCGGAAGCCTTCCTCGTTTCCTCCAGAGTGCAACCATCTCTCCTTCCAAAATCCTAGGATGGTACCTCTGGTCTTGGGACTTAATTACCTAGACTTGTAAGTTCAGATTCTCGAACTTGTGGGTGACTCATCCAATCCTTGCCGCCTCCCCATCCCTGTGAGGTTCATAGAATGCCCAATTTTTATAGATGGGTAAAATGAGGCTCAGAGAGGTTCAGCAACTCATCTGTGGCCTCCCATTTAAGGAGCGGGGGGAGGATTTGAAGGGACAGCATCTGACCCCACAATCCAGCTCCAGTCCTATAGCCGCGTCTCCTCTGAGGTAACTTGGTTAGGTATTCAGGGCCCTTCAGGCCTGCCCCTGATCTCCTTCCCCAGCTTCTCTGCCCCAGGGACCCTGTGTTCCCGGGACCACTGGGGCACGCACCCTGCCCTTCTTTGTGTGCCTTGCTGGGGTGAGGGGCAGAGTAGCGAGTACACACACAGGTGACTGCCTGGGATGGGGGCATCCAAGGAGGGGCCCCCCCCACCACTTCTCTCTCCCCTCCTTCGGTGGGTTTCTACCATGAGAGTCAGGGAGAGACCTCACTCTAACCAACACCCTTGCCCAAGGGCCACTCAAGTCATCCGGAGAGCCAGGGCCCAAGGCTTTGGAAAAGTTGCCATATCCTAGGGTCGTATTATTGGAAATACAAATGTTTCTCCCAGGCATGTGGCATGATGGCTTGGGAAAAGCCATAAAGTCCTTCACTATAGTAACTCTTCACTGGCACTAACCAATCTTCAACTTTTCCTTTTTCGGTTAAATTCAAGATGTCAGGGGTAATAGAAAGTAACAAGAATAGCTTCTTTATCAAGACCATGCAGAATACAAGGAGCCTACTGGGCACTTTACACAGACTATCTCACTGAATCCTTGTAACAATCCCAGCATGCAGGCGTGATATTTGTTCCCATCTTACAGATTGATAAGCTGAGTCTCAGAGAGGTAAAGCAACTTGCCTGAGGTTACAGTGCTGCTAAATTCTGAAATGCCACCCCCGGCCCCACCCCTGGTCTGGTGGACCTCCGAGTCTTTGGTCTCAACCGCTGCGGCCCACTCTGCCACAGGTGTTCGGAGACCCATCACAGGAGGCAGCTGGGGTGGGGGGCAGGTGCAGTTACCGGGGCTCCTCAGAGAGGAGACTGCAACCAGGGACGCTCAGGATACTGCAAGCACACTGGTCTTGGTGTCAGGCAGATCCTGGCTTTGCCTCCTCCCAGCTGTGTGTCCTTGCTCATGTTACCTTCTCTGTGCCTTCATTTCCTCCCCTGCGACATGGGATGATAATAAGTCCCCCCTCTCTGTCTGCTATGGGAAGGAAGCATGATGATGTTTGTGAACATGTTTTGAGGCCTCGCAGCCCCGTGCCCTGTGTATTATTATGCACTCCCAGACTTCCAGGATGGGGGGGGGGGAGGCGCGGAGCAGCCCTGGGGGGAGGGGGAGAGGAAAGTGCTGGGTTGGGCCTTCTCCGTGTGTCGAGAGAGGCAGGTGAATGTCTCGCTCAGCCTGCCTCACGTGACAAGAGGCGCCTGCTAACTAGGTCACCTTGCAGTAGGAAAGAGCTATTCCGGGAGCTGCCTGCCGCCTCCCAGACCAGGAGCTGCAGAGCTGGGCTATTTCAGGGCTGGCGCCCAAAGCTCATCCAACAACTCTGTCTTGGATCCCGTCCCTGCTTTGTGCCTCAGGCCTTGAGAGGCCAGGGGCGCCCGGTGGGCACTGTGCTGCTGCCCTCTGCATGGCTGCTCTGGGGTAGGCAGTGACAACACGGGATCATCGCACCTTCCCCGTCCCATGGAAACCACTGTCCCAGGCGAGGCTGGTGCGTAAAGGACAGCAAGATGCCAGGTTCACATTTCCCTGCCTGGCTGCGACACTCAGCTCTTAAATGCAATAGCCCTGGGACACCAGGCAATTTGCTTTACCAGCCTGGGTCTGGGTGATAAAGTAGGGATGACAGCGCCTATGTCCTAGGATTGTTTTGAGGATTAAATGAGATAATGGCATAAAGCACCAAGCACAGGGGCTGGCCAGAGGGAGGGCTTGATAAGCAGTTACAGCTCCTAACTGAGCCTCTGGGGCATCCCGTGCTTCAAAGGCAACTGTGGGAAGGACAATGGATGGCTCAGCAGGTCTGAGAAGAAGGCTGTGTGTTGTGGGATGCGGTGGGGAAAGGTGGAGGACTGTGCTGCAGAAGTCGGGCTTTGGGGGGCTTTGGCTCTGGCTCCATGGGCACAGGAAAGAGAAGAATCCTTTCAGAAGGAACTCGGGGCTTTGAGGCCAAAGACTGACCATGTGAGTCGCTCAGCTCCGTGCGGTGTGTCTGCGCTCTGAGCTTCAGGTGCCTCGTCTGCAAAATGGGGGTGGAGACATGTCCCTCCTGCACTCTGGCAAGGAACTGATGGGGTCATCCCCGCAAAGCCTTTAGCACCGTGCTGTCACCTAGGAAGCACTCAAGAAACGCTGGCTGTTACTGTTCGCTCACCTGATGGTCGCAGCAACCCCCGGTTGCTATGTCTATTTTATAGATGAGGAGATGGAGGCACAGAGAGGTTAGGTGGTTTCCCTGAGGTCTCACAGGAAGCAGTGTTGTCGAGATTTGAATCCAGTCTAACTCTGGGATTTGTGCTTTTTGCCACCTTGCCTGGCAGGTGGCAAGTACGAGATAAAGTCTATACGGACATGCGGATACAGACACAGGACCGGGGGCCGGCATGGCGCAGTTACGTAATCCGGGCGTCAGCAATGCACCTGTTGCTATTACAGTTATTAGCCTCATGGTGACCATCATTCAGAAGTGAACTGGAAATTATAAAGCTCGAGAGTGGCTGGTGAAGGTCGAGGGTGTCCTAAGATATTAGAAAAGGTAACAAGAAATCTGTCAAAAATAATGGGCAAAAACGAGAGTCATAAGCAACTTCCTTGCAGCATTATCAGCTATTACAAAAAAAAGAAGCGAAAAAATGTATGTATCAAGCAATAAGGGAGTGATTTAGTTAATTATGGTTGATCTCTTTAAAACGACAATAATCTGACAGTTACTGTTGAGGGGAAAAGGCTGGGTATAAAATTCTATTTCTGCTCTAAGTATACCTCTATTAAAACTATCACCTGTGTGTGGAGAAGAGTTGAAAGAGAACATGCAAACAGTTGATGTGTTAAATACTGGAATCAAGGGTTTCTTATCTTTTGCAATGGATTTAATGAATCAACCATAGTTTATTGAGCACTTGCTAAATGTCAGTCACCGTGTTAAGCATGGCTATGTGGATGATATTAGGATTATGTCAGCAGGAAGGCCTACAGAGAAAAGAGGTTATTGCCTTTCAGGATATTCTTGGGGCAAGCAGTTTAAAGCTGATATGGTCCCCGATCTCCCCGGATCTCTCTGTCTGATAACGCTGTCATTCCTAGGAAGTTGTCCCTTTCCAGGTGGTCCCATAGGACACACCACCCCGTTCACCTGCCGCCCGCAGGATGAGGATGGGCAGGGGAGAGCAGGAAAGGGATGACTGGCAGTTGCTCATACAACCTCCATCCTTATGCATTGGTCAAAACTTTGTCACGTGGTCACCCCAAGCTGCAAAGCAGACTGGGACATGGCATTACTTTGGGAGACCATGAGCCTAGCTAAAAATTCAAGATAATGTAGAAGCAGGGAGGATGGCAAAGGAGGGAACTCTGTTGCAGCATGCCAAGCTAAGTTGAGGCCACGTCCTTGAAGAGCCCACTGTCCAGTGAAAGGGAGACGCATGTCAAGAAATTGTGGAAAGACAGAGAAGTGCTGTGATTGAGTTATGGGATTACTGGGGACAGATGGCCAATACTACCCGGCAGGGCATCAGCACCTCCCAAGAAATCCATCAACCCCCCTTCCTCCACTTTTTAAAAAATTTTTTTGGACTTAAGGTAGCTACTTGAAACTAAAATAAGCTGAAGTAATTCAGGGGTCAGGATAAGTTAACAAGCAGTTTTGCTGAGATTCAATTCCAAGTGGGTATTTTTCCCCCAGGTGCAATGAGAAGCCAAGAGGGTTTTAAGGAGGGCCAAGGGGAAGGTTTTCCAGGCAGGGACTCAGCAGTGTATAAATCTGGAAGCCTTTTACTTCTGTTAGCGGTTTATCGATTATGTAACAAAACGACCACCAGAGAAGAGCAAATACTTAACGAAGGCACTAGAGGGACCGGGAGCTGGCAGCCGGCAGCCGATGGCGGAGCTCTGGAGGAAGAGGCTGGAGGGCTGCCATCCACGGGAGACCTGCTTTCGTGTGATCCTAAGCACACCCGGAGATCTCTCTGGACCTGCTTCTTCAATTCTAAGAGAAAAATCCTTATTTACTTATGTAAATAAAAACCCCACAGCTGTATCTACGAAAACTTTTTTACCACCGCTGTCTCTCGGACCCTGTCTAACCCTGCGGTGGAGCCATCCGCCTGTTCTCCCCCGACCTCCCTCTGCAGCCAGTCTGTCTGCAGATCCGACAGCACAGGACAGGTGTCTGAGGCTGTCCACTTCGCCCCACCAGCCTGGGCACCCGCTCTTCTGAGCCCCGACAACTGCTTTGTCTCCTGACCAGCCGGCTTGCTGTTCTTTTGTCCCCTTCCAATCTGTTCTCTACAAACCAGCCAATGGGATCTTTTAAATAAAAGTCAGACCAACGGGCGCCTGGGTGGCTCAGTTGGTTAAGCCTCTGGCTCTTGATTTCGGCTGAGGGAGTATCTCAGGGTTGTGAGATTGAGCCCTGCGTGGGGCTCTGCGCTGGGCAGGAGTCTGCTTAAGATTCTCTCTCTCCCTCTGCCCCCTCCCCTGACCCACTTGGGTGCGCACGTGCTTTCTCTCTCTCTCTCTCAAAAAAGGAAAAAAGTAAAAAGTCAGATCAAGCAAAAGAAACCAGAGACTGCATACTGTATGATTCCAACTACATGATGTTCTGGAAAAGGCAGAACTATGGAGACAATAAGAAGCTCAGTGGTTTCCAGGGATTTCACGGGGAGGGAAGGAGGAATGTGGAGAGCGCAGGTGATTTTTCGGGCAGTGAAATTATTCTATAGAATACTGTAATGGTGGATACATGTCGTTCATCACATATTTGTGCCACACAGAGCGAGCCTTAATGTAAACTGTGGATTTACGGCTTAATATTGGCTCACTAATTGCATCAAATGTATCACACCAACGCATGATGTTAATAATAGGGGAAATTGTGTGTGTGTGTGTGTGTTGGGGGCGAGAGGGTATATGGGAATTCTCTGTACTTTCCCCTTAATTTTTCTAAAACTACTCTAAACCTAAAACCTAGAACTACTTTAAAAAATAAAGCCTATTGGGGTGCCTAGGTGGCTCAGTGGTTAAGCATCTGCCTTCGGCTCAGGTCATGATCCCAGGGTCCTGGGATCGAGCCCCACATCGGGCTCCCTGCTCCACGGGAAGCCTGCTTCTCCCTCTCCCTCTGTCTGCCCCTCCCCCTGCTTGTGCTTGTGCTCTCTCTCTCTCTGTCATATAAATAAATAAATAAAATCTTAAAAAAAATAAAGCCTATTAATTTAAAAAAGTCAGATCGTGTCATTTTCCTGTTTAAAACTCCCCAGCTGCTTTTATCCCATTTTGAAAAAACAATAAATTATAAAAATAATAAACCCTCTCCCTCCAGCTGAGGAAGCTTCCATGATGTGGTCCGGTCTCCCTTCACCGACTCCAGCTACAGCGGGTCCCATCTGTCCCCCAAACACGCCCAGCTTGTTCCCACACCAGGGCCTCTGTCTGGATGCTCTTCCCCTGATGTTCAGGTGGCTGGTTTCCTCTTAGGATTCCGGTCTTAGTTCATAGGTCAACTCCTTACAGAGGTCTTGCCTGATCACCCAGCAAAGCAGTCACCCTGTCACTGGGCGCCATGTAACCCGAGTCACTGGCTGATATTCTTCCTGCGTGTGCATTTGTTTCTTTCTTTAGTGCCTGGATCCCCACTAGGATGTCGTTGCCATGGGAACAGGGGGCTTTTCTACCTTCTTCATTGCTTTATTCCCAGCTCCTAGAACAGCGCCTGGCCTATCAAAGGTGCTCAATAGATACTTGTTGAATGAATGAATATGTGAGTCAATGAATGAATTTATTGAAACTCACGCAGGGCTGGGCCTGAGCTGGCTCCTGGATCCTGCAGAAGCCAGGTTTGTGACCCCTGGAGGCTCACAGTCTAATCCACAAAGATTTATACCGAACAAAATATGGAGTGGCTGGCCTGGCCTCGGAGTCAGATAGTCTGGGTTCAAGTCCTGGCTCTGGTCCATAATAGCTGTGGTCTATAAACCACTCAGAAACGTTCCTAGAGCATATGATATACTTAACAAATGCTAGTCATTGCCATTATCACGAAGCCCATATAAAGACACACGAAACATCACACTGCTAACACCAGAGTTCAGGGACTGTAGGAAATCACTCCATTCCTTGTTTCTGGATTGGGAGTGAGCATAAGTGAGCATGAGAAGGGGCAGGTTTTGAGGGGAATGTTCATGCTCCCAGCAGCTCCACGGGATGAATGCTATTAGGGCAGGTGACAGGGCCGAGGTTCAGGGTGGTGTAACACGGCCGGCAGGTGGCAGAACCAGGAATGCCACCATCCCCCACCCCCCACTGTCCCGGCTCTGGAGGCCCCGGGCCCAGCCCCGAGCCTGTGGGCTTATATGGGTGGCAGCAAAACCAGAGTGGGCAGGTGCTGGGCTGTGGGTGGAGATGGACCTTCACATCCCAGCCAGGGCGGGACCTGGGGCAAGGCTCCATCCTGGAAACATGGGCCCACGGTAGATTCTGCCTCGCAGAGAACACGTGGCAACTCTAAGGACAGCGCTTGGTAACAGTGTGGAGTTGTTGTGAGGCTGGTTCATCGGGTATATGATAGCCGGTTCCCAAATTCCGTGACAGAGGGCCAGAGCCGGGGTCCTGCAAGGCAGCACCCTGGGAGGGCATTCAGGGCTGAGGGGAAGGGCAGCAATCATTGTGCTGACGCCTGAGGTAAGGGAGGCCCAGAGAAGGGCTGTGAGCTGGCCTGGCCACCCGCAGGTTGGTGGCACATAGCTCCCGTGTGGGTCCTGGGAGAGGCCGTAGTGCTGGAGGCCTCAGCCACACCCCAGGGATTCCCGCCCCAGCTCAGGCTCCCCCTTGTGCTCCCTGGCTCACTAGGTGTGGGCAGAGGGTTCGATGACCTCTCTGAGACTCAGTTCCCTCAATTTCAAAGTAGGGCAAATAGCACGTAGCTTCGCAGAGTTGGAAAGATTAGATGCACATGTATGTGGCAAGCGTGAGCACAGTGGCTGGAATGTGGTGAGTGGACAAGGAATGTTCGTTTCCCTCTTTCCTTAGATCCATTCCCCACGCGAGCATCAGAGACAGCCTCCCACCCCTCAGCCATGGTTGGAGGACAGCCCTGATACACAATCTTCCACTCTTCTCATGGCCTCTCATTTAGGGTCAAAACTCCCCAGCTTGGCATCTGGGATACCCCAGGCTATTCTACCTGTCCCCTTTTCTGCCATCTCTTTATTTTATTTTTTTTTAATTTTATTTTAATTCAATTAATTAACATACAGTGTATTATTAGTTTCAGAGGTAGAGGTCAGTGATTCATCGGTTGCATAGAACACCCAGTGCCCATCCCATCACGTGCCCTCTTTAATGCCCATCCCCCAGTTACCCCATCCCCCCACCCACCTCTGCCATCTCTTTATAACTAATGTCGTGTCAAGTTCATAAGCGAGTCTACAGCCATTTTCAGAGCTGTTGCACGTGCATCCCTGTCTTGCAGACCCGATTCACTTTAATATATTAAGGGTTCTGAGAAAGCTTTCAGGAAAAAAATCTGTTTAACCTTGTTCAATCCAGAATTTTCCAAGTGAGTTTGACTGTGAAACCCTATTAATATCTCACAGAACATGCTTGTATTTCCTGAACACCCTTTGCGATTTCCTGCCTGCATGCTCTGCGTAGGTGGGTCTCTCTTCCCACAAAGGCTTCCTCCCCAGCACACAGTTACTAATCCTTGGAGGCCCAGATTGGAGACCTCTCCTTGGTCTGGTAGGGTAAGCCCCTTCTTGGGGCGCCCGTAGCTCTGTGCACAGGCCCCATCCCTTGCCCTCCCACCCCAGCACGTGGGTGCCCCTACCAGGCTGCTCGCTCCCACCCCCAACTCCCCAGTGTCTGCCTGCCTGCTCCCCCTTCCCCTGCCCACCAGCCTGCTTGCATCCTGTTATCTGTCCTCTATTCTCTGAGGAACTCAAAAACATCTCCTCTAAGAACTTCTTCTACATGCTCCTGTCGAGAAAAATCTCTCTTTTCCTTATGCTTTTAGAGCTAAAGCTCAGCGAGGGTGGGATCCATATTTTTAATTTCTCCACAGTGTTTTGCACTTAGTAGGTGCTCGGCGAATGCATGTTTATTCATAAATTTGGCCAATATTTACGAAACTTCTATTACGTGTCCCATGCTGAGTGCTGGGGATATAATGGGCAACAAAGCAGACGTGGAAGGCAGCAAGGGAAGTGGGAAAAAGCAGACAGCTTGGGTTTAAATCCTGATTCCACCATTTACTAATGGTGCATCTCTGAGCCGGTTTCATTCCTAAACCCGGGAAAGATATAGATCTATGTTAAGGGGTTGCTGTGAGGATTAAATGAGATGATAAATGCAAAATAGTTAGAATATCACCCAGCATAGAGTAAGGCCTGTATATATGTTAGCTATTGTTATCGTAATACATGTTTTTTGCCTCACAGAGCTTGCTGAATATAGGGAAGACAGACATTGAAAAACGAATTGTACAAATAACTGTTTTTGAGATTTATTGAGAAAGAAAAGAACAGTGCACAATGGGGGTATAAAACAGACAGCCCGGACTTGCCCAGAGGGTCAGGGAAGGCTTCCAGAGGACATCACATTTAAGCCAAGACTGGGGATGGGCAGGAGATGTCGGGCCAAGTGGGAACTGGTGGGCGTTCCATGCAGAGGGAACAGCATGTGCAGAGACGCAGAGTCAGGAGGAAGCTTAGCATTCTGGTGGGACTCCGAGAAGACCAGGGAAATGGAAGCGCGGAGAGCAGGGGGCAGAGATAGAGATGAGTTTGCGCAGTTGGGGGGTGGGTCACGTCTGGCCCTGGGGCTCCATCCCAGGAGCTTTGGGAAATCTTTGGAGGCTTTGATTAGGGCGGTGATGCACTGGCATCTCAACAGACCATTCCAGAGTGTGGTGGAGGACCCCAGCGGGACACTTGTCTCTGGCACTTAGACTGGGGTGCAGGCTGTGGGGAAGGAGAGGTGCATGCGTCAGGGAGCGGCTCAGAGATCAAAGAGTGGACAGGAAGGGGCGCCTAAGTGGGAGCAAGGGGAGGAGACAAGGGGCAGAGATGCCTCTAGCTTCGCGGTCTGACCAACCGGGGAACAGAAGACCAACCTGCTCACACGCAGATGGACGTGATGAGCCCAGACTGAGTTTGATGGTGCAAAGGGGTTAGCAGTTTAAGGGGAGTAAAATTAATACATTATGCCAAATCAAAGAATATAAATGCAGGTAATTATTGGTTGAACAGAGACTTTGGGTTGAGGGGAACTTTTTTTTTTTTTTTTTTATGGAAAAGAGGCTGCAGATGGAGATGTTTGAGTACAGAGATGTGCATGGGGAGGGGTTTAGACGAAAGCAGGCTCCCAGCGGGTGGGGGCTTTGACCAACCCTGGAAGTGAGTGAAGTATCTAGACAGAAGCCACAGGGCAGACACGCTCTGGCGTCACTTAGGAGATTCACTCACTCACTCAATCATTCAACAAATATTTACTTGTTTATTTATTTACCGATGTTCTAGAGATTAGGGGTATAATGAATCTAAAAATCCCTTAGCTTCTGTCGGGGGGTGGGGGGGAAACAGAAAACAAACATCAGCATATAAGTAATCTCAGGTCAACAGCTATAAAGACAAGGGAGGATCGCAGATTGGAAAGAGACAAGGAAAGCTCTCTGAGTTGAGTGGAGATGCATTTGAGTCTGTCTGAGGGAGAGGCAGTTGAGTGTCAATAAAACCATTGAGAAATCACAGATTTCTGATTTGAAAATATATGGAAGGCTACCTTCATATTTTTTGTCATCTTTAAATGTATATTATTAAGTAACTGACATAAATATTTAAAATGTATGAAATTAAAGCCATAAAGATGAACCACGAAATCAATGAAGAAAACTGTAACCAAAAAATGTCCTTGGGTGCCTGGGTGGCTCAGTTGGTTAAGCGTCTGCCTTGGGCTCAGGTCATGATCCTGGGGTCCTGAGATTGAGCCCAGCTCAGGGGGGAGTCTGCTTCTCCCTCCCTCTCTGCCCCTCCCCCCCCAAATGAATAAATAAAATCTTTAAAAAAAATTTAAAAAAATTTTCCAGTCATTCCAAAAGCAGTACCTCCCTAGGAAGGGTGGGTAAATGTGAAAAGCAGGTGCGCAGAGGCTCATGGAGTCTTTCATGATCCACTTCATACAAAGGAGTGGATCACGTGGACGCATTAGAAAAAATACTGACATTTTTTTGTGGACTCGACACAAATTACTAAACTGACTAGGAGAACGTAAAAGGTATAATGCACCCCGATAAGAGGACGTGGATGACAAACTGACTGATGAGTTTCATCAATTAATGGAAGATTTAGGATTAGTCATTGCACAAGAAGACGTAAGGGGTTCTGAAAGAAACCTGACAGAGGTTTTCCTGAGTTTGAGAACAATCCTGAAAATGTACACAATGTGACTAATAGCAAGTTGTGAAATGGGAAGAAAGTTTTCTGAATTATCAATAGATTTTTTTCCATGCTGGAAAAGAAACCATGCTGGAGGGAAAGCTGAATTGTCCCTTTCTTCTCTGTATAGAAACACAAACTTACAAAATTGTTGTCCTGAGCCTGAAGAGGCAACCAAAGAAAATGTGGCCCCAGAAGTAGAAAACCAGAAAGGGATGTCAGATGGGCAATTAAAAAAAATGTTATGTACTTTTCTGGATTCTGTGACTTTTGAGCTATTTGTCAGTTGCTAAAATCTTATAATCTGTTGTGGTTTATTCTCTCATCACAAATAAATCTTCTTGCACCTAAAGTCATTAGCTATGGTTGTGATACTGTTAATAGTACCCCCAAACTCAGTGGCTTACAACAGTAATTATTTATTTGCATAGTTCTGCAGATCCGTTGGGGCCCCCAACCTTTAGGCTAGAGCAGCTGGGAGTCAGATGATCTGAGACAGGCTCAGGGGGATGGCTCTGCTCCAAGGGTCTCCTATTCCACCTGGGACTAGTGTGCTAATCAGGGAATATCCTTTTTTTTTTTTTTTTAGAGATTTTATTTATTTCAGAGAGAGAGAAAAAGAGAGTGAGAGAAAGAGCATGAGCTGGGGAAGGGGTAGAGGGAGAAGCAGACTCCCTGCTGAGCGGGGAGCCCGAACCCTGGACCCAGGGATCATGACCTGAGCCAAAGGTAGATGCTTAACCAGCTGAGCCACCCAGGTGCCCCAGGGAATGTCCTTGTGATGGCAAGCAAGGCAGCAAGCCCCAGCCTCAGAAATGGCATACTGTCATTTCCACTCCATTGGTTAAAACAAGTCATGTGACCAAGCCCAACATCAAGAACCCTGGAAATACACTCTGCTCTTTAGTGACCAGACCTGCAAGGTCTCATGGCAGAAATGTATACACAAGGAGGGGTGAAGAATTGGGCCCAATCACGCAATCCCCTGTTCAGACCTAATTTTACACCTCTAATTTCATAATCTTTACCTTAAAGAGCTCCTCTCCCCAAATTGTGTAGAGCTCAGGCTTCCCCACTATCTGGATCTATCCCCAGTGGCTGAGTTCTCTGGATGGTGTCCAGGGTAGCTTCAGGGCGGGGGCTCTAACAAGGAACATTCTGCAGATGAGAGCCTCATTAGTAGTTTGAAATACTTGATACTGCAAAGTCCTGTTGAATTCAAAGCCCATTTACACCATTTCAAACCATTTTGTTCATCAATGACAGAAAAGGAAGGGCTGTTAAATCCTTTAAATAAAATTTCAGTTGTGGTTGCAAAAAAGTAGTGCTAGTAATTTGTAGAGGTAATTATTTGAAAGTTTTGATCGGGAATTTTGTGTAGTTGTTGCAAATACAAAATCTGATCTAAAAATTCATGTTCACAGAAGCAAGCTCAAATCTCTAAGTAAAAATTTTGAAAAAAATTGTGTGTGAAAGTGTTTACAAATTCAACATTTAGTGTCTTTGCTAACTGTTTTTCGAAGGGATCCTAGGAGTACAGAAATAAATGATCATAATCTTTGGTTTATGGTACACTGTTTTCAAAAATTTTTAAAATTTTATTTATTTATGTATTTATTTATTTTTAAAGATTTTATTTATTTATTTGAGAAAGAGAGAGAGGGAACAAGCAGGGGGGAGCGGTGGAGGGGGAAGCAGACCCCCCACTGAGCAGGGAGCCCGATGCGGGGCTCGATCCCAGGACCCTGAGATCATAACCTGAGCCGAAGGCAGACGCCTAACCGAGTGAGCCACCCAGGCGCCTCTGTGGTACACTCTTAATATTGGTCCATGTATATTACATGTGGTTTAGTTATTTATAATAACGTAACATGTTACCCAAAACCAAAGCTAGCACATTGGCTATCATCTACAAGTAACTTAAATTTCCCCATCCCATCCTTTGTCTGACCCAGTATCACATTTTGACTTTCATGGATCTGGATGTTTCTGCCTTTGTGCACATCTTCTTACACACACACACACACACACACACACACGCAAATACTTATGTTTATAATATATTGCATTGATATAAAGAACATATTAATATTATACTTTAAAACATTTCCTTTGACCTCTGCTTCTGATTTAAAAGAAATTAAAACATTCTGATGGGCCCTACAAATACTATGGACCTAAGGCACTGAGTCTGCTCTGCTGGGATAAGCTAGCTCTACCCCCCACAGTGAGGGACCAATCTCCCTGGATCCTGTGCTCATCAATCCCATTTTCCTTTTTTTATATAATTGATTGCACCTGTATGTATTCCTTTAAAGAATCCTTTTAATGTTAGTCATTTTTAACTTTATGAAAGGATATCATCTTCTATGTAATCCTTGGAGATTTACTTTTCCTGCTTAGTGTTAGATTGGTAAAATTAATTGATATTTGAGGCATGTCCCTGGAGCTGATTCACTTTGCCTGCTGCCTATTGTAGACCACGTGTGAGCATATCACAGTCTATTCATCACTCTCCCGTTGATGGGCATTTGAAATGGACATTTTTCATCATTTCCTGCAGGAACAAATAACTCCAATATTTCAATGGCTTCTAGCACCCAGTTATTTCTAGTCCTCATTCTGGGAGGCTGAGGGTCGGCTGCAGCTCTGCTGGGAAAGAATCTGCCAACAGGGAGACTTGGCAAGGGTGAAAAGGAATGAACAATTATGAATAAGGAATGCAATGGATCCCAGCTGGTTTCCAGCTTTTACTACATGGGCAGCCCTGCTATTACAGGGGTAACGGCGCAGCTGCCGGGTCAGAAGCTACGTGGATGCTCGGCTTCAGAAGATAATGCCAGACTTTCCCCGGAGTGGTTTCGCCCATATACATGCCTGCCAATGATGTACCAAAGATCCTAGGGATCCACACCCTTTCTGACACTTGGTATTATCAGACTCTTTTTTTTTTTTTTAAGAATTTATTTATTTATTTGACAGAGAGATAGACAGAAAAGCACAAGCAGAGGGAATGGCAGAGGGAGAGGGAGAAGCAGGCTCTGCACTGAGCAGGGAGCCTGATGTGGGACTTGATCCCAGGACCCTGCGATCATGACCTGAGCTGAAGGCAGACGCTTAACCATCTGAGCCACGCAGGCGCCCTGTCAGACTATTTTTTTTTAAAGATTTATTTTTATTTATTTGAGAGAGAGAGAGCGAGAGAGCATGAGTAGGGGGAGGGGGAGAGGGACAAGCTGACTCCCTGCTGAGCAAGGAGCCCGATGCGGGACTCGATCCCAGGACCCCGGGGATCATGACCTGAGCCGAAGACAGACGCTTAATCAACTGAGCCACCCAGGTGCCCTTGGTATTATTGGACTCTTAACTATTGCAAACTGAATGGATGTAGAATGGTGTTTTGCTGAGGCTTCGATTTGCATTTTCCTGATCACTAACAACATTTGTCCCTTCATACTGACAGTCTCTCTGTGTTTCTTCCTCTCTGAAATATTGTGCTCAGAGTCTTTTTCTGTTTTTCTGCTTTGTTGTTGTTTTTGTTCTTACTGATTTGTAGTTCTTTATATATTCTTCATATTATTCCCTTGTTGCTTCTGTGTATTGAGATTTTCTCCTCCTGCCTCATCATTTGTTTTTCCACTTCCTGTAAGGTGGCTTTTGTTGAACACAAATTCTTCATTTTAATACAGTCAAGTTTATCACTCTCTTATTTTGTGGTAAATGTGTTTGGGGCCTTATTTAAGAAATCTTTCTCTACCCCAAACTCTAGAAGATATTTACGTCTATTTCCTACTAGGAGTTTTAAAGTCTTCTTTGTGAAATGCAAGCCCCTAATCCATGGAGAGCTGACCTTTTTCTATGCGTGAAGTCATTTTTTCCCAGCTCTGTTTATTGTGCCCTCTTCCTTTTGTTCACCGTGGACCAGACCGAAGTCCACACACCGAAGTCCCGTACTTGTGCAGGTCTGGTTCTGCTTCTCTCTGTTCCTTCTTACCGGCCCATCTGTCCCGATGGCTTTCAGAGTCCAGCTTCATAGTAAGTCCTGACTTCCGGTGGGGCCAGTCCCTCCTCCCTGCCCTCCTTAGAAGTGCCCGTGGCACCGCAGGGCACCCTGAGCCAGGGTGGGAGGGGAGTTGGACAATCTCCTCAAACAGAAAGGGTGAGGGCTTCAGAATCGAATCCCTTTGCGTCCCAATTCTGCTCCTTCTAAATGAGTGGCTTCAGGCACCTCAGTTTCCCTTTTGAGCCTTGGGTTTCTGGGCATAAACTGAGTGTAAGGATGCTACCCAACAAAGATGTTCTGAGGGTCAGAAAAACCATCTGAGCAAATATCTCGGCCCAGCACCTGTCTGTTGACCTTGAGAGTTTGTGAGATGGAGCCCGGAGATGCTAAATGACATGTTCAAGGTCACACGGCTAGATTGACCCCAAGCTGCCTTCTCACTGCCAGGATTCAAAGATAATTTCTAGCTAAGTCAGTCTTTTCAGTTTCTTTCTTCTGTTTCCCAACAACCCCCACCACCCAAAAATCCATTTCGGAAAGCTCATGGCCACACCATAGTTCCCCACAACACCATCTGCTTTGTCCCTTTCTTATCTGATGGGAACAAAGTGAACTGGATAAGGATCCCTCTAACAATGCTAGAGAGGAAGCCAGGTTTATTTAAAATCCAACTTTTATGGCCCTGTTACCACAGGCCTTGGCTGAGCCATGGGTCCGGGGCATCCAAAAGCAACCAGGTCTGGGCCTGGCTTCTGGGAGGATCCCTGGGCTGACCATGAAGCACCCCCTGGAACTCAGGAATCAGAAATCATTGAAGTCATGGTGGCCTTGAGGGTTAACGGCTAAAATGAGTCCATGAGGCAGGGCCCACGCCTGTGTTCTTCCCTCTGTCTCTCTTAATCCCACCGCGGCCCCTGGCAGGCCGGTGCTCATGAATGAATGAATGAACATCGTCAGAGAGATGCAGAGTCACCTGGAAGGGACAGTTTGACCTCATCCTAAAGACGCTAATACAGCCAGGGAAAACATGTGCAAGCTTACCAGCGATTTGGTAAAGTCTTAGAGAAAGGGCTCAGAAAAGAGTATGAGTGTATTAAAAGTTGCAAGAATTAAAGTGTGTAACTGGCTCAGAAACTGATGGAGAGATAAATGGAGGGGGATAGAAGCCACAGCCAGACCTAAACATATAAGGAAATTTGGTATACGATAAAGGTGGCATTTCACACATGTGGCAGGATATTACATTTAAGGGCAATGGATGGGTCATTTGGAAAAAATCTAGCTGTGCCCCTAACTCATTGCATACACTATAATAAATTCCAGATGAATCCAAAATGTAAAATGACAACCCAAACCATAGAAATAATAGAAGAAACTATCAGAGAATATTTGCTTTTGTAATCATGGAGTAGAGAACATCTTTCTAAAACGTGACACAAATCCCGGGAATTATCAAGAAAAAGATGGGCAGCTCTGACTACATAAATATTTTTAAACTTCTATAAGGGGAAAAAGGCATACACAAAGCAAATGACACACTAAACTGAAGAAAATATTTATTTCCTTTCCACATGACAGAGGTGGACTGAGAAGCTGATTTGCAACAAACTCTCACAACGCAGCATTTTAAAAAAGTACAAAGGAAGAAAAGTAAGAAAGAAAAAGATGAGTAAGAAAAATAAGCAAATAACATAGGAAAATACATTTTATAGAAAATTATATTCAAACGGCCAAAACGCACATGAAGAGAGGCTTGACTCCACAAAAAACTGATCTGAGAGAAAACAACAAGGTGATGATATTTTTCATACATCAGATTGGCAAAAATTAAAAGGCATCCAGTGTTGGGGCAGAGTGTCCGTGGGCCCTCTCATGATCGCTGGGCAAATGTAAATTGGCACATTAGTTTTGGAGAGAAATTCATCAGTTTCTCTCAAGACTTTATATTAGGACTTTCATCTAGTTAACTCTGGCTTTGAGAGTTTATTTTATAGAAATATTGGCACGAGGGACCAAAGAGAAATATACAGGAAGTTCTTTGCAGCATTGTTTGTAATAACAAAAGACTGGAAATGCATGTGTATCAGCAGAGGATTGAGGAATTTATGGTATGTCCATATTATACAGCTGATAAAGAATGAGAACAATCTATCTATACATGCCAATATGGAAAGATGCCCACAATTTAGTTTTCTATTTTGAGAGAAAAGCAAGTTGATGGGTGCCTGGCTGGCTTGGTCAGTGGAGCGTGCGACTCTTGATCTTGGGGTTGTGGGTTCGAGCTCCATGTTGGGTGTAGAGATCACTTAAAAATAAAATCTTAAAAAAAACAGCTGAATAGCGTATATATTATCTACATATGTAATATTATTATATCACTAATATATATTGTAACATATATATTCAAGTTCCATTAATTTTTTGATTTATATTTTTAAATTGATCTCTCTCCATATATATTTGTATAACACACACACACATATATATAATTATATGTGACTTTATATATCTGAAAATTTACACACTAAAGTGTTAACAGTGATTTAGATTGAAGGCAAAGATTGAAATACACATTTTCTGTATCACTTAAAATGTTTTCAGTGAGCACATAATACTTTTATAGCAATGTTAGAAAACAATTTTATTAAAAATATTTTGACGGACATTTTGGCTTAATATATCAGTGTTTGTGAATTGATTACTAAAAGTCTGCCTCTGAGAATAGACTCCCAACCTGCTAACAGGTAGGGCTTTCTGCTGGATCATGTTTCCCTCTCCTGGCTTTAGAGACTCCTCCCCAGAACCCTGGCTTCCTTTTGGAGCTAGAATATGCAAGGACTGCCCTTTTTCCTGAGAGAGCCAGAGAAGCCACCTGTGTTTGCCCAGGACTCGCTGGGGCATAATAATTGTGGCCCAAGTGCATACCCTTAGCATTAAGGTAAACCCTGAAAAAGTAAGTGACTTTGTTGGGTTGGCCTTTCACAGCGTGGTCATGACATCCACCCCAGACTGTGAGCTCCCCCAGGGCAGACCCCACAACCCACTGTTGTCTGTATTCCCAGGGCCAGCACAGAAAAGGTAAGTGGACCTAATTTATCAATACAAACATAGACAAAGGGGACTTGCCCACAAGGCAGGTGGTGATGTCTGGCTATCAAATGGACCTAAAGAAGAGAGAAAAGACATTAGCAGTGAGCCATCAATGGCAGGAGGGCCAGAGGGAGAAAGGGCAGATACAGAAAGTCAATTTATCAAAGGGGAAAAGGGAGGAGGCAGCCAGCAGCCCCCAAACATCTTAGGCAGAACTCATGGGGCATGGAGCTTGCCCATCGTAGGAACAGAGGGCAGAGCGGTGAGTGGGGATGGAGTTGGGAGGTGGGACAGGCTATACTGTATTCTGTCCTGCAAAGCCAGTGGACGAGGAGAGAGCTGGTGTTGCTGCTCAAGACATCTGCCCCCAAACCCTCTTTGTGATGGACACAGCTCGGGAAAAGCAGGTAACACCAACATGCCATAGACCACGTGAGATTGAGAGGCTGGCATGAAGTACCTATTTGTGTTGGCATCCCCCGTGCCCAGGGCCTGGCACGGAGCAGGGACTAAGAGGATGCTGGAGGAGGAAGGAAGCAAGGGAGGGCGGCAGAGCTGGGGGGCTGACAGGCAGCAGAGATGGGGGACAATGGCCCATGAACCAGTGAGCTCTTTTCTAGTGTCATGTTACCAGAGAATGCTTTGAGGAGGTCCTGGAAGGCTGCCTCCACTTCACTGCCCCTCCTTGGGTTCCATATTCTTATCTCTACCTCGGGTGTTGGGAGAGAACAAGAACGTTGGACTAGCTCAGTGATTCTGACCTGGACTCCCAGAACCTTAGGGAGCTCTCAAGATAGAAATGGGTACCATGAGCTATTTTAGCACTTCTAAATGCATAACAGGAATTGTGCCTTTGCTCGGGAGAAGACTGTATGCGCTGATGGGCCAGGTATCTTTCTTTGAGGCTGGAACTGCATTCCTCCCAAGGAACAGGAAAGCATTTGGATCCAGCCCGCTCTGCAGGAGGGCTGACCCAGGTTAGATCATATCCTGGTGGGCCTTTGGCCAAGTTAGCCTCTCTCACATGTTAGTTTCCTCTTCACTGAAATGGGAGTGATAACAGTCCCCCACTCAGAGGATAATGGTGGCCGTGGAATGAGTTAGCACAGGTAAAGCACTTGGCACTGAGGCTGGCCCGGAGTGAGCCCTCGGCAAATGGTAGTTACTATCATTATTAATTCAGGGTAGGAAGTCTGGACATCTCATGCTAATCAGAAACTCTGATTGGAGCTATATATATTGATTAATAAATAGTAGGAAATGAATGAATGATTAATTATTTAGAGCAGCTTTTTGGAAGAGAACATCTTTCAAAACATGAGACCCCTGGAGAGAAATCAGGAGCATACATGGGGGGACAAAGATTGAACCCCTTTGTGTAAATCCCCTTCCTGCCAGAGTCTAATAAGAGCCTAGGCCTTCCCTTGTAGGAGCCTTGGTACAATTGTTCTCTCTGCTTGGAATGCCTTTCTCTCCCCTTCTCTGCCTGCCTGACTCCTCCTAGGACACCTCCTCCAGGAAGCCTCTCGTGGCCCTTCTGCAGCACGCTGGGCTCACTCCTCTGAGGTCACCCACCACAGTGTGCAGTGCTTTCTCAGACCAGTGATTCTCAACCTTGATCATGCATCAGAACCGAATGAAAGGCTGTTTAAAACAGAGATTCAAGGATCTCACCTGTTTATACCATGGCACCTGCAGCAGCTCCTCCGCGTCAGATAACAAGATGTAATACAGAAGATTTCCCAAGATTTTGTGTGCAGACAGCCACACAGCCATGGTGACCCGGCTGGAAGGGTCACGGGTCTGAAGGCTCAAGGGATCAGGGAACGCAGGAGGCCTGTGTCCTAGGTCATAGCGCCCTCTGGTGGCAACAGCTCAGCTCTGCGCCTCGAGCTGTGAGGGGTCGGGTGACAGAAGGGATGGGGTTTACCTCTCCACCCCGTCCATGCCACCACCAGAGGTAACTTGCTGAAACCTGGCTCTGACTGTTCTCCCTTTTGTTCTTCCTCCAGGTTAAACCTTACCCACAGCTGTCTACTGCCTTCTGGACAAAGCTAAACGTTCAAGGTCCTTTGCTGCCTGGCCCCTCTTCTCCAACCTCGTGCCCCTCAGTACCCTATGGCTCTCCCCAGGAACCCTCTGTTTTATCCACACAGACAGGCGTGGGTCTTATGCCTTCCCATATGCTATTCCTCCTAATGGGACTGCAACCCACCTTCTCCTCCTAGAAACGGACTCTTTCTTTAATGTCAAATGTGGCCTCTTCCATGAAGGAAGCTGTCCTGGACGCCCCCAGACAGAAGAGATTGTTCATATAGCCCTGTGCATAGGCCACTATGGTGCATATAAATACCAGTTTGTGGGGGGTCCTTGGCCCTCTTTGAGACCAGGAGCTTCTTTGGGGCTCCTGACTTAGCTTTAGAGTCTCAATAAATGTTTATGGAATCTGAAAGGCTGTTTTTCTACCCCCCCCCACACACAGCTCCAATGCTCTCTCAAATCCCCCTTTCAAAGCTGAAAATCACTTTCTAATTCCTAAGGCTGCATAGATCCTTCCTTATAATTCATTCATTAATTCAATCAGCAAATATATTGGAGGCATGCCTTCTGGCAGGCATTAATCCTAGTGCAGGGTATATAGAGGAGAATAAAGACAAAGTTCATAGCCCTGGAACTTACATTCTACTGGAGGAGAAAGATAATAAACAAAATGTATTATATATTGTTAAGTAGTGATAAGTATTATAAAGAAAAGTAGGGTAAGAGATAGAAATTGATGGAGGGGGGGTCTATTTTAGGTAGTGTGGTTAAGGAAAGTCATCACTGATGAGATGATATTTGAGCAAAGACCTGACCAAAGTGAAGCTTTGAACCATGCATATATCTGGGAGAAGGCATTCCTGATGGCATGCAAAGGTCCTGTGGTAGGAGCAGGCTTGGCATATTCTACGAACAGCAAGAAGGCCAGTGTCTTAAGTCGGGAAATCCAGGAGCAGACTCTTGGATGAGGATTCAGGTGCAAGTGACTTATTAAGTGCTCCCTTAGGGGTGAGCAGCAAGGGCATGGGGGAGGCAAGGCAGGGAAGATGATTCCAAGCAAAGATGTGACTTCAGGCAGAATGTTGCAGAGGGCGGGCTCAGCCTGATCCTACAGGGAGCTCTGGTGCATGAGTTATGCCTTAGAGTTTGTCCCCACCTAAGGCAAGGTTGCCAAGACTTTCATACTCCCATCAATCCTTGGTTTAGGGCCACCCCTAAACCAGGGAGATGTAAATGCTCAGACACTTCATGCAGGCAGGTGGACTCCAGTAGCTTGAGGGCAGCCCTGCCCTCCAAAAAGAGCCATGGGTACTGGGTGTTGAAAGCAAAAGCATACCAAAGCCGGAAAACACAAGCAATGAAGGAAAAGGGGGTATCTGAAACAATCTAACATAATTGAACATTATTAGCGGAGCACTAACACTGTCTGTTGTAATCAATGAGGTTGAAGAACAGAAGCCAAGGGGAAGAATTATGAAATGAGATCCAAGAGTTGGCTAAAGCCAGATTAGGTAAACCAATATCTGATTTTGTTCAAAGAGGCAAAGTGCTAAGCTTAAAATCTATACTTCCCAGCCTTTCTTGCATCTAAGGGTGGCCAGTTCGAGACACAGATCTAAGTAGAAGCCTACAGGAGGCTTCTGAGAAAGCACTGATTTCCTGATGGAAGCACCACTTCTTCCACCTTGCTGCTCCCTTCTTCTTACCTGGAATGTGAACCTGAGACTGGAGGTCAAGCAGCCATCTGGTAACCATGAGGTCATAATGAGGCGAACATGATAATAAAAGTTTCACGCTAAGGCTGGTAGAGCAGAAAGACAGACAGGGTCTGAATTATTGGGGATGTGGCAGTGTGGCTACACAGCCTGGGATGCCCATCTCCAAACTTTTCTGGGGGGAGGATAATGAGCATCATCCCTAAGTGACACTGTCTCTAAACAGTTTGTGAGTCTTACACCTCCTACCTTCTGGGAGATCACCTGTTCCCACCCAAGTATGGTGGATGTTGTAAAGCTTTTTCAGGCTTGCTGATCTTCTATGTGACTAATCCTATCCTGTTTTATTGTGCATTTATTTAGTTATGAGTGGGGCTGAGTGTTTTTTTATGTTTACCGAATATTTATGTTTACATGAACTGCATGACTTTGTGCTTTGCCTGCTTTCGTTTGGGGACCCCAAAAAACTCACGCTGGGCATTGGCATCTTAAAGGTTCTGCGAATTCCCATAGTATAAAATCTGCAGCTTAATGTTAGCATAGAATCCTCCAAAATTATTTGACTACAGAACATGTTTAGTCTTGGAATCCCTTTTGCTATTAGCTAGGACAGAGCATTCCCACTGGTGTGCCACAGATGGGCTGTGGGCATGTCGATCTGTTCGACCCCTCAGAAGGTGACTGCAGCTGAAAATGTATCTGAACACTATCAGATGGCTCCCTCTGGGATTAGCAATCATTATTTTTGTGGCCAAGATTTTATGCCAGGTACCTGCTACCAGCAAGGCTCTGTCGGGGCCACGTTATGCCACACCCCCCCCTACCCTGAGGTGCACAGCGAAATCATCTCAGATCAGCTGATTATCACCCTAGTCCTGGTTTGCTTAGCATCTGCAACATTATTTTACGAGGACCTAGAAAATATTGACGTATCTTTAATTTTCTTATTTTTCATATTTTGCTACTGTGGAAGCATGGATATTATTAGTAGTAATGGTGTTTCCGTATAAAAAATAATATATCATGTTAATTTTCTCACTTGTCATTTCTTGACTGAGTGAATGACTATTGATTTTTAATGCTAATGTTTAACACAGTCTGATTCTTGGTGGAATTTCAGAATGAATTGTTGTTAGCTTTCGAAGACGAGAAAATGCTTCTAAAGTTAAACATACCTGCTCGGCCCCTGAGCTTCTGGTCCTTGGGATTGATTGATCCAATGGCAGGGAGAGCACACGTCCAGGAAAACACCTGCTCAAGCATGTTCATAGCAGCTGTGTTCAGAATAGCCGCAAACTGGAAACAACCCAAATGTTCATCAACAGATGAATGAAGAAATTGTGATATATCCACACAACAAGGATGAATTTCTCAAACATGATGCCGAGTGAAAAAGCCAGATAAAAGAGCACCCACCGTATGATTCCATTTACATAAAGTTCTTGAACAGGCAAATGTAATCTACGGTGATAGAAATCAGATCAGGGGTTACCTGGGAAGGGAGGAAGCTGCTTCCTGGGAGGATGGAAATTATCTCTATCTGGATCTGGCACACAGAAATGGAAAGATACACCAAATGTACCCTGTAGGTGCATACACTTCACACACCTCACTCTATGCATTGTAGCTCAATAAAAATAATGTAAAAGAAACAATAAAAATTTTATGTCTAGAAATGAAAGTAATTGAAAATAATCAAATCAATTATTTAAGAGACCAAGACTTTATGGCAGCAGAAAATTGATTTTTGAAATATTTTCATTATACTTGAATAGGAGTAATATCTTTATGTTATGAATTTCCAGAAATTTAATTACTAAGTTAAATGAAAATTAACACTTAAGTATTTCCCATTTTGCCTGCTGAATTCTTTTTTAAAAATTTAATGCAATGTGTATTAAACATTCTTAGAGATGCAGGAGACATATAGGTATAGAGGCCTATAGTAACCTTAACTACCTTTTATTTAAATAGATATAATTCAAAAATTATTTAAATTCAGTTTAATTAACATATACTGTATTATTAGTTTCAGAAGTAGAATTTAGTGATTCATCAGTTGCATACAATACCCAGTGCTCATTACTTCAAGTGCCCTCCTTAATGCCCGTTACCCAATTACCCCATTCCCCCACCCACCTCCCCTCCAGCAACCTTGTTTGTTTCCTAGAGTTATGAGTCTCTTATGGTTTGCTTCCCTCTCTGTTTTCATCTTATTTTATTTTTCCTTCCCTTCCCCTATGTTCATCTGTTTTGTTTCTTAAATTCCACACATGAGTGAGATCATATGATAATTGTCTTTCTCTGACCGACTTATTTCATTTAGCATAATACCCTCTAGCTCCATCCACATTGTTGCAAATGACAAGATTTCATTCTTTGTGATGGCTGAGTAATATTCCATTGTGTATATAAATACCACATCTTCTTTATCCATTCATGTTGATGGACATCTGGGCTCTTTCCATAGTTTGGCTATTGTGGACATTGCTACTATGAACATTGTGGTGCAGGTGCCCCTTCGAATCACTATGTTTGTATCTTTCAGATAAATACCTAGTAGTGCAATTACTGGGTCATAGGGTAGCTCTATTTTCAACATTTTGAGGAACATCCACACTGTTTTCCAGAGTGGCTGCACCAGTTTGCATTCCTACCAATAGTATAAGAGGATTCCCCTTTCTCCACATCCTCACCAACACCTGTTGTTTCCTGAGTTGTTAATTTTAGCCATTCTGATGGGTGTGAAGTGGTATCTCATTGTGTAATTTTTACAGATAATTATTTTCCCATTATAATGAAAAACTTTTAATTAAAACTGGGATGTCATCGGAGCGCCTGGGTGGCTCAGTCGGTTGAGCATCTGACTCTTGGTTTTGGCTCAGGTCATGATCTCATGGTTGTGGGATCAAGCCCCCGCGTAGGTCTCCACTGAGAGTCTGCTTGAGACTCTCTCTCTCCCTCTCCCTCCCCCTCTGCTCCTCCTCACCCCCCACCCCCGCTCTCACGCTCTGTCTCTCTCTAAAATAAATAGATGAATCTTTGAAAAAAAACTGGGATGCCATCAGAATCACTCAACACTGTAGTACAGAAAACGTTTGTCATTCAACAGTCAATAAATACACCAAGATAATCTCCCATTTGGACTCTGGGACCCTCCAGTTTTATCTGTTGGCCCAGAAGTCTAATGTCCTGGAAAAGTCATCATGTGATGCAAGGTGGCCAGGCCATGCCTGCCTACACCTGACTGCAAACCTTTCAGCTACTATAGGAAAATAATTGATTTTGGTAAATGTCTGTCATTCCAAAGCAAGAAACAAAGTCCTTTAATAAGCTCTGTTACAACACTTTCAGGCAGAGCTCAAGAAACTGGTTGCAAGGTCCTGCACTTAATAGCCAAAGTCAAAATATCTCACCCATGTGCAGAATCGCTCATCTCACCAGTCCACATGAAAACTATCAGTAATGAATTTGGGGCTGAAGAAGCAAATAGAGGTTTTGGTTCGGTCACTGAAGCCCCCAGCTTTGGGGGAGGAACCAGTGCTCACAGAGGACACCATTGGAAATGTTGTTTATATTGCCAAGGCTTTGACTAGAATGACATATTTGAGAGAAACACACATTGAATCAGATATGACCAGACAACTTTAAGGAAATAAGGTTGACTTTATGGAGCCAAGGAAGGCCCTTGGAAATGTCGGCCTGATACCTTGCTTACGGAGTTCCCAACAGCCTTACCAGACCCCACTCACACACTCATCAGCTGTCTCTGCAAAAGCTTGAGCTCAAGATCAACTGATATGGTTCCAGCCGATGAACAAACAAGGGCCTGCATTCCTTACCTGAGACAACAAGCCTAAAACCCTGTCCATGTTATACCAGCTCTTAGAGCATGCCCATAGGCCCTTCTCCTTGTCCTAAGATAATCTCCTGACATCAGGGACTACATTTCACCTCATTCTGATGTTAAGTCTCCACCCCAAAGTGAATATGGGAATATACATTAGGCATATGTTTGCTCAATGTGCATGGTACATCTTTTCTCATGAATAATCATAAATTTCCCTGCCCTTTTATCAAGATGTAGGTAAAGGATTATTTGGATTTTTTTTCTCCTGTCAATTCAAGTTTATTCCAATGTCACATTGGTTCCTTCAAATTGTACTTTTTAAAATTCTTTTACTTTCCAAAAAAAAAAAGAAGAAGAAGAAGAAGTGTATAGAAAAATTGCCTCTTCCAAACAATCCTCTGGATTCATTGAAACCATCTCAGGGGATGTGGAACCAGAGCTAATTCAGAAGTCCAAAAAACCTTTCATTGCAGAATGCTGAAGCTCCAATCATCAGTAACGGTGGTCAGCTAGAAGCGGCAGTGAGCAGAATTCTCAGAACCCAGTGAGGAGCGAGCAGTAGGTGTAAACGAGTGCCTCGGATTGTGGTCTCCTGGGGTGGCCGCAGTAACAGGATGTAGAACCTCGACTTCACAAATTTGTCCCCCAAATCCTGAGACTTGAGAAGCACATTCTTTCATTCACAGAAGCTATTATATGTAAAGATCCGAATTCCACGATACATGATGTGATCAAAATGATAAACTAAAACCCAAGCCATGCGGCACCTGGGTGGCTTAGTCAGTTGAGCGTCTGATCTCGGCTCAGGTCTTGAACTCATGGTTGCGAGTTTGAGCCCTGCATTGGGCTCCATGCTGGGCATTGAGCCTACTTAAAAAAACAAAAACCAAAAATACCAAAAAAGACCCCAAACCTGTCAGCCCTGTGTGTTTCCAGCTTCATGTGAAGAAATAGGACAACAAAATGACTCTCTGCTGTTTCATACAGAAATGCACTGACTCGCCTAAAGAAGAGTTCTGTCAGGAGTTTGTGGGCTTAAAAAACAATAAAAATAAAATGCAAAAATTGTGAACCAGTCTCACTTTGCGATTCTTTTTTTTGAAAGATTGTAAGTGGCTTCAAAATCTGACTTACTTAGTTGACATTTTTTTTGAGTCTCTGAATGAACTTGATCAAAAGTTGTGAGAATTATGCAAAAGTACATTTGTGCAGTCATGGGTTAACTCAGCGGGTCTGGGTTGCCCAGACTCTGCACATTTCAAAGATATTCAGGACTAGCCCTTGACCAGCTCTTGGAAGATGACCTCTGAGCTCTTGGGCCATGGACCATGATGCGTTAGTTTAATATTTGGGGACCTGGAGATGGAGTAGTTAAGGCCAGTCATGTGGGTGCTCTATCCCTAGTGACTTAACCCAAATGAAAAAGCCTGGACAACAAAGCTAGCTGAGCTTCCCTGATTGTCAACACTCTGCCTGTGTGTTCACATATCATTGCTGGGAGAATTAGGGCCTTTCTGGGCGACTCCATCACAGAAGGACAATTAGAAGCTTGTGCCTAGTTTCTCCTAGACTTCTTCACCCGAGCACCTTTACCCTGCACTGATTTTCTGCTCTGAATCCACTAGCAAATCAGAGCCTAGGGGAGGTCTTGGGATTCTCCCCGCCCAGTATTAATACATGTTACCAACACTTAGGGACAAAGAAAAAAATTTGCCTTTGGAGAAGTGAAATTACCAGTGAACTAACTTGGAGTTATGATTTGAATCCTAAAAAGAAACTGCTAAGACTGATAGGGCAATCACTGTGTATGCTGGAAGAAAGTTTCATCATAACTTTAAAATACTTGACTTGAGAAAAGTACAATTGCATTCTAAAGCCCTTTATATCACTACTGGAAATTTTAATCTTACATGTTGTCAATGAAATAAAAAACAGAACTGCTGGTGTTGGAGAACAATTGCCTCATTAAAGTAAAATTCAAAGGATCCTAATTCTATTAAGAATAAAAAAGGTGTTTCTGACAGTTGGAGGGGGAAAATGGTAGATATTGCTGCCATTCACAGTATCTACTTTGTGAAATATTTCTTGTCAATGGTGATGATCATGAATTTGAATGGAGCATGATTGGAAAAACATAATCGGAAATACTGTGTCCATTTCCGAGATAGAATCTAGTATAAAATGTTCATGAGAGCAAGCTGATTTCCTATCAGACATTTGAAAAGAGGTTATTTGGAAGTTTTATTCTAATTCAATATTTACTATTTGCCTAAAAACTTTGTATGTTATTTCCTTTCATAATTATGTACCATAAAGAAAATATAATTAGTATTTTCACCGAGTTCTATAGAGACAGTCCCAAATCTTTTTTTTTTATT